>NW_009952890.1:237816-315629 GCF_000747805.2 Chaetura pelagica | reverse complement strand
TGTGCTTGGGATAGGGATAAAGTAACTAATCAGTTAAAAAGGTCATGAAGGATACCTGATGTGAGATTATAAGTAACAGAAGAATGTGCAAAAGTAAGTCAGAGGAGCTACTTTACTACATTTTATGAGAGAGTGAAATTTGACTTTGTCTTCCAGCATTTGAGGGAGTGGATCACACTGTCTCTGGGACAAGCATGAAACTATATTGGTGCCCTGGATAAACCTGTGTGATGAACTTGTGCTGCTTCTTTTTGGATACCTGAGTCCGGCTGAGAGTGCTTAGTCCTCAAGTGGTGGGCTTAGAAGCAGACTCTGGAGCTGTCAGGTGTGACTAATAGGGCAGGACTTCTCCTCCGGAGTACAGCAGTCCCAGCAGTCCCAGTGATGCTTTTGGAGGAGGGGTGTTGATGAGGGCAGACTCAGGGAGAAGCAGCCAAGAGCAGCATTTTGGTTTTTAATGGAGAGTGAAGAAATCCAGGTCAGGGAAATTTATGTTGCAATTATCCCCGTATAGCTTTTACTCCTTACATGGAGATTCTTATGAAAATGGTTGGGATACATGTATGCAAAACAGCTTACATTGTGCTGAATCTTGTTAGGAACCACCAGCACAAACCCTCAGTAACCACGGATGAACTCTCTAATTACCTTCTTTTGAGAGATAATTATCTACCAAAAGTAATTCATATAGAGAGATGATTCAAAGAACTGTATTCAACCTATGAATAGGTGTTTTACTTTTGCTGACTGTGATATACCTCCTAGAGAGATAGACTCTGAAACTATAGGCTCCAAATCTAAATAATATTCTTTCCTATATGTATTACATATACATGAGCATATATAATCCAGAGGTCTTGGTTTGATTATTGAGGTGTCTTTAGGCTTTCTTCATAAATGGGTCTATGAAATGTTTGTATATGAAGCACACAAGAAATTATATATGTTTGATAATGTTTTCAGCATTAATCCGTTAGTATAGTGAGGATGAATGCTTTTGATGGATTGACTTGAGATGAAAGGGAAAAAACGAAAAATCCCCAAAACTCTTAGGAAGAACAGACTTGTGACAGGAAGTGAGAAAAAAAAATAAAAATTATTCCTTCAGCTAATGTTTAGTTCTGTACAACCACATCCCTGTTTCACCCTGGTAGGGCATGCAGAAAATAGACAACAAGGCTCATGCTTTACAATCTGGATTCAATTCTGAATTTCAGATTTTTAAGGATGAGAATTAAAAAAGTATATAGTTGGTATTCTATCATCCTGAGCCATCTAGACTGATAGCAGGCTTCAAGTTGAACTTTGTGAGGTGTTCCAAGTTGTGCAGATACCTTATGGGTCTGCCTGGAAGGTGGGGTGTGACTTCCACAGTCAGCAGCAGAGTCTCTGAAACAGGGAGCATGGTCAGAAGGATGGGCACTCAGTGACATTGTTTTGACAGATGCCATTGTGAGACTGAACTCTCACAGAGGCATTTTCTTGGCTTGTAATCTTGAACTGTAATCTGACTAAGGCACTGATTCTGCTATAACTAGATAGGTCTGATTATTCCATCATTATTTCTGTCCCTTTTTGCTCAGTAGGATTTGTTGTAATCCACCTCTAGTCACAACACAGCAGACAGAGAGAGAAGAGTCTTCATTGACCTCTGATCTAGCATTTCATGAAAGTTGCCTCACAGTACTTTAACGAACATAATCTATGTGCTTACCTAAAAGTAAAAAACAGATTCCCTCTTCACTGGAATATCCTGCAGTCTAAGTCACATGGTAATTGGGCTTCAAGATTGTCCAGTGGAGGAACTGCAGCACCAATAGAGGTGCCTGAGCAGACAGACCTGGGGGCTCTGACAGTGTAAGGGAAGGGGTTCAGATGAGCCAACTGCAAAATGAAAGAGAAAATAAGATTTCTTGCATGTCCCTATGTCTATATAGATCAATATCATGAAAGTCTAAAATCCAGCTTACCTCTGAAGTTTCAAAATAATAAAGAGGGCATACATATGTGCTGTACAACATATTGAGCCTGACTTTCTCAGTAAATAGGAACATCTGGTTTTACATAAAACTTGGAAAGATAGCTATGAGGATTTGGTTAATGTTCCACGTGGGATGAATTTCACTTTACTCACATAAATCCTAAATAATAGGCATTCATGGGATGGACTGTAGGTGTCAAAGTGTGAGACTGTAGTACTCTCCTTTCTAGTGCTTAACAGGTGAGAGGAAGTGATAGAGTCTGCATTCATGAGTGTCCAGGTCTTCCTTCAGGACTGCTGGGGGCTTCTCCATCACTTCGTGTGGAATGGGGAATAAGGGTCCCATCAGCACTGGAAGATGCACTGGAGACTGTTTGCCTTGCTTTAAGAGTTGACAGACAAAATGTAAAAGTGTTTGGTTTATTGTGTTGTTGTTTTTTTTTTTCTTTTTATGTAGAAGAAGCTGTTATCAAACTTCAGCTGCTTGCATCTAGTTTAAAGACTGAGGACAGTCTGCAGACACCTGTGCCACTCAGTGGGTTATCACCTGAGAGTCACTGATTGGTGTTCTGGTCTTTTCTACCAAGAACAGCATGTCTAGCCTATAGCCATTTTCTGACCTGGAAAAAGACTAGAATAAAAACAGAGCACCTCAGGTTTTTTGGGTATAGTGCCACTGATGCTTTTGATCCCTGCTATGTAGCTGGGCTGAAGCTCTGAGCCACATCAAACATATACCTGAGTTCTGGGTTAGCTACAAGGAAGACAGAGCATTATGGGTGTTTCCTCATCCATGCAGTTGGTTCCTGAAAGCAGCAGCAGCGATTTTTGCATCACTTTTGTTTACTGAGACATGCTTCACACTTCTGACTTTCTCTATTGCTTCCATGCAATGTACTCATACATAGGAACAAAAGAGCAAGTTCTTATAGCGGATTCATTAAAAGCCTGTGATTTAGCTGAAATTGCATTTAGTGGGGGAACACAAAAAAAATTTTAAAAAGAAGCAAAACAATCCTGGGAGACAACCACTAAGTAATGGAAGGTCTTTGGGAAGTAAGACAGCCAGAGTCAGCCCAGAACAATCCCAAGACCACCCTTTGGAAGACACCATTAATTTCTCTATTTACCAAAACCTGACAATTAAGTAAGGGAATGGCAACCAAAGCCACTCCTTTGTGAATGTAACACCCATTGCAACCATGACCTTCTGTTAGAAATTACTGTCCCAGAGTATACAGGATGTGATGGATGGATGGCACAAGGGTCACAGGAAATGCAACCTCTTTCTAAAACACAAATCAGAGAGAAAGAGACTTGAAAAAACATGTTCCCACGATGTCAGTTATTAATTGAAATATATAAAATTTTGGGGGAAAAAGTCACACAGAGGGAAGAAAAACACATAAAAGAGAACAAGAGAGACACACAGATAAAACTACAAAACTTACATAACAGCAAAAGAGCAAGAATCAGGGGAAAGAAAATAAATAAATAAAGCAGATCTCAATCAGAGAAAAACATATCCCAAGTAGTCAGCAGCCTGTCCTTGAGACAGGCTTGCAAGACAAATGAAAGGGATGGAAAGGAGTACTCCCCACACCTTATCTTGGTTACAGCCTTGAACACTAGGTAGAAAACACTGAGTAATTTGAGTTACCATATTAACATATAATCAATAGCATAACATACTGTTAGCATAATAAAATACCCACCCACAAGCTAGAGGGACCTCTACTAACAAAAAGCCCCCTACACTGTCAGCACGTGTAGTAAAATTTTTAAGCACTGCCACTTCAAATGGAAGCAAAAAAGTAGTTAGCCAATCATGTGTGCAAATGATAGAATATAATTATTTTTAATGTTTTTGTGTATAAAAGCTGCACTTGCATTTTGGAAAGCCAACCTTGCTTTGCAGAATACCACCTTGCTCCCTTTTCTGCACATAACTGGATATTAAAGCAAGTATTTCAGCTCTGTGTGTGGATCAGCTAATTGCACACTGGGTGACAGGCCCTCTTTTTGGGACAGCACCCAGAGGGGACTAAGAGATGGTTGATGAATCAGGGAAATAAAATCTGGAAAATAGAGATTTTGTCAATAATTCTAGGTGTTGTAGGAAATCCTCAGTGCGAGGGAAGCTCAGTCTGTTTCTCATGTAACCAAGGGCAGAACCACTATGAATTTGGAAGAGGGCTCTGCTCCATATCACTGCTGAGAGCAACCCAATGACTCATTATTCTGAATATCACACTCTTCCTTTTCAGTCTTGACATATGGCTTCCCTGACATTCCAGAGTACCTTTGCAGCACTGCAAGACAAGCACGGGGCTGAGCAGTTGCTCATTTCCACTGGCTTGAGCTTTACAAAACACAATGTGGGCTATGATCTACCAGGGATCCTGGAGCTACATTTTGGGCTTGCCTTAACTATCAAAATATGCCCCTTAGCGCCCTAATCTCATGGTTTAATTTGGTCGGTGGCCTTACAGGAAAAGCAGAAAGATTCTGGAAAAGAGGCAAACAAGGAGCCATGTAGAAGCTGCTAAGAAGGTTTAGCTGTTGCCTGTGGACCTTAATAGCTCTCCTCTGCTCTCACATGGGTGATTTCTTCCTGTGGTTTGGGATGCAGCTCGGGCATCGCCTGTGAGATGAAGATCTCACCAAAGACTGAAGGAGCCAAGTGGTAAGCAAATTGACATCAGTGGAGCACTGAGACTCCTCACTGTCATCTTCATGGTTTTGGTGGTGTGAGCCCAATACAAAGCTCACGATTTTGCATGCAGCAGAAACATAGATTCAGAAACCATTGATTAGAAACATAATTTCCGAAACTATGATGAGCCATACATCAACTCTTGCTAGTGGAAGCATATATACATCCTCAACTACTATAATAAACATTTCCAACCTAGTGTTAGCAAGAACAATATTAATAACAACAGTGACATAGTGGATAAGGACCCAATACTCATCCTCCATTAGGCAACTATGATCGTAGGTGGAGAGACTTTCTTGTATTTACAGGCTAGAAGACATAAGCACCAGTGGTTTGGCTGTGCTTTTCCCTGTTGGACTAGACTGTCTAAACCTTTTTTTCACAGAAATTAAGGCAATGGTTTCTAGAGAGTCTTGCTAGAGAGTCTTATTGATGATAAATCACTGGTAACAACTGCCTGTCTCTTAACACACAGCTTGTATTCATCCTAGAGAAATTTTATTGTTTGCTTCTGTAAATGGCAGTCTGCTAAGCCTGAGATTTAAAAAAAAAATTAAAAAAAAATAATAAAAATTTGTGACCACCATCTAGACATTAGCTAAGATTTAAATGAACCAAGATACAATACTGCTTTCTTTTGCTTGTCAGCACTTAGAATAACTTTGCCATGGTTTCAGGTCCTTGCCGGCTTGCAGGATTGTACAGGGGCACTGCAAGTCAGAACACCTGTTTTTTTCAGGCAGAACACCAGCTTTGTGCCCACAGAGAGAGCAGAAGGGGGAGATGGAGTCCTGTCTCTTTCCACTCTCCCAGCTCTGGGGCTCATGCTGACCAGAAATAATTCCTAGATGGGCTCCTCAGTCATACTTCCTTCAATTTTTTTCTTTATGCTACTGATACTGGCATAATTTAGGTACATTTGTTCAATGAAGATCTAAGCAGCAGTTTCAGCCTTGTAAAGGTTGCTGTGTATGCTCAAAAGATATATTTTAGGAAGATATAAGCAACTGCATACTTTGCTCTGATTCAGACAGGATGAAGATGAATCAGAGTTCATTATTTTTACTTCCATTGTATTTACATGTTTTGCGAGAACTTTAGTACATAAGTGCATGGGGTAAACACACACAGCTGGTGTAGTAACACAGATGCAGGCTTGCACTGAACCCATCTGTTCTGTCAATCCTTCAGAGTGTCTGAACATAAAAATTGTAGTCTCAGCAATTTTCTGTCCCAAGGGCGTCAGTGATACCACATTCAGAGACAGATTCACAGCACAGACCCCTTTCAGTGGCTTCTTCCAGCAAGCTGGCTCTCAGACCCCTGCTGTCAGCTAATAGGACAGAATCTACATGTCTGCCAGGAACCCCATTTCCTCCTTCAGAGCATGTTCACATGCTCTTTCAAACCAGGTCCCCCATGAACATCCTTCAGGAAAGGTGCAGGTACAGAGTGAGACAAGGGAAGCAGCATGTCTTACCATGTCTTGTTCAGTTTTTTTCTTCTGCAAAGAAAGAAAGTGTTGTGTCAAAAACAATCTTGAACTGACAGCATTTTTCCCAGGGTAAGGTTACTGGTACTGTTGATTCCTCCATCTAGTTTTCACTACATTTCAGATTGATTGCGACCATCTCAGGTATTTGTTTTGTTTTCCTTTGGTGTGTTTGTGTTGTGTTTTGTTTGTTTGTTTGTTTTGTTGTTGTTTTGTTTTGAACGTCTGCCACTCCCAAGCAGTACTCAGTGTACTTTACAAAAGAGATACCATCATCAGGCTACTGGTGTTTGAGAGTTATATTTAGAGAACAGCGACAACCTAAAGAAAAGTGATTGACACAGCGAGATTATCTTTTTGGCTTGTATTTTCCACACAAAACAGATCTCATGACCTAAGATCACAGTTCAGAATGAGCTGAAGAATTCATACTGGAATTACAGAAGCATTTAGCAGTGCTACAATGTCATTACATCTCCATCCTTTTTGCCTATGAGGGGCATAAAGAATTTAAAACCAAAAGTTTGGTATCACGGAACAGTACTCTTTTTTTCGACCTGTGCATTTCTAATGGCTCCATTTGTTACTCATGGCAGAGTTTCCCAAAATACATTTTGCCATTTCTAATATTTTGACATAAATTTAAAATTCAGAAGAAGTTCTGCTATGAAAATATTTATTACTGCTCCCGTAAAACAAGATGACAGAGTTCTCTTGTAATGGTCAGTTATATAATATTCTTACAAAATCTTTGAAGTGGAAGGGGTCATTCTCGTTTTTAAGTTTAGTTACTCTCTAAAGAGCACACAGGAAAACAGAACTACTAAAAACTGGTACATTTGCTAATAAAACATTTCAGAAAGTACACTTTGGAGGCTCACGCTCAGCCTAGGAGGAAATTAGAAAGAAATATGCAACCACTCCAAACTCTGACAACATTTCAAGATCAATTTAATCAGATAGCCCCTGTGAGAGCTTGGCTTTCATAATTTTGGCCCTTTTTTAATTAAGGCTGGCACCAGAAAGGTCAAGCCCGCTGTGGTCAACAGGCCAGAAAGAACTGGGTAATTGGTAATCTTAACCCATAGTCATTTCTACTGCACTGACTTTTGTCAAAATGTTGTGGAAGTAACTCATCAGGTATATTCTCTGTAATTTGTTTGTAACTCAGACTAAAATATCCATGCAAATTGAGGGCACTGGAAGAGGCAAAAAGCTAACTCAAGCTGTAACAGAATGTCCACAAGTGACAGGCTCACAGGAAGCTTATTCTAATATGCAAGCACACCAGCATGATGTTAGACACACACTCTTAAAGAGCCCACTTACTTATCCTAATGTCACTTTTTTATCTAAGCACTTGTAGTGAGATGGCCTGCATATCACTAGCTATTTCAGTTAGATCCTTTGGTGTAGATAGTATTGACATATGCAATGTGTGCAGAATGTAATCCCATACTCTGTTACAATGCTGTAGGAAATGGGAGATGCTGTATATTCTCTTTAAGCTGTTCTCCATTATGCTCCCAACTTGGAAATTTCAAAATATAAATGTGAAGGGATGGTGGCATGTTTCTATGTATTAGAACAAAATCCATGGAGTGGGTATTTAAATTTGGTTTGAAGGCTCTTCAAAGCTCCCCCTCTAAGACACGTCAAGATTGCTGAATGCTTTACAGTCCTTCAAGTCTCCAGTGGCCACAGTGGCTTCAGGGAGCCATGCCAATCAAAAGACTGATGCATACTGGCTGCTAGAATAATAGAATTATAGAATCATTAAGGTTGTAAAAGAACTCTGTGATCACCAAGTCCAACTGTCAACCTAATACCACCATGCCCACTAAACCACACCCCAGAGTGCCACATCTACATGCTTTTTTAACACCTCCAGGGATAGTGACTCTACCCTGGGCAGCCTGTTCCAGTGCTTGTCTACTCTGTCAGTAAACAAATTTTTCTTAATATCCAATCAAACCCTCACCTGGAGCAACCTGAGGCCATTTCCTTTTGTCCTGTCACTTGTTACTTGGGAGAAGAGACCAACTCCACCTCACTACAACCTCCATTCAGGTAGCTCTAGAGAGCAATGAGGTCTCCCTTCTGCCTTCTTTTCTCCAGGTTAAACAAACCCAGTTCCCTCAGACACTCCTCATAAGGCTTTGAACATGCTGGACATGCTCTCCATATCCTTGAGAAATGGCCCTTGTGTGGAAAACTGAAACACAAAGCAAAGCAAATCTCTTATGCTTTCTCTCTAGTAGCAGGAAAGGTGAGTGCACATGCTACTTTTGTAGGGCAGGATTGTGCATTACTGCTCCTGTGTAGTGCAGAATTACAGAAGGGCAGCCAAGGATATGACCTTGCTTTTAATGAAAGAGCCAAGCACTTAAAAAAAAAAAGTCTTTGTCACATACTGTATTTCAGACCCATTCTACTGAACTGGATAGTTGCAAGACTTTGTATCGAAGACCTGATCACTAGTGATAACACTGCCAACAGCCTGGCATTGCTACCCATAGACAGCAAAGAAAAGCCAGTTTTAGACTGAGCAGCTTCACAAAGCTTTCTAAATTATTTTGAGGGGCACATCAGAAATCCAACAGAGGCAAGAGACATACAGGATCTGGCATCTCCTCCCAGACTGGAAGTTCTGTTTTGACCCTTAGATATGTAGGATTGAGTCTTAACAAGAACTATTTGCTGGAACACAATTCAAAAAAATCAGAAGAGTGTCCTTTCCACATCATCCTCTATAGCACATCAGCCACTGGTGAACAGACTGCATGCCACTCTGGAAAAGTGTTTTAAAAATAACTGCGATAATTTCAGCCAAACTAGTATTTGAAAGCTGTGGAGAAAGAAATGCAGGGATAAAGTCTGTATAGCCTAACTCAATCAGAAATTCTCTAATTCCCTTCCCTTTCAGATAGACAGAGTAGAAAATGTTGGAGATATTTAGGGCTCCAGCTCCTAGCAAAGGGCTATTTCCATCCAGTCTTTCTGTTTAGTCATAGTGTCAAGCATCTCTCTCCCTGCCTAGTAAGCACTTGAATTCAGGATTACTCATATAAAACAGGTACTTAATATGGACCTGTCACTTAAGTGGTACATGGCCAACCCTTTATGAAACAGTGCCTCTGGCTGTATATATGGTATGGAAAGGCAGCATATTATCAACAGCATCTCAAGAAAAAGCAAAATCCAGAGGCCACTGCTGAGGTACAATTTCTTTTATGCTTTGTTTCTCCGAGGGCAGAAGTCACTGCACTCTATTTTACCCTGTTAAAAAATGATCATGCTTTCAGATGTGGCTGCTGATTTTTAGGCACATACATCTACATTTTAGCACCTCCATGAAAGCAATACAGTAACGTTTAAGCTATGAAGTATCACACATCCGAAGCTGTAGGTGTTCAGCATGGCTAATAAGATGGCTGATAATTAAGAACCTTCCGGATGACACAGATTTCCATAATTCATTACATAACTTTTATCCCCCATGTAAACATCTGAGTTTAACTTTTCCATGTAGTGTAATTCTTGTTAGCCTAAGTCCCACTAAAAGATTTTGAAGTCACAGCAGGCCCTTGGGGACATTTTCAAGAAAGATGCTGGTTTTGGCAGCATGACATAATTCACACGCTAATTTTATTTAGGCTTGAGAATCTCTCAAATAACCAACAGTGGGTAAAGTTTGTGAAACTAAGGATGAAAGCAATATAACTGATTTGTATTCTCATGCTTCAACCAATAAAGAAATAAATAAATAAACCCAAATGCCTAAAAAGGTTTCACAATTCTGTAATGTTCACCAGCCAGCCAGAAGTTATTTCTTTAGTGTGTTTTTTATAGAGACTCCTCATGATCAGGGAGCACTCTGTCGCACAGAGAAAGACGGCTTTGCCCTTAGTGCATTTAATGTGTAGTAGGCTTCTCAAGTGCGCTCATTTTAGTCTTTACATGAAAATACATTATCACAAGGGTAAACCACTTAGGAAAATTGCCTAAGCGCTTCAAGTACTGCCAGACAGAAAATTGTCTGGGTCTGCTCTTTAGTTCATTGAAGTTAGGGTCCTGCAAAGAGGAGTGGAAAGAGGGAGAGATCAGACAGAACAAGACTGTCTGAGAACTTACTTGATCTTCACAGTCTTGCCTGGAAGATTTTATGAGATTCAGGTAATCTACAGAGCTTCAGAAATACTGAAACAAGTACTGAAATACTGGCAAAAATAAATTCTCGCTGACTGTATAAACTTGTTTAACTTTCAATTTTGTAGCAACTTATTCAATACAGTAACGTGAAAGTAGGGGAAAAAATCCACAAATTACATTTAATGACAATCACAATAAGAAATAATGAGGAACGTTTGTATAGTACACATACATAGGAGACCAAGTGAAGGAACAGGTCCACCCAGGCAGTGGTCCTTACACTCCTGTCTAGTTGTGGTCCCCTGAAACAAAGAACTATTTGCTGAGGAGAATGCAGGTGGTGATGAGAGAATGTCCCAACAACACACAGAAACTTTTCCCTGAAAATACCCTCTCATAAAGAGGGGATTGAAACAAAGCAGGGATTGTTGAAGAATATCAGAAGCCTATATACCAGCCTTGAAGAGTTACAAGAATGGAGCTGAGGAGGCACTAGGAGAGACAGCAGAGGAAACATTGTGCCACATGGCATGAAGCCAGCAAAACCTGCAGGAACTGGGGAACAGGTTGAGATGGCATGAGGAGGTTGCAACAATCAACTCAACTCAGGGCCAAAAAAGACTTGCCCTCCCACACCTGCAAGGAACATGTATGCTAATTTACACAGTAAGTAGGGACAACCACCGGTAGTGAACAATGTGGTAGTTAAGACAGAAGGTGCTGGAGCCAATAAATGGGGCATGCAACAAAGCTCAGTGGGTTCTCTCTCTCCACACCAAACATCTCCTTGATTTATTGGTTGCACCTCACTTGATTTATTGTGACCTTTTGCATAGGATCATGCTTTTATGAGGAAATGAAGCCTTTGAACAGGATGGTCATTGAGTGCCCAGATGGTGATAGGAGTCTTCACTGAAAAGTTCCTGGACTGGGCTGTGAATTCTCATACTTAACTGAGCACCAGTCCCACATGAGTATGTGGTTCCTTGTTGCTGATTATCTTAAACTATATACAAAGTATATCCTAATTGTCTTAATTATGAATAAAAGACTGCTCCTACATAACTGTTCCTGCACCTGCAGGACCAGGTTCTACTGACCACTTAAAATCTTGTGTGATTTGGTAAATCATGCTGCAGAAAATGCCGACGGGGGTTGCTGGATACCTGATCTCTCTGCCCAGGATGTTAACCAGCACAAGAGAATGTGCAGCCAGTGTTTACCCACCGGCTTTCACACAGCAGTACTGTCTGTAATCCCTGCCTGGAGGCTCCTGCAATGCAGCCCATCGACTCGTTCATATTCAGCCCATAGGCAGAGGCAGGCTGGGGAGTTCCAGAAGGAGGAAAAGTTTGCTATGAATCTGCTTTTAATGAAATGCATCCAGTTAAGTTACACTCCCCTAGTAGATTGCAATCATGGACATTTCAATGGAAAATAAATCCGTATTTGTCAGTCTCCAGTCAGGATACAAATGTCAAGGCCAAGGAGTATTTCACTGACTCATTAACAGACAACTGCACATTTCACTATAACCTGTGCATTTCCCAGGCATATATCTCCCACAAGGACTGTTCCTTAACTAAGTTCACAGTGTATATAGTGAGCTGTTTTAGCATCTGTCTCAAAAATTAAGATAAAATCACTGTTGGCAAGTGAAGATTTTCCATTATAGCTTCTCATACAAAGAGCAAAACACAGCCTTGTGTAGGATGACTTCAATTACAGATTGAAGGGGAAAAAACCCAAGGCTAAAGGAAGAAATGAAGTGGAAGACCCCAGCCAAGTGAATGAACTAAAAAATGAGGAAGCTAGTCCTCCAAATATGATGAGCCTGGTTTAAAATCTGCAAGACTTTAAAAATAAATATTAGCTCTTTCTCTACACCTTGGCTAGGTCTCAAAACAATTTTCAAACTATTATCATTATTTCTCAGACCTCTAAACACTAAGAAGTAAATTATTCTGTGAGTCACAGTAAAGCCGCTAGAAAACTACCATTCAACAAAATTCTGGAGTGTGTGCCCCTCCATGAAAGTAACTACATCTTCCCTCAGCCACCATCCCAACCCTCAGAGGGCCAGATAACCAGATTTGGAAACCTGCACATGCAGGATCCTGGTAGTTGGTGCCCAGCCAATATTAAAAATTGCATTTCCTTCCCAGCCCTGGGAAAACTGCAAAGCCTGCTATAGCTACCCAAATTAGTACCAGGTATTTGGCTTTGCTTGTATTCTTAGCTATGAAAAACAAAACAAATGTTACTGCCCCTTGCATTGCTGATAGTATATCAGATTGTCTTTCTACCACAAAACAGGCTTTGATATGACAAGTGGTTCATAAAGTGGATAAATGACAGAAACTGTGCAGTTATGTATGTATTACAGACATAATATAATCTGATAATATATATAATATATAACAAATATAGTCTGATAACCAGCACATTTGGAGGGTCTCACATTTGACAAGGATGTTTCAAAAGCACCTGTATAATTTCACTTTACTGATAGATTTCTATTGTTCTGTTCTAATAAATTATTTGTTTTTTACTTTACAGTTATCTCCAGTATTTACAGTGAAGGTTACACGAGTAGTGGGCTGGACTAACATGGAAAATTATATCCCTTATTGGTGAAGTTAACTTCTGTTCAGTGTAGAAGAAAGATGGCAAAGGAAGCAAGCTTTAGAAGACTCCTTTTGGGAGCAAAACCATTCCAATTTACACTTATGAAGCAGTCTCATCAACTCAAACCAACCAGGAGGATCCTCGGCATATGGCCAGCAGTTTCTGAGTGGAGCAGTCACCAAAGTCCTGAGTGGCAAAGATCCAGCAGGGAAGAACAGGGCAGACAAGGGAATGTGTCCTTTTAGTCACCCTCATCAGCAGGCTTGGATGACAACTGAATGCCAATGCTACAAGAGCAAAGAAAGAAAAAAAGGTGCGAGTGAACAAGAAAGAGATAAAGGCAATGGATAAGGAGAGAACTATTTATCGATTTCAAAACCTGTGTTGCCTGAAAAGCTTTCCCCTGAACTTTTCACTTACTTCTGGCATCTATTTAACCAACCTGAAGAGAAAGTCAAGAGCACATTAGATTGCTGTGGACCTTTTTTTCCAATGTGGTGTCTCATTTTCCTCAAAGTTCACCCACCTGAAGTGAACAGAGCTGAAAGTCTAGGAGGAAGATGTGAAAGGTTGGTAAAGAATCAGGATTTTTGTGATATCACAAACATTCCCACACTGCTCTACAGAAATATCCAGTGCTTTTTAAAGTCAGAACAAGCAGAAACTGTTTGACAAACCACATCCTGTTGTATTTACTCTGTAATTGGCCTTTTTTCCTGCTCTAGCACCTGGCTGACCATTAATGGAGTAGAGCTGAACCCTGACATTAGTTCCAGACTCTGCCAGCTGTCTTTGCTCTTACCCTCTCAGCACAGGATTCATGCTTTTCTATGTAAGACATCTATCAGCTAGTTTAATTCAAGGATTCACTACCCTGCAATGCAAATGATTGTAAAACAGTCGTTTGAACAGAATCCAGTATATTTATGGAAATAGAAAAAAACTGTTGTTTTCTGAATACTCATGCCAACAAAAGCCTTTCTAGATGACCTCTTCTTTGAATAAATAAAAGTGATTTTCTAATAGAACAAATTATTAAAGAGGAATAAAAAAATAATTTAAAACACAGTTGGGGTAAATGTCTTTATAAATGGCTTCCAAGTACTGTGGGACTTGCTCCTTAAGTGATTACTTCTCTCCAATGTCATTCTTCCACAGCTGAAGGCTTTCCAGCTCCAGCAATGTACTTAAGACTACCTACTTTGAAGCACATATTCTAGTCGCTATGACTTCAGCGGAATTGCTGTGTTTAGGTTAACCCATGTGCTGAACTGCTGCACTAAATCAGGTCCCCAAGGGGAGGTCACTTCACTGTGCTTTTGCTAAAGGAGAAGGCCTTTCGTAGTATAAATTATTTCTTAGACAGTGCTGGTTTTTAGGAAAAGCTTTTTGGCATGGGCAAAAATCTTCCTCTAAAAATATAGCACTTATCTACAACAATGTGTAACATTGGAAATCTACTTTCAGATGCCTTACTATAGTGCTGTGCTTCAACTAGAATTCAAATCTAATACCTAAAGCCATAGCCACCTACATAAGATTTTCAGCTTTACTAAGAAGCTGGAGCTTATCCAATACAAAACACAGACACACACACACAAGTCTGAAAATAATGTTGCTATTTAAGTCCTCAGATAAAGATTTTTTTTGGCATTTGATTTGGGCATTTTTACTCTGAAATCTAGGTTAGCTGAATTTCAGTTGCTTGAGATGCCTCATTATCTGAACAAGATATCCCCAAAAGTTAATAAATTCTTCTGATAATTGTCTTCATTACTAGAGCTCGTCAAATATCAGCTCAGAGGAGCAATTCAAGCATGATGTTAAAACAATGAAAGTTCTACATTACAAAGTGTTTTACTAATGTTTTAAGTCAATAAAACTTTAGGTGTATGAGTAGTTATATAACTATAGCAATTAGAACTACTTGCATTTTTCATGTTGCTGCCGTAACATAAAATTGAGCGATATTGAACTCTTCTTGTGTTGTTAGGTATATCTGCACAAAAATCCTGCACAGCTTAGTTTTTCTAGTCCGAGGTATGAAAGAAGAATCCCAGGTTTTCAGGTTTTTGACACATGCCTTTTTCTTTCAGAAAATAATCTGGGCCTGGAAGACAACAAGTCTGCAAATACAATTCACCCTGCAGACATGGGATACTTGGCTGTTTTCTGTAGCTACAGCTAGTGTCATCCCCATAAAGTCAAAATGAAAAGGCCATACAGCACTTGCCTGTAAAAAAGCAGATGATTAAAAGCTACAAAACCTACAGGATGCCCTAGGAACGTTACAGGAGATACTAAAGCTTTTTTAGTATTATGCACCAAAATAGCAAAGGCTGTGAATTCAGTCAGGATGTGTATCTGGAAGTCTGTGTATAAATAAGACTAAACCAGTACAAAACCTTGTGTGTGTATATGCATTTCAGCTCGAAGAAAGTTAACTTAATTAATTAACTTAATTTCAACACAGATCTCTTACTGATGAAGCAAAGTTAAATGGAATAAATTGTCTTTAAGAAGGGAACAATACTATATGTGAACATGGTTTACCATATTTTAACAGCTAAACTGGCTAAAAGTAATGTCTGAAATCAACGTGGAACTGTACATGACTGCCAAATAAAAAAATGGGGTAAAAAAAATGCAGTTATAGAATTGTGAAATAATCTAGTTTGAATGGGATTTTGGGAGGTCATCCAGTCCAACCCTCCACCTGAAACAGGGCCAGTTATAGTGGGCTACTCATGGCCATGTCCAGCTGAGTTTTTACTTTTTCCTTCCAAAGATGGAGACTCCACAGCTTCTCTGCAAACCTGGTTCTGTGTTTGACTAGCTGGATGGCAAAAATGTTTCCCTTTCTTCCATTGTCCACCTTGAATCTTTTCCAGCTCACCAACTGACCATGCATCTTTGAGAAGTCTGCCTGCTTTTTTATTTGTAAGCCCCACTATGTGTTGGGAAGACCAGAGAAGAGTTGCATCTGAAAGAAGAAACTAGACCAGTATTCTTAGTTGCCATCGGATAACTTCCTCTGGTCATAACAGAAGGCATGCAGTAGGGACTTAGAAGCGGGTAATAGGGTGGCAGGGTATATAATACCAATGTAACAGAAGGTCAGAAGTAGCAAGAAATTGTTCTAATTGAGCTATCTCAGTCCTTGTAATTCAATAGTCATGCCCTGTCAATTTACATGTGTCTTGTTGATTGTGTCAATAGGATAACTCACACAATAGGGGAAGAATGAAGGCCACTGCAGCAATTACCCCACACACTGGTTGGAAGAGCAATTCAAGTGACAGGTTAGCTAGTTTAGAAGGCTCTGAACTGGAAAAAGCAACTTTACCTGAACTCTTCTCTGCAGCAACACAGAGAGGAAAATATAACAAGTGACTGCCTGGCCCTAGCCCCCAGCATGATGATGATGAACTAAGCTGAAGGCACCAGGATCCAGAGAACATGGTTCAATGGTTCAATATTTCAGTCGGGTCCCAGGCTGGCCTTTTCAAATTGCCTCCCACAGTTTTCTTTTTTGCTTCTGCTGCTGAGCAAGGGTTGTGTTTTGGTAGGGGTGTTTCTTTGCCTACCCTTCTCCTGTGCAAGATCAGAGCCAGCAACCCTGTGGAGGGGAAGAAGCATGGTCCCTGGGGTGTCTTCATCCCCTGGCCTTCCCCAGCTGCTCTCTCCGCTCTCTGCAATCAGACCCTCTGCTGTTTCTTTGTCAGAACATTTCTGCCTGGAGACTGAAAGCTTTATGTAGAAAAGCAGTAGTTAGAGGCAGAAACCAAGCAGATGGGCCTAGACACCTGAACTGGGGTCTCATTTGCATTTTCTAGGACAAGAGTTTAGAGGCAAGGGGATCACATCTGCCTCCTGCAGAAGTAGAGAGCCAAGATCAGCAGTTCCAGAGGTTCCTGGCTGAAATGCAAGATCCCACACAGATTTTGTTAATTTGTACATAATCATTTAAGGAAAACAGTAGGAAAAAAGAAATGCTTTATACGAAACACAATTCGGGGACTTACATAAAGGACATCTGCTCCGAAGCGCAGTTGCAGCCTTACCCTGGTATGCTCTGTTCAGGAATAAGGATGTGCAGACAACAGCTGTGTCTGCAGTTGTGTGTCCTGCCTTTTTCAAGACTCATGCTAACAGTAATCACTTCACTGGCACTAAAACACAACTACACCTACCAGGAAGTATCACGGTCTTAGAAGCATTAGAAAATCACATTTACTTAGAGTCTCTGTTGGAGTCAGATATGTAGGTTTACTTCAGATGAATAGGAGCTGCTGTGGCTTTAGGTCAACACTTCCCTAAAAGCAGCACAGGACTTCATAGACAAATATGACAGCTGACAGTTTGTCTGGAAAATGGTGCATCCAAAACAGCAGCTTGCCCGAACATGGTGGGTTGTTTGACTTGGATTTGGAAAGTGTAACATCTCATCTTTTCTGAAATGGTGGGTGACTTTTTCAAGCAGTGAGACAAGGCTGATTCAGGAAGCTGATCTGTTGAGCCTTTCAGGGGCTGTTTGTTTTCTGATTAAATTAATCTGTTTTCTAAATGGCAGCATGAGGAATGTATCCCTTTCTGCTGAGATTTCCTGCTGTATAGACAATCCATCAACTTATTTGACAGACATTTGTATTTTAGAGGAATTGCTTTTATTTCAAAATAACTAGGTAGCTACAGCTTCCTCTAAAACAAATTACTGTAGTGTTCCCTGTTGGTTTCTTCATGAGGTTCCTCCAGAGGGCATTAGTCTAGAGAATCGGCCTTCACAGAGTGAGATGGGGAACTGGCAATTTCTTTTCATTCAGTATTACTTATATGGGGTGACATGAGCAATTGAGCTGGCATCACAGAACATCTCACAGTTTGGGCAGACAGGCAGAGAGAGGGGAGCAAATGGCCTTTCAGGAAAAATGTAATTGCATTACTGTGAAAATAATGCAAGGGCTTTTAATCTGAATTTCAAACATCCGTTTTTTTTCCTCAGTGTGGATGCTCTCTCACTGCATCTACAGTTATTTTACACATTAGGTATTTTACCTCTTCTTCCTTTAACTTTACATTTGTATGTGTCCTTGTACATACACTTCTATACATAGCTATAGGTACAGACAAAACCTGTATATATAGAAGTTAACCTATCTTCTGTGCTGCCTCACTGCTTCAGAGAATATTCCTCCTTTGAATTCATTCAGCACTCATTTTTTATTGTCTGCTATCTTCCAGCTAGCCCACTGTGCTTTCCAAATTATCATTGAGCCTTTAAGTAACTGAGAATGGAAGAACACGAAAATAAAAGTTCTTCAGTATTGTATCTAGTTTTCACTGTGAACCTGTCCTCCTACATACACTTGAAAGTCCTAAGCCTACCTAAAGAATTTGCTGAGATGGTCTGCTAGGAGCTGGTTGAAATTATTAAATACCATATTCTCCAAATAGATGTCCAAGCTGAAATATGTCTTGCTTGAGAAACAAAGAGAAAGAAAAATAATTTTGTACTATTATTCAAAATTCAACTAATATCAGTCATTGTGCTATCAAAGAGGAGCAGAATAAATATGACTGAAGTATATTTAAAGATGAATAATGCAAATTAAGGTAACAGAAGCAAATAAATGTATACTATTTTCGAAAAAGAAAGTAAAGTTACAGGAAAGTTGTTAGTCAAATGCAGTGTAAGACACCTACAATATGTTACTTATATACATGCAAAATCTTACAGGAGGAAATGTCTCTTCATTATTTGATAGGCATAGCTTATGATATGATTGCATGGATGCAATTGGAGCATGGATGAAAAAAAAAGAGCTCCTAGTAACTCTCAGACAAAAAAAGAAATTCTTCAGAGGGTGGAAGCAGGGACAGGTAACCTGGGAAAAATACAAAGAAGTTGTCTGAGAACCCAGAGATCAGGTTAGGAAAGCTAAAGCCCAGATTAAGTTAAACCTGGCCAAGAACATCAAAGATAATAATAAGGGTTTCTACAGATACATCAGTGATAAAAGGCAGAACAGGGAAAATGGGGGGCCTCTGCAGAAGGAAACAGGAGACCTCGTCAGACAGGATGTGGACAAGGTTGAGGTACTGAACAAATTTTTGCCTGAGTCTTCTCCATTAAGGGCTCCAGCCACACTGTCCAAGTCACAAAAGGCAAAGGCAGAGACTGGGAAAAGGAAGATCTGCCCACTGTGGGAGAAAGACAGGTCTGAGACCTTCTCAAAAACTGGAAAGTGTGCCTGATGAGACCCATCCACAGTTCCTGAGGGAGCTGGCAGATGAAGTTGCAATGCCACTTTCTATCATATTTGAAAAGTCATGGAAATCTAGTGAAGTTCCCACTAACTAGAAAAGGGGAATCATAACCTTCATTTTCAAAAAGGGATGGAAACTTGACCCAGGGAATTACAGACCAGTCAGTTTAACCTCTGTGCCTGGCAAGACCATGGCGCAGATCCTTCTGAAGGCTCTGCTAAGGCATGTGGAAGAACATGGAGATGGTTGATGGCAACCAACATGGCTTTACTAAGGGCAAATCATGCCTGACAAATTTGATGGTCTTTTACAATGGGGTCATAGCATCGGTGGACAAAGAGCATCTGACGTCATCTACCTGGAATTGTGCAAAGCCTTCGACACTGTCCTGTATGGCATCCTGGTCTCAAAAGTGGAAGGATAAGACCTTGATGGTTGAACCGCTTGGTGAATAAGGAATTGGCTGGATGGTCACACTCAGAGAATAGTGATCAATGGATCAATGTCCAGATGGAGATTAGTGGTGTGTTCCTCAGAGGTCAGTACTGGGACTGTTGCTGTTTAATATCTTAGTCAGTGACATGGAGAGCAGCATTAAGTGCACCCTCAGTAAGTTTGCTGACAACACCAAGCTGTGTGTGTGGTTGACACTCTGGAGGGAAGAGAGGCTATCCAGAGGGATCTTGACAGGCTTGAAAAGTGGCCCCATGCCAACTTCATGAAGTTCACCAAGGCCAACTGCAAGGACCTGCACCTGGGTTGGGGCAATCCCAAGCACAGATAATTGTTGGGTGGAGAATGGACTGGCAACATCCCTGAGGAGAATTAACGGGGGGTGCTGGTTGATAAAAAGTTCAACATGAGTCAGCAATGTGCACTTGCAGCACAGAAGTCAACCATGTCCGGGGCAGCATCAAAAGAAGTGTGGCCAGAAGACCGACAGAGGTGATTCTGCTGTTCAGCTCCGCACTAACGAGACCCCACCTAGAGTACCGTGTCCAATTCTGGAGCCCCCAACACAGAAAGGACATGGAGCTGTTCGAGTGAGTCCAGAGGAGGCCACGAAGATGAGCAGAGGAGGGGAGCACCTCTCCTATGAAGACAGGCTGAGAGAGTTTGGGCTGTTCAGCCTGGAGAAGAGAAGGCTCTGGGGAGACCTTATTGCAGCCTTCCAGTACTCGATGGGGGCCTACAGGAAAGCTGGGGAGGCACTTCTTACAAGGGTTTGTAGTGATAGGACAAGGGGTAATGGTTTTAAGCTGGAAGAGGATAGATTTAGATTAGACGTTAAGAAGAAATTCTTTATTGTGAGGGTGGTGAGACACTGGAACAGGTTGCCCAGGGAAGCTGTGGATGCCGCATCCCTGGAAGTGTTCAAGGCCAGCTCAGAGCAACCTGGTCTAGTGAAAGGTGTCCCTGACCATGGCATGGGGGTTGGAACTAGGTGATCTTCAAGGTCCCTTCCGACGAAAACCATTCAATGATTCTATGATTCTGGGATACTAAAATTTATTCAGTACTTGTACTGTGGGACTTGAGTAAATCTCACAGCATTTTTTTCCTCTCTTTTAAAAAAATTCCTTAGGCTTAATGAAATGCATAAATGTAAAGAAAAACAACAACAACAAAAAACAACAAACAACACTCACTGGCTATAAAATACTGAGGTTTTTTAAGTCAGCAGCAAAACATCCATTCAAATTAAGACATTTAGTAAATTATTCTACACAGGAGAAACTTAAATAACTTACATATCTTTTACATAGTATTGTGGTTTACAGATAAGTGTACTCAGAAACTTTCACGCGCAGTTACTGTATCTTGAGGCAAGATTATCTTCAGGTACAAGAAGACATGTCCAATTTTAGTATCCCAATGAGATTTCTATGGAACTAGATAAGAAATTAAAATACTGCCTTCTGAAAAATTCAGACCTTATTTTATCTTTGAAATCTGATAAATCTGGTCCACTGGCTATTTATAGAGGAAAATGTTAGGAGTCCTTTTCTAATTTTTAAAACCTTAAAATATATGTGTGTGGTTTTACACCCATATATGTAAACATACACAAATATTCACACCAAAAAATTTAAAACTCCCTAATGGCTTTCAAGTCACCTTCCCTCTGCTTCCTTTCTGTTTTTTCTGGTTTTCCATCCCTCTAGTCCACACTTTGCACAAAAGCTGGTGCACTATATATAGCTCTGACATGGAGTGTTGTTTTTAACAATGCATCTCTTGTCAAGTCTTGCTGGAAGCAGCTCCATGTGAAGGGCTTGCTGCAGCCCAGAGCTTGCAGGGATTGCAGGGGCAGGCGAGGAGCAGAGACTGCAGCTCAGATGAATGAGGGGATGGAGACACTGTCGTGGACTTCCCTTGGCATTTCCACAGTGGCACAGTTAACTTTCCCCATGTTCTTTGGATTTCTTTCTGTCAACTCCCTGTCCACCACTACCCATGCCTTCGTCATGCACATCTGGGCTTCAATGGGTTTAGCTTGGTCCTGCTTATGCACAAAACATGTACAAGACAAAATATAACAACATTGTTATTTATATATTTTTTTTTTGGGGGGGGGGTTTCTTTCAAACTTCAGCACAGGATCACTTCAATGGTGTGTCTAAATAGGTGGCCATAAGTACCTCAGCTCCTTGGACTTGTGGTGGTCATCCCTTGCCTGTGGGCCAGCACCCACCTGGTGGCAGTGGAAGATAAACATGCATGCATGGAGACCTTGTGGGAGGAAACCCTCCCAGAGCTTAGGAGCCCCTTGCTGCATACCCCCTCACCTTCAGGTATTTGTGTGGCAGAGGCACATCTCAGAGACTGAGTCTGATATAAAAGCAACAATTTCCCATCTGCCCTAAATCTCATTCTCTGCTATCCTGCCATAAATACTGAAGAGTTTTAACACTCACCTTTCTGGAGGACATGTGAATTTCAGCCAGAAGTTAATAAAGTAGTCTTCAATTGTATCGTTGATGTATGAAACTCTCCAGTGATCTGGCTCAATTTCATGAACACCTAGTCCCTAATAATATATCTGAATTCATTCTTCCTTCCCCTGTTTCCTCAGATATTATTATGCCTTATAGCAGCTACATAAAGTCACAACTCTAATCTCATCTTCTTGGTTATTAGGTAATGTGGTATGCTCAAAGGTGACTGGGTGATTGAAATTGCATTATTTGCTTCATTTAATATCCTGAAACATTTATCCTTAATATTTGAGCTGTTGTGGAATATAAAACAAACAGAAAAAAGCCAACTAAGTCAGCATGGAGAGATATTTGTTCTCATTGTGCTCAGACGAGTTTCCCACAGACAGCAAAGAGAACAGTAGAGGTGACCCCTCTTGCTGCAGAACAAACTGGCAACCACTAGAATGGCTGTGCATTATTTTCCTGAAGCAGACCAACATTGAATATGAGCCTATGGTTGAGAAAGATACCAAAGAAAGACACAGATATTGTCCCACCATTATTGGCTTCACAAAAGCACTGTTTTTTTATGACAGTGCTCCTCTATTAAAGGTGTTTTTTAACTAAAAAGGAACCTTTTTGACCTGAAATGTCACTAAAAACTTTGGTCGTTTAAATCCGTCGGTTGTCAGTCCCAAGACAGGCCACCACCCTGTCAAAGAATGAGAGCAGTCATCCTCCAGTCAATGAAACATCACATCTGGTTGAAGTGCTGGAGAAGACTCCTCTGCTAAGAGTCCTACCAACAGCTGCAGTTTTGCACCTGCCTCAAAGGCTGTAGCTGCTGGGAGTCCAGCATGGCTGATGGCTGGAAGTAGCACAACACAGGAGTACTGGGAGGACATGCATCCTCATAGACAGAAATGTTATCACAGTGCAGGAGGTGCTGCAAGTTTTATGTTCTCAAGGACAGATTTGGCACCCATGTTCGTTTTCTGCAGGTCTGTGGTTCTGGTTACTTTGGTTTCTGATTGGTTCATCATTTGAAATAAAATTTTATTGAGGTAGAACAAAGAGCCCTTCACATTAAGACCCCTTTGTACTGTGGGGTCTTACCAAGCTGCACTGAACCACAGCACTACTAGCTGGCTTCAGAGCAGGAAAAAAATGCATAGAAGCAGAGACTCCCTGTTCTGTTACTGAAATCTGAAAGTGACTTTTATGAAGCAAGTAACCCTGCTGTGGACTGGTAGGTATGATTACCTTGGCTAGTACCATATCTTTGGGATTTGTGACCTCTCATGTGCTGAGAGATTTTTCTTCAGTTTTATGTTTTCAGTAATTCACTCTCAGTGTTAAACACAGCATTATTTATCTACTGCTTTTATCAGTTAAAGGTATAGAAAATGTAAATAACTGACAAAATATTTTGAAGCCTGCCTGCAAATCTTCCTACAAGATGGCAGAACACATCAGATACTTGATCAGCCATCAGGAATCATTACTAGGTTAATTTGTGTGTAATGAAAGAAGTTGTGAATACAATCTCTTAAATAGCACTCAGCTAAATGGGTTATTTTTCCATTGGTAGCAATATTAGTATGTATCTTCAGTGTACTGCAGGAGGAAATGGCAAAAATTATCACAGTCATCTTCGTTTTAATGCTGGAGAAACATGATGAGTGGTGAATGATTCTTAATATCATAACCATCTGTTATAAAAGGAGATGAAAGTGTAACTAGAGAGCGTTGCTCATTTTCATTCTTTCTGAGATCCATCATTCTAGCATGCTCTTTTCTCTAGCCTCCCTTCACATTTCATCCTCCAAACATGGAGAAGCAAATATTCAAATATTTTTTAAAACATCCTGAAAATCAAAGAAAACATTGTAGGCAATGTCAATAAAAAAACTTATTAAGTTAAATTTCTCAAAATATATTTTCTGTTTCCTCTTTTGTATGGTATAAGCAGGTGTGTCATTAACTACATAAGTGCACCATACGAGTCCATAGAGAAAAGTACGTTGTGGGTGGAATGCCCAACTTGCCATGCAATCACCTAGTATTGAGAAATCACTGTGTTTTTTGAATACACAGGCTTCTTCCATTTGTTGCAGCTGAAAAAGCTGCAGCTGTAGCTAAATCACTCAGTAATCTCTGTTCTCAACACTGGGAGGGGCATACACCATACCGGTCTTGAGAATTCTTCAGCTCTTGCTTCTGATTCAGCCATTGAGCTGTGTTGCTATAGCAGGTGATAAAAAAGAATTTCAGCAACAATATCCAAGTGCTATCCTGCTTCCTGATTTCTTATTTAACCATCTTGTAGCATTGTTCTGGTGATGACACGACCAGAAGGATGGGCACAGCAGGGAGAGGCCTGGCAAAAAGGGAATGCTGTTGACACCAGACCTTGCTCTGTTCAACACGCTGCACATGGCTGTCTACCAGATCCCCAGGAAGCTGCTCTGACCTCTCAAGTGTCAGCTTATTTCTGCAGAATTATAGTGGGGATCCACATAGTTTCTCAGGGGTCGGTCAGATATAGTGTGAAATGGAAAGGTTTAACCACTTCTCAGCTTCTCAGTGTAGCCACTGAGGGTTTGTTCTTTACTCCAGAAGAACTTACACATGGATTTATTTCAGTGGATACCATTCTTTTTTAATATGAAAAAAAAAAAAAAAAGTTAGCTCAGTCATTTCTTTTGTGTTCTGGACCATCACTGATAGCAGACTGCGTTTCCCTTCCCATAAGGCAGACTGCTTGGTTGCAGTCCCTTCTCCTCTATCATAGAATCATAGAAACATAGACTTGTTAGGGTTGGAAAGGACCTTAAAGATCATCTAGTTTCAACCCTCTTGCCATGGGCAAGGACACCTCCTGCTAGATCATGTTACTCAGAACCCCATACTGCCTGGCCTTGGAAACTTCAAGGGTTGAGCTTTCCGCCACCTTCCTGGGCAACCTGTTCCAGTGTCTCACCACCCTCATGGTGAAGAAATTCTTCCTAACGTCTAATCTGAATCTACCCACTTCTAGTTTTGATCTATTCCCCCTAGTCCTACCACTACACGACATCCTAAAAAGTCCCTCACCACCATTCTTTTAGGCCCCCTTAAGATACTGGAAGGCCATAATAATGTCTCCTTGGAGCCTTCTCTTCTCCAGATAACTTCAACTGTCTCAGTCTGCCTTCATAGAAGAGATGTTCCAGCCCTCTTCCTGATCATCCTTGTGGCCCTTCTTTGGACAGGTTCCAGCATGTCCATATCTTTCTTGTAATAGGGATTCCAGAACTGGACGCAGTAACCCAGATGGGACTGGAGTGGAGGGGGAGAATCACCTCCCTCAACCTGCCGGCCACACTTCTCTTGAAGCAGCCCAGGACATGATTAGCTTTCTGGGCTGCAAATGTACACTGATGGTTCATGTTGAGCTTCTTGTCCACCAGTAGCCCCAAGTCCTTTTCTTCAGGGCTGCTCTCAAGTCAGTCTCTGCCCAGCCTGTATCGGTGATTGGGATTGCCCTGACCCAGGTGCAGGACCCTGCACTTTGCCTTGTTGAACTCAATGAGGTAGGCATGGGGCCACCTCTCCAGCCTGTCAAGGTCCCTCTGAATGGCGTCCCTTCCCTTCAGTGTGTCAGCTGCCCCACGCAGCTTGATGTTGTGGGGACTATCCCTTACACCTTGAATCGTTTGTCTGAAAAAATGTTTCCAGGAAACAAAATCTCCTTTTTTTCAAACAAAGATGATGGGCAGCGAATAAATCCTTCTAGAGTCATTCATATTGTGGAAGACTTACTATCATGTTCACTCACAGAATCAAAGAATCACAGAATCATGAAGGTTGGAGAAGACCTTCAAGATCATCAAGTCCAACCATCCACCCTACAACCACTAAACCATTTCCTGAAACACCACCTCTGCCCCTTTTTTGAACATCTTCAGGGGTGGTGCCTCCATCACCTCCTTGAGCAGCCTGTTCCAATGCCTCACCACTCTTAAATTTTTCCTAATATACAATCTGAACCTCCAGCTTGACCCCATTTCCTCTTGTCCTATTTCCAGTCACTAGGGAGAAGAGGCCAACACCTGCCTCACCACAACCTCCTCTCAGGTACTTGCAGAGAGCAATGAGGTTTCCCCTCAGCTTCCTCTTCTCCAGGCTGAACAGCCCCAGCTCCCTCAGCCTCTCCTCATAAGACCTGTTCCCCAGACCCCTAATCAGCCTGGCTGCCCTTCTCTGCACCCTCTCCAGCACCTCAATGTCCTTCCTATACTGCAGTGCCCAAAACGGCACACAGTGCTCGAGATGCGGCCTCACCAGGGCTGAGTAGAGGGGCACGATCACCTCCCTGGTCCTGCTGGCCACACTACTCCTGATGCAGGCCAGGATGGTGTTGGCCTTCTTGGCCACCTGGGCACACTGCTTGCTCATGTTCAGCTCCCTGACAATCAGCACCCCCAGGTCCCTCTCAGCTGGGCAGCTTTTCAGCCACTCCTCCCCAGGCCTGTAGTGCTGCCGGGCATTACGGCCAAGGTGCAGGACCTGACATTTGGCCTTATTGAAACTCATGCTATTGGCCTCAGCCCATCAATCAAGCCTGTCCTGAGGTAGGGAAGGACCTCTGAAGATCAGGTCCAACCACCTGCTGAAGCAGAGTTAGCTACAGTAGGTTGTTCAGTGTCACTTTGAGTTAAATTTGAGTATCTCCAAGGATGGAGATTTTCACACAGAATCACACAGAATCCTAGGGTTTGGAAGTGATCTCAAAGGATCATCCAGTCCAACCCCCCCTGCCAGAGCAGGGTCACTCAGAGCACATCCCACAGAAATGTGTCCAGTCAGGTTTTGAATGTCTCCAGCAAAGGAGACTCCACAACCTCTCTGGGCACCCTGTTCCAGTGCTCTGTCACTCTCACAGTAAAGTTCTTCCTGATATTCACATGGAACCTCCTATGCTCCAGTTTGCACCCACTGCCCCTTGTCCTATCACTGAACATCACTGAAAAAATTTTGCAGCCTTTCTGGTCCAACGGTTCTCACCCTTTTTCTTGCCTCCCCTCATGCAAGGCCCTAGGAGACATATTTGCAGGTTGCTTCCTGCTGCCTTTCTCCCGCAGTATAAACTACATACACAGTTAAAGCATCCTGGCACGTCTTCTCCAGGCACAGAAACTACTCCCAGGCTTCTGCTGTACTTGTGCACCTCGGAAACACACACATTGGTTTTGGGCCCAACACGACAATAAAGCCCCATGGCTGCTCACCCAACCCCCCCCCCCCCCAAACATACACACACACACTGGGATTAGGAGGACAAAACTCATGGGCTGAGACTAAGGACAAGGAGGGTCCTTCACCAATTAAGGTCCCAGGCAAAACAGACTTGGGGGAAAAAATAATAATTTAATTTCATACTAATCAAACACACACAAGACACAGACAACACACAGAGCAGGGCTTGCATATGTTACTCCACCTCTTCCCTCTTCTTGGGCCCAAATCACTTTGTTCCCAGTTTCTCTCCCTCCTTCCCCTGCTTCCCCACGGGGTCCCTCCCATGGCAGAGAGTCCTCCATGAACCTCTCCTTCATGAGTCCTTCCCACGAGGTCCGGAGCTGCTCCAGCCTGGGCTTCCCACAGAGTCACGGGGGCTTCGGGATCAGTCACCTCCCCTGGCACCGGGGTCTTCTAAAGCTGCATAATCAGAGTCCGCTGGCAGCAAATCCTCTGGCTACAAAATCCAAGTTCACTGGCCAAGTTCACCTCTCCTGGCGCCTTCAGGGAATGTTCCACCACATTGCTCCTTGAGTGCAGCGGCACAGCTGCCATCTCGCCATGGGTTGCAGGGAAATCTTCTTGCACACCTTCTTCCCCTTCTTCCTCACCAACCACCAGCACCGCTCTCCTCCTCCAGCATAGCTCTTTTCCCCCTCTTCTAGCTCTGCTCCGATGTTATCTCAGTTCTTTTGTATGTTAATTGAAGAGGTGCATCTATTGTCCCTCTAATGGCTCCTTGCTGGTTTGGAGCAGGGGGAGCTTCTCAGCTTCTTACCAAGCCACTCCTGTGGCCCTTCTCCCGCTACCAAAAAACTCACCAAACCAAACCAGAACACACATCTACACTGGGGAAAATTTTCAGCTGGATATTGCTTTCTGTCTCAGTCCCCATTTTAAAACAACAACTAAACAAACCTCCCAGAAACACAAAAAACATGTTGTTTTGAAGAAATATTCTGCACAGCTACAGTGGACCACATGGCTTTAAGCACACGTTGAATGATTAAGGAAAATACCATAACAGCCATTGCTAGTTCCTTTTTTTCTGAAGATTTGCTGTCCCCAGAACGTTAAAGATATGCAGCTGTTGTACTAGAAGGCCAAACAAAATACCATCAGAAATGATTAATTAAATAATGATGGGTGTAGCTCATGAACTGTAACACATTAATAACCATTACAGAAAATTCTGACTAAAAATATTCTACAATCATTTAAAACAAGTCTGTAGCACAGGAGTCAGTTCAAAGAAACTGAAAGCAAAACATATTTAAACAGCTGGAGAAAACAGGAGATGCCAAGAATTGTTCTGTTAACTGCATGCTGTCACTGGATTTAAAATAAATATGAAGGGATGATAAATGCCTATGTTAGCTGCATGGTATTAAATTAGACCTTGGAGAATTAATTCTGTTTTCATTTTACTAGTCGAAAAATTATGTGGCCACTGGTGTTTGCCTAGTGCAAATACTTTTGACACAGGGATAAATATAGGGCATAGTAAGAAAGTTTAAAACACTTAAGTTAAAGAGGTCTCTGAAATTCAACCTAGAGAATGTCAGGAGTAGCTGCAGGATTTTCTGAACCATGATTTATTATCTTCAAGAACTTGCATAGGACAGAGAAAATCTCTAGGCTTAGCAAATCAAATCAGTACCTGCTATTAATAAAAGGATAACAATATGACCTGGGGAAGTATAGACTCATCAGGATAACTTTAATAACCAGAAGATGATAGAACAAGTTATTGCATAATCAATTAGTATACATATAAAGGAGAATAAAAGTTATGAAACACTTTCAATACTGATTTGTTAAGAATATATCACAGCAGAAAGTTACATCTTTGAGTAGATAACCAGCCAAAAGAATCAAGAAAGGCTGCAGGCACGAAGTATATTGACTTTATTAAGGCTTTTACATGGTGTTGGGCCTGGCATGCTCTTTAGTAAAAGAAAATCTAGTACAGAAGAGATCATCACCAGGTGGCTGGTCTATAACACAAAGACTTAATAATAGCTTTCTAACTTGGCAGCTTATTCTAGCGAAGCATATAGACATCTCTGCAAAGCTTGCTTCATTCAACATATTCATTAGTGGGCTAAAGAAAGCACTTGGAATTAATGGATAATGCTGAGCCAGGAGGACTGTATTATAATGAAGATTCAAGGTTCAAAATTCTTGATAAAATGAAGAATAGTCTGAAATTAAAGATGAAAATCAACAGATACAAGTACAAAATATTTTGACGAGGAAGTAGGAAGTGCAGCAATGAAGAGACTAACTAGCAAGCTGTAAGAATGCAGCAACGGGAATGTGAGTTACAGTTGATGTCAAACTCAACCTGAATCAGTAGTCTGATGTTGCTGGTGGAAAAAGTGAAGTCACATTTTGTAATATACTGGTAGAATGTCATGTGTAAGATGCTAGACATCATTATTCTTTTCTATGCATCATCTGGGAGGCCTCAGCGAGATAAACATGTTTTATTTAATTTATTCTTTAGTAAATTTATAGAGGGACTGGAGAGAAGCTAGAGAAGACAATTAAGAAAATGAAGAGGACTACAATACATCACCACTGTACAGAATGTGAAATAAATGTGTTTCCCTAGGTTGAAAAAGTGTAACCAAAGGAGTTATCTAAAACCAAAAAGAGGATCTATGGCCTTTGGAGGAAAGGGGAGGCCACTCATGAGGACTACAAAAATGCTGTGAGGCTATGTAAGGAGCGAATTAGAAGGTCCAAAGCCCAGCTAGAAATTAATCTGGCCTCCATGATAAAGGATAATGAGAAAAGCTTTTATAAATATATTAACAGCAAAAGGAAGACCAGACACACCCTCCATCCCCTATTAGATGCAGGAGAAAACATAGTATGAGCAACAAGAAAAAGGCTGAGGTGCTAAATGACTCAGTGTTTAGTAGCAGGACCAGTTATGTTGAGGGAATCATATTCCCTAAGCTAGGGGACAGGGACCAGGAGCAGACAATCCTCTCACAATCCAGGAGGAGATGGTCAGTGACCTGCTACACCATGTAGACATGCACAAATTTATGGGGCAGGATGGGATGCACCCAAGAGTGATGAAAGAGCTGCCAGGGGTGCTCACCAAGCCACTTTCCATCATTTATCAGCAGTTCTGGCTGACCAGGGAGGTACCAGCAGACTGGAAATCACTCAGTGTTACCCCTGTCACAATCCAACCCTTTTGGAGAAATTTAATGGGCCTGAGAGTCTTCATGCAGTGTTCACCTCTCTCAGAGGAGCGGCCAACTGCAGTGCTGACTATCTAGGGTGGGAAAGCAGCCAACCCTCACCACGCCCACAATAAATGCAGTTGATGCCAAATTTAAGACTTAGGAATTGAACTGTTTATTTAAGGGATTTAACTAAATTTAGGGAAAGGAGGTTCAGAAAGGGCATAGAGCAATAAAAGCTAACATAAGAGACTTGGGGTAACACTCCAACAGTGAATGTTTCCCACTCAGCAATGCTCGTAAGTGGGGGAATTTAGGAGGGTTGAGGAGAGGAGGAGGAGATGAAGGACAGGCCTGACGCTGACTTTTCCCCTCGGTGGGGTCGTGAGATGTGTGTGTTTAAAGGCAAGGTAGGAGGGGGCAGGAATTCACCAGATGGGTCTTCACCATGTTCCCAGATGTTCAGATGTTTCAATGATACTCCCAACCACTGCCTCAGCAGCGCCAGGGCCAGACTGCGCGCAGTGAGGACAGGTTAGGGCACGGCTGGCAGTGGCTGCAGGGGTTATCCCTGACAGCGGTGCCTTCCTTCTTCCTCCTTTATTAGTGCACTCGCCCCATGACAGCAGCACACAAACCCTGTGGCAGTCCACAGGCAGCACTCCAGTCCCAAAGCCACCTGAAAAGGAGAAGCAGCAGCAGTGGTCAGACCCAGTCAGTGTGGGATCATGAAGCAGGTCCTGTTCAACTAACCTTGTCTCCTTCTACAATAAGGTGACACGTTTATTGGGTGATGGAAGGGATGTGGATGTTGTCTATCTTGACTTTAGCAAGGCCTTTTGCTGGTTTGGTTTTGCAGTACTTTTGGTAGCAGGGGAAAAGCCCCAGGAGTAGCTCTGGTAAGAAGCTGAGAAGCTCCCCTTGCTCCAAACCAGCCTGCTTCCCCACGGGGTCCCTCCCATGGCAGAGAGTCCTCCATGAACCTCTCCTTCATGAGTCCTTCCCACGAGGTCCGGAGCTGCTCCAGCCTGGGCTTCCCACAGAGTCACGGGGGCTTCGGGATCAGTCACCTCCCCTGGCACCGGGGTCTTCTAAAGCTGCATAATCAGAGTCCGCTGGCAGCAAATCCTCTGGCTACAAAATCCAAGTTCACTGGCCAAGTTCACCTCTCCTGGCGCCTTCAGGGAATGTTCCACCACATTGCTCCTTGAGTGCAGCGGCACAGCTGCCATCTCGCCATGGGTTGCAGGGAAATCTTCTTGCACACCTTCTTCCCCTTCTTCCTCACCAACCACCAGCACCGCTCTCCTCCTCCAGCATAGCTCTTTTCCCCCTCTTCTAGCTCTGCTCCGATGTTATCTCAGTTCTTTTGTATGTTAATTGAAGAGGTGCATCTATTGTCCCTCTAATGGCTCCTTGCTGGTTTGGAGCAGGGGGAGCTTCTCAGCTTCTTACCAAGCCACTCCTGTGGCCCTTCTCCCGCTACCAAAAAACTCACCAAACCAAACCAGAACACACATCTACACTGGGGAAAATTTTCAGCTGGATATTGCTTTCTGTCTCAGTCCCCATTTTAAAACAACAACTAAACAAACCTCCCAGAAACACAAAAAACATGTTGTTTTGAAGAAATATTCTGCACAGCTACAGTGGACCACATGGCTTTAAGCACACGTTGAATGATTAAGGAAAATACCATAACAGCCATTGCTAGTTCCTTTTTTTCTGAAGATTTGCTGTCCCCAGAACGTTAAAGATATGCAGCTGTTGTACTAGAAGGCCAAACAAAATACCATCAGAAATGATTAATTAAATAATGATGGGTGTAGCTCATGAACTGTAACACATTAATAACCATTACAGAAAATTCTGACTAAAAATATTCTACAATCATTTAAAACAAGTCTGTAGCACAGGAGTCAGTTCAAAGAAACTGAAAGCAAAACATATTTAAACAGCTGGAGAAAACAGGAGATGCCAAGAATTGTTCTGTTAACTGCATGCTGTCACTGGATTTAAAATAAATATGAAGGGATGATAAATGCCTATGTTAGCTGCATGGTATTAAATTAGACCTTGGAGAATTAATTCTGTTTTCATTTTACTAGTCGAAAAATTATGTGGCCACTGGTGTTTGCCTAGTGCAAATACTTTTGACACAGGGATAAATATAGGGCATAGTAAGAAAGTTTAAAACACTTAAGTTAAAGAGGTCTCTGAAATTCAACCTAGAGAATGTCAGGAGTAGCTGCAGGATTTTCTGAACCATGATTTATTATCTTCAAGAACTTGCATAGGACAGAGAAAATCTCTAGGCTTAGCAAATCAAATCAGTACCTGCTATTAATAAAAGGATAACAATATGACCTGGGGAAGTATAGACTCATCAGGATAACTTTAATAACCAGAAGATGATAGAACAAGTTATTGCATAATCAATTAGTATACATATAAAGGAGAATAAAAGTTATGAAACACTTTCAATACTGATTTGTTAAGAATATATCACAGCAGAAAGTTACATCTTTGAGTAGATAACCAGCCAAAAGAATCAAGAAAGGCTGCAGGCACGAAGTATATTGACTTTATTAAGGCTTTTACATGGTGTTGGGCCTGGCATGCTCTTTAGTAAAAGAAAATCTAGTACAGAAGAGATCATCACCAGGTGGCTGGTCTATAACACAAAGACTTAATAATAGCTTTCTAACTTGGCAGCTTATTCTAGCGAAGCATATAGACATCTCTGCAAAGCTTGCTTCATTCAACATATTCATTAGTGGGCTAAAGAAAGCACTTGGAATTAATGGATAATGCTGAGCCAGGAGGACTGTATTATAATGAAGATTCAAGGTTCAAAATTCTTGATAAAATGAAGAATAGTCTGAAATTAAAGATGAAAATCAACAGATACAAGTACAAAATATTTTGACGAGGAAGTAGGAAGTGCAGCAATGAAGAGACTAACTAGCAAGCTGTAAGAATGCAGCAACGGGAATGTGAGTTACAGTTGATGTCAAACTCAACCTGAATCAGTAGTCTGATGTTGCTGGTGGAAAAAGTGAAGTCACATTTTGTAATATACTGGTAGAATGTCATGTGTAAGATGCTAGACATCATTATTCTTTTCTATGCATCATCTGGGAGGCCTCAGCGAGATAAACATGTTTTATTTAATTTATTCTTTAGTAAATTTATAGAGGGACTGGAGAGAAGCTAGAGAAGACAATTAAGAAAATGAAGAGGACTACAATACATCACCACTGTACAGAATGTGAAATAAATGTGTTTCCCTAGGTTGAAAAAGTGTAACCAAAGGAGTTATCTAAAACCAAAAAGAGGATCTATGGCCTTTGGAGGAAAGGGGAGGCCACTCATGAGGACTACAAAAATGCTGTGAGGCTATGTAAGGAGCGAATTAGAAGGTCCAAAGCCCAGCTAGAAATTAATCTGGCCTCCATGATAAAGGATAATGAGAAAAGCTTTTATAAATATATTAACAGCAAAAGGAAGACCAGACACACCCTCCATCCCCTATTAGATGCAGGAGAAAACATAGTATGAGCAACAAGAAAAAGGCTGAGGTGCTAAATGACTCAGTGTTTAGTAGCAGGACCAGTTATGTTGAGGGAATCATATTCCCTAAGCTAGGGGACAGGGACCAGGAGCAGACAATCCTCTCACAATCCAGGAGGAGATGGTCAGTGACCTGCTACACCATGTAGACATGCACAAATTTATGGGGCAGGATGGGATGCACCCAAGAGTGATGAAAGAGCTGCCAGGGGTGCTCACCAAGCCACTTTCCATCATTTATCAGCAGTTCTGGCTGACCAGGGAGGTACCAGCAGACTGGAAATCACTCAGTGTTACCCCTGTCACAATCCAACCCTTTTGGAGAAATTTAATGGGCCTGAGAGTCTTCATGCAGTGTTCACCTCTCTCAGAGGAGCGGCCAACTGCAGTGCTGACTATCTAGGGTGGGAAAGCAGCCAACCCTCACCACGCCCACAATAAATGCAGTTGATGCCAAATTTAAGACTTAGGAATTGAACTGTTTATTTAAGGGATTTAACTAAATTTAGGGAAAGGAGGTTCAGAAAGGGCATAGAGCAATAAAAGCTAACATAAGAGACTTGGGGTAACACTCCAACAGTGAATGTTTCCCACTCAGCAATGCTCGTAAGTGGGGGAATTTAGGAGGGTTGAGGAGAGGAGGAGGAGATGAAGGACAGGCCTGACGCTGACTTTTCCCCTCGGTGGGGTCGTGAGATGTGTGTGTTTAAAGGCAAGGTAGGAGGGGGCAGGAATTCACCAGATGGGTCTTCACCATGTTCCCAGATGTTCAGATGTTTCAATGATACTCCCAACCACTGCCTCAGCAGCGCCAGGGCCAGACTGCGCGCAGTGAGGACAGGTTAGGGCACGGCTGGCAGTGGCTGCAGGGGTTATCCCTGACAGCGGTGCCTTCCTTCTTCCTCCTTTATTAGTGCACTCGCCCCATGACAGCAGCACACAAACCCTGTGGCAGTCCACAGGCAGCACTCCAGTCCCAAAGCCACCTGAAAAGGAGAAGCAGCAGCAGTGGTCAGACCCAGTCAGTGTGGGATCATGAAGCAGGTCCTGTTCAACTAACCTTGTCTCCTTCTACAATAAGGTGACACGTTTATTGGGTGATGGAAGGGATGTGGATGTTGTCTATCTTGACTTTAGCAAGGCCTTTTGCTGGTTTGGTTTTGCAGTACTTTTGGTAGCAGGGGAAAAGCCCCAGGAGTAGCTCTGGTAAGAAGCTGAGAAGCTCCCCTTGCTCCAAACCAGCCAAGGAGCCATTAGAGGGACAATAGATGCACCTCTTCAATTAAGATACAAAAGAACTGAGACAAGAGCTGAGCAGAGCTAGAAGAGGGGGAGAAGAGCTGTGCTGGAGGAGGAGAGCAGTGCTGGTGGTTGGTGAGGAGGAAGGGGAAGAAGGTGCCCAAGCAGCAGTTTCCCTGCAGCCAATGGCGAGATGGCAGCTGTGCCCCTGCACTCAAGGAGCAACATGATGGAACATTCCCTGAAGGTGCCAGGAGGGATGAACTTGACCAGTGGACTTGGATTTTGTGGCCAGAGGATTTGCTGCCTGGGACCCCTTGTCCTTAGTCTCAGCCCATGAGCTTTGTCCTCCTCATCTCATAGAGTGTGTGTGTGGGGGGGGAGTGAGCAGCTGTTCCTTTGTGGTCGTGTTGGGCCCAAAGCATGACACCCTGTAAGGTGACATTTAACTAGCCCTTCTCTTCTATTCATGTGGCTGAAGAAGTGACTCTTCATGTCAGATGAAGAGACCTGACCAGTTCCTATGATCGTAGCCTGTTTTCTGCCACACATACTTTCCCAAAACTTCTGCCAGTTCCAGATGAAGTTCGCCATGCTGGGCTTCTGATTCAAACCTGGTTCCTTAATTATAATAATCAGTATTCTATGTTTTACTTCAGAATGATCAAAAGGACAATATATCAAAATTGTTCTTATGACATGGTTGGAGGCACACCCGTTGTCCTTGTTACAATAAATACATTTCAGTATTTCCTCTTTCTGTTGCCCCATTGTGAGCTTTTCCTTCAAGTGCTTGTTTCAATAAACAAGCAATTACTGAAAATTACTTTATCACCAAACCATTTCCTTTAAAGGTAATAAATCTTTCCTTAATCTTTTGTTGTATATTCCCCGCAAAAATCCAGCTTATTTTTCTTTCCTGCATTTTTCTGGACTAGGTACACATCAAGTCATGTGAAGGAAATAATGAATCAATCGATCAATTAGTTGGATCGATAACTCTGTTTTGACAGTCTGCATTAAGCAGAATTAACTAATTGCCCAATCCTAAATGCTTTTAAAAACATATCTAGGAAATCAATAACACAGTAACTGCGTTTTAAACCAAAGAATGAACACAGCTATGCAGGAGGAAATGGGCAGCCATCACTGAGGTATTCACCACAGCAGTGGGGTTTTCTGCTGTTTTCTTTTTTGCTTTTATGTGTCTTTGTCTGCATTCTTCTCCTGATAGTCACTTCCATTTGTATGAGGGAAATCAATAGCTCACCCAGAGCTTTAGTAACTGGTGACTATGGGAGCTACAGGCTTTTGTGGGATCTACCAACTCACAAATACGTTCTCCTTCCTGTACCTCACACTTGTCAGTTCATGGTGAAATGAAAAGTCACAGCACTGGGAGACATACCCAGCCAAGGTAACACTTGCTGGCTCAGCTTACTGTCTCCTACTCCTACTTATTTTACCTCATTCATCACACTTTTCCATCCCCTGAGCAGTAATTTCTCCTACCCCATTAAAGTGGTGTTTTGATCTGTGCTATGGTAAGGCTCAAATCATTGCTCTAGCCATGCATTCTTAAGACTGTTTCCTTTCTAGAATGAACTTATCTTTATTTTATAATTTATATGCTTTTTTTTTTTTTTTCTCTTTGAATGACTCAAGGATTTACTCCTTCTGTCAACCCAGGCACAAAATCTGGTGGGTCATTTTTGTAAGATAGTTTAACAAGCAGTTTAAGAACAAATTTCTTGACTGTTACTTCTAGCATACCTGAGTCTTCATAGAGTTTGGTGAGCAAGAAATGCATGGCACATGTTACCATGCATGGGTATCATGCTAGATGCTTCCTTCCCTGGAGAGGACCTATCTCAAGAGTTAGCTCCCATGGCTCTATGTGTTGCTGGTGTGTTTTCTTGTTGGTGAAATACATGCTTAATGAGCAAGTGATTCAAGGTGATTCCATATAATATTTATCACCTTCATTTAATGAGCAGATCACGATGATTTCATGTAGTGTACTGTAATAAAAGGTAAATGATATTTTTCACTTTAGCTGTCTCAAAAATTCACACATTCTACAAAATATGTCAGAGATGGAAATTGCCTATGTAATAGATTTGGACTTGCCTAAAGTAATTTAGGAATATTATAAGTTGGATTGGTTATTGAGCTGCCTGCTCCACGCTTATGTATTCATACAGGGAGTTTATTCAATAACTGGATTGACAGGAAACGTGGCCAGAAAGAGTGAGAATTGAAAGCAGATATATACTGCCTAGCAGACCCTTCAGACACAATACAAGAGCTATTCAATTTGAAGCTTTTATTGAAACTCCCTGCTGAGCTCAACAAGTTTACTTACAGGTCCAAGCATGTAAAGGAGCAAGGAATTTCAATTAGGCTTAAATAAGGTTCCATAAGGAGAAAAGAGAAGCTAACAATGCAATGCAGTAAGGTGATCCCAGACTTGAAAGAGTACTTGAGAATTTAGCCCCTATTCAAGCACTCAACAAACCAACTAAGTTGGAACTTCTGCAGTTTTTTAAATCTTCTTTTGTATTTTCCCTCCCTGTTGCTAAAATTAAAAATTTATTTTAAGACAGCTGTTTGGCATATCATATTTCCCCTTGGTCACAGGTTTCTGCAGGGAGGAACTGGTTACCTTGCTACATCAGACCTGGGGGTCAAATGTGGTTGTGTCTTAAGATTCTGTTCATCTGGGGGCATCTAAGAGGGAGCAATTCTAATAACGTGCTCTGAAGAGGACAAAGGAGGAGGACAAAGGAAGAGGTCTAAGATAAAGAACAAAGTCCAGAAATGCTATCACAGGCATCACTTTTCCAGAACAGTTAGCTTACAGGAGACATGATGGACCAGATGATTAAATTATGGTTATGGTGTTTAAATAGGGTATGTTATTAAATTTGAGCCTAAGCAGTTTGAGAATTTTAGATAGTGGGAAGACACTGGAAACAGAAAAATGGAAAGTAGATAAATATACCAATGGCATTTTTCAAACAAATCATGGCAGCTGAACCTCCAGAAAGACTGTATTCATTCCCACAGGTGTACCAAGCACCAGATGATCAAAGTATCTTTCTTGAATCCACAAAAATTCCCACATGTAATTTTTAAGAACACTTGGTAAACCATTTTACTAGACTGTAAGAGATTTTGCATTTCATTTTAGCCAGTTGCAATCCTCAGATCTATGTATAGGTGAATAAGGTTGTAGGAACCTGAGATTTTTGTTGAACGCAGCAATATCTCTGAAGCATCTTTTACAATGTGGTGAGCAATGTAAAAGGTATCCTACTATGAACTCTGTAGTAATATGTATAGGTGTATGGTAAATCTTTCCACTGACTGCAGTGGTCAAGCCCGGATTGACCTCAACTGATACCTGAGTGTTCTCTGGGTCCCCTGGGAGGCTGAACACTGAAACCCCACCAGAAGAATTTCCCACAGATCTTTCTTTTCCTAGACAAGACAGTGCACCTTATTATGCATGTTGCCCATATTATTTATTGGTTCATTTACAAAGAACAAAAGAGGCTTACTATACAGCTGGAAGCATGGATGTGAGTTTGCAGCAGAAGGTACTTATGAAACCTCTTCACTCTGACCTAATTTTTTCCTACTTCACCAGTTCCTCCCTCATTAGCCAACATCAACCCGCTGTGCTCTGTGCTTCCTATGCAAGGATCTTCAGTGGTTTATAGAAGGTCTGGTCCTTGTGGTTTTGGGCCTGCAACCCCAGCATTCAGTTACTTGTAATTTGCTTTTGCAGAATTAGGTGGACACTAAGAGGAGCCTGGATCCCTGACAAAGTAGGATGTGCTGTTTATCACCCTGTGTCCTCAGAGAGAGATAGAGAACACAGAGATGTTATATTTTCTGCTTCTTTGTGCTGGAGATGCAGCTCTGACATAACAGATACTTCCACATCTTCATCTTTTGGATTGAAAGACAGAAAATGAATTTTGAGGCAGACATCAGAAGACATAGTACAAAAGTGCTCTTCCACTTGTAGTCTTGCCCATCATCTATCATTAGCTAATGACAATATTTTATTTTTTCACTCCTAAGGCAAAATAATAAAAGGAGAGCTTGCATGCAAGCCGGATATCATATCTAGCTTCTTAGGTAATGGATTAAATAAGAAAAAAAACACCTGTAATTTTAGGGGCATTAACATCACATCTTTCTCACCATATACTTTTATTTATAATTCATGAATTCATTTATTGCCTTAACTGTTTCTCTGTACTATTCACCATTCATATCATCCATTTCCCCCAGCTCAAGAATGCTGCTCTCAGAGTTCTTCTTCAGAAGGTTGCTCTTCCAAGAGAAGTTAATTAAAAATTACCATTGGCTTTAAACTATAGCAGGGTAGGTTCAGATTGGATATCAGGTGGAAGCTCTTTACTGTGAGAGTGGTGAAGCACTGGATCAGACTGCCCAGAGGGATGGAGGAGGTCCCATCCCTAGGAACATTCAAAGTCAGGCTTGATCATGCTCTGAGCAACCTGGTCTAGTTAAAAAGGTTCCTTTGCACTGCAGGGGAGGCTGGACTAGGTAACCTGTGAGGTCCCTTCCAACTCCACACACTCCATGATTCTGTGATTCTAGGATTCTATGATTGTGATGTATTTCAGCTTGAAGCCACCTGCAGTGGGAGATTTTTTACTGTAAAATGTTTTCCTTCTAGACTTTGTCTGTTTTTTCAAGTCTGCATCTTTCTGCAATGCAAGTATGCAAAATATATCCTACAGAAATGTAATTATTTCTGAACATTGCCAGTCAATCCAGAGTAGGATACTGAACTGTGCTCGTCTCTGTTTAACACCACTCCAGTGGGCAAATCTCTTTAAGGAAATCAGCCTGAGATTTCATTCAAATGCATGTATTTTGCAGAACTCCTTTCATGAAGGTACAAGTGTGAAAAAAGGCTGATTATCTTATAACCTGTAGCTCCAGGCCCTTAAGATAAAACTGTAATTCAATACAGTTAAGTAGAAAATGGGAGAAATACAGTGATTCCAATGAACACAGAAGTAGTTTTTTCAAAACATTACAAATCTGATTGATAAAGGCAGGCTGATGCTTTCTGTGAGGCTAGACATTCCTCAAAATACTATCCTATGAAAACAAAATGCATCAGTGCAGTATCTCTTCAATGAACAAATTGTTCATGATAAACTTGATGTCTCCAGTTACAAGACTTTGTAAGTATTTTTCATCATTTGGGTGTAGTCTTAAAGGCATCCATTCATAGATGTTTGGGAGAAATTAAGTCACTGCAGATAAAGTCCACAATGGCTCAGAGGCTGCAGAAAGTATAAAAAACAGGGAAGATATTACAGAAAGATACAGGAAGATAAAATGCAGTCAAACAAATTCATCAAATAAGTCAAATGAAGAACTTACATCCAATGATTAAAAAAGGAAGTAAGTTTGTACCTTATGACTAAATCCTGTATCCTGGGAAACAGCAATCCTGTGAAGAACTTAGAAGATGTTGTAGATAACCTGGCAGCACGATCTCTTTTTATCAAGATCAGGTATCTGCTTTGTGAGTTTGTTCTACTTTTACCCATTAGTTACTGGGCTCCATGCAGGAATTACTGAGTGAGAGTTTAGGATAGGTAGAGGAGAACAAATCGGGGAATGACTACTCCCTTGAGACTCTAAAAATCTGGTATTCTATTTAATTAAATACTCTGGTATCACGACTTTGATTTGCTTCAAAATAATGTATTTATTTCAGAGAATCTATCACAGGAGGTACAACCTGAATACAATTACTTCTTCTAAGTGTGTCCAGCTGTGAGTGTGAGGTAAACAAAATTACTGCAGTAGAACAAAAGTCTTTCCTAAAACAAAACAAAACAAAAAACGCCTTACACAAAACTTTACAAAAGTAAGGGAATTAAGATAGTTTTATCAAAAAAGCTCATTAAATGAACTTTTTAAAAGACCACATCATATTATTCTGCAGAGGTGGAACAGCCAAAGATGAAGCCTTATTCTGTAAGCCTGAATTGCTCAGTTTGATTTTAAAAGTCATTTAATCTTTCAATAAGTATTAAACATGTTGAAATTTAACATGGAGAAATAATACTATTTCAATATTATGCTCTTCCTTGGTTACACTCAGTTGAAATGTTGTAATCAAATATTAAAGAAGAACCCATCACTTTCCTGAAGTCAAATCAAATTGTGTTTTGTGGCAGCGTCACATAATCAAGCTGCCATTTATATACTGCATAGTCTATTCTCAATTGATTGGACAACTAAGCTATCACTGAGGGGTTTTTGGCAAAAATAACTGCCTTTGAATAATTTAATCTTCTCCTAAGTTCTCAAGACTGTGCAGGACACTGCACATGCTAGTGTAGCATGGACAGGAAAGTAAATTGCTACTTGTCTTAATAGCAAAACAGAAGCCTATGAAGTAGTAGAGTGTAGCTGAGTACATCTGAAAAGTATACATCTTTTGCTTGCTATGTCTTTTCAGACCTTTGATCACTAAGACACAACAAATTCAACATGATGGTCACCTACATACTCTAAGTGCACTTTCCTTAAACCTTCGCCCTTGTCTCTTGCAGCAGCAGTAAACCCAGCCTTCCAGGCAGCACTGGCAGCAACAATGCTTCATACAGCACATCCCTGACAAATCAGTATCCTCCTCCATACAGCACATCCCTGACAAATCAGTATCCTCCTCCAATCATCCCAATGACTTGTTTCTGAGGGTTGGATATAGACCATGAAGTCCCTTGGCCTGGGGTGGTTTCTGAGCACTGGGGCTCCTCACAGCATGTGCTTTTGAACAGGGTGGTGGAATTTCATAGCCAGCACTAAGTCACACAGCTTGGATCTTCATGGCTTTCTAACCTTCTGCACAGTCTGGACTCCCAAGTTGTTAAAACTCAGAATAATCCAGGTTCCTTTTGGTGTTTTCCATCAGCTGAGATTCTCTGAATGCCTAAGAGCAGCCCATGGGTAAAACCAGATGCAAGGATATAAATGGCTTTCTAGTATGACACCAGTTGCCAATTCTTCATGTTCACCATGCCTGGCAAAGGTACCTTGGTACAGTCAAAGCTCAGATAAGCTAGACTATCTGAGTTTTGTCCTTTGGCCAAAGCATTGTCTTGCAACAAGGCTGTAACAATAGTGAACATGGTTGCTTGCAGTAACCAGAAGTCTAAGAAATCCCTATTACAGCTTGGAGGATGTTAAACAAAAGGCATTATTTTCCCTTGGAATACAGTTTTATAGTTTTTATCTACCACTGGGCTTAACTAAGAAGACCTTTGATCCTGGTTCATTTTCTAGGCTTGTAATCGAGATAGCTGGCCAGGAAAGCAGGCCCTTACAATATCCTCTTGGCAGTTCAGCCAAAGACATAACCATGCAGCACTTCATGACAAAGACATAGCTATGCTATAGCACATCACCGAACTTGAGGCTATCTTCTGGCAATAAGGACTCCTAATTCAGGCTGACCATGCCTGACCTGGCTAACTACTCCCTGAATCACGCACATTCTATGTCTACCTTTGTTAAGGAACTACTCTATTCCCTGAGATCAACTCATTTAACTCCTGTCTCAGTTTCTAAAACTGTAAAATATTATTCTGTGTTTCTGTAAGCTCAGAAGATACCAGAGGAAAAAAGTGTTACAGGTAGGTATGTCATCACACACAGGGCTAAATTATTATTTAATTTTAAAGTAATTATTACATTTTTTTATTTTGCAGAGTCTGTTTCTGTTTAAATCATACTGTTACTTCTTTTCTTACACAAAGCTCACTTAAAATAGAAATATTTAGTTGCCATAGCAATGTTTTTCCCTTTGTAGTTCTGTTATTTCAGGTTCATTGCAAACTATACTGAATAGCTGGAATTCAGAGACATAAAAACGGTTTTCAGATCATGTCCTCCATCCTTTGGGCAGCATACAATTGGTGTTTAAGGCATGTACCAGAGTTGCTAGTTTGTTCAGGGTGTTATCCAGTGTCATAAAAAGTGATCCAAATTGCAGTGAATTTAATAAATAGTTAAATAATACAGTTATTATTAGCTGATTTTGATACTTCTCAGTTTTCCCTTTCAGCACAGATAAATGGTCCACCCTAAAGAACTGCTTCCCCACCTCAGTGTATTTAAAGGTAATCAATACGCTAAAAATGAAGTGTATAGCTCTCTATCAGCTTAGAGGACTTCTGTGACTGCTCTTAGGGAGTGTTTTCTGCTATCACCTCTGGGTCTACTTACTCGACTCATGCCACTGGAAGACCTGACTGAAGATCTGGGCAAAACTTTTCACATCTGGGATGTGCTTTTGATTGAATATATGTTTTGTGTTCAGTGGCATGCAACAAGTCTATAAATAACAGGGCCAAAGCAGGCTTATATCTCCATTATACAGAACAAAAAGATGGAAAATAAAATTAGCTAATATATAGCCAACAATGGGTGAGAGCACCACTGACTGTAGTTTTACTGCTTGCAATAATGTACCATTTTGCAATGAAAAGTAGGAGTTGTTTCTATTCAAATGCATTTTCTTCACTTATGTGTTCCTACCCAAAGGCACGTCTTTAATATAATGTCATTTACAGTGCAGCAAGAAACCTGAAACATAACATCGCTGTCATTGCAGGAGCTGAAATGCACTAAGAGCTTTCTTCTCTGGGGAACAGGAGAGTGCCACACACCACAGACAGACTGACTTGTTTTCAGTCCTCAGGAGCTCAACTATCCCCTTTTTGTCCCCAATCTCTATTTAAAAACCACCTTCCTAAATGGGCTGTCAAATGCACCAGCAGGCTATTTCCACTAGGACTGCATGTCTGTATCTGAATTGTAAATCACAAACAAAAACAGAGTTTGAGGCCCTTGCAAGGTCTACCTCAGCCACTATTTTCTTTCCTTGGCTTCAGAAAGAGAGAGATCTGTAATAAGAACCTTATAAACAACTCTGGCTTTAAATATGTCGGGGAGCTAGGCTGGCATAACACTGAGCAGAAGTTAGCTTTGTCAACAGCATGGTGCTCACCTCATCTCGGGATGAGTAGGGCTGCTTTTATTATTGGGCACTTGAATCTCCCTGTTCTTTCTGTCACACCATGCTTTGACCTACTTTATTTAAAATAACCATTTACTGTAACTTTTGAATACAATAATTCATGTTCATTGAAAAAGTGTTCTCCCAACCTCACTGCTGTCTTGTTTTTTAACGCAAAATCTGTAGGGAGGAGAGAAGTAGCAGATGCCTGACACACTGGGCTCAGGGCTGCTGATCTCAGGGAGAAGCGTATGGTTCCCAAGAATGTCCAGCTCTCCAAATCATGCCCCAAAGAAGCCACTGGATAATTTGCAGAATTCAGTTGGTGAAGCCAAATCTTTGTCAATGAGGTACATGTTCCAAATATTTTGAGGGCCTCAGCTAAAACAAAAAGGCCTACAGCTTATTGTGGGGAACGATCCAGTTTCTCAGTTTGTTCCCTCAGCTCTCTGAGATACCGCGTATTATATTTTGCCTCCAGTATTGGCCATGGATACTCTTCAGCTGTTCTAGATATCCTGGTACCATACAAATAGGTGATTTCCATACCTCCACACGTGTCTGTCCAGAGCCTGGTTTAAGTTACAAGACACTGGAAAGCAGACAGATGTAACAAGCAGGTGGGAGCAGCAGAAAGCCCCAACAAGCCGTCACAGATAAGCATGATAAGCAGTGGTTACTGCATGTCAGCTCTTTACTTAGCCTTTACCACCTTTTATAGAGGTCATGAGTAAGGTGAGTTTTAAGAAGAGACACGCCAGAGGTTAGTTTGGAGCTGAGTTGTCTTAGCAGTGAGCTTGCTCTGTGCACCTGCTGATGGCTATGCTAGTGCTCTGCTTCCTGGTTCCTTAGTTTGAGTGGCAGTCATGTTTTTTTAAATTGGTTTTGAGGAACTAGAGAATGTCAGATGTAAGTCTTTATCAAAGTGTGATTTTCATTGATTCTTTTCGCCCCCTGAGAAAACACCTTGGAAAATAAATGCATACACAAATGTGTACACATGCATCCCCCCAAACGGCAGAGAAGACAACATTACATGTATAGTTACAGCACAGAAGCCAAGATGTACCTCAGTGAAGTGTGTACAGGCTTGTTCCCTCGAAAACATATCCAAGCAGTCACAGGTATAGGCAACATCAAATTATTTTCGAGCATTTTGCACCTTTAATCAAATAACTAACCCATTCAAGATTGTTCAGCACTACTAGAAACTTGCCCTTGGTGTTTTACTGCACAGGGCATACTAATTTTCCTTCTAGTGGGAGATGACTGAGCTTTTAAGTGCTTGCTTATGGGTTGTGAAAGAAAAAGCCTGAGGTCTAATGGTTCAACATTAAGCAGTAGTTTCAAGATGAATGCTGGAAACTGTAGAAATCCCTGTTAGGTATTTATGTGGTTTAAAGACTAAGTGAACTGCATATTTCCATTTAGTAAATCTGTGGTCAACTTGATAACTTTAATATGGCAGCTGAAGTGGCAGAAGGAGGAAGTGAAGAGATTTATTGGAAAACCATCCACTTAAAGATGTATGAGACCACAAAAAGTTTCCAAAGTCCCCAGAGGACATCTTTGCTTTTTTCTCTGGCCCAGCTGGTCTGTTGTTGGTTTTGGGGTTTTTGTGTGGTTTTGGTTTTGAGGTTTTTTTTATTTGGGGTGGGGGTGTTAACATGTCTAGCTTAAATAGTAAATAATAAACTATAATAACAACCAGCTGGTTCCCACAGAATAGAAAGTGACAAAGCAGCTTCCACTCTGCTATCTCTCACTCCCCCTGTCAGAGCTTCAAAGCGCATGTGTAATGTGGTATATAGACAATGCTATTATTACTATAAATAGTAAACACCAATCCTTACAAGGAGCTCTTGATGACCAGAGGTCTGGTTTCTGGGGATGTGATTTTCCAGTGCAGCTGCCACCAGAGCTATGGAGAGTTGTTGCCCTGTCAGGAATGCGTGACATGACATGTGGAGCATGGTCTCTGTTTCTGGCATGCATTTGCAAAAGGCTTAGCTTTGGAAATCCAGGGCTCAGTGTTGTCAGTCCTCTCTGCACAGCATCCCTGCATGAGACATTGCCATAAACCTCAGTGTCACTGAAAAACTGGTCCATGGTTTGCAGGAAAATCTCCTGGAAGGTGGGAAAAACAGTAAAGGTACATACTGCTTGTACTGGTGTTGTATGCAGGGATTGTTTTCCAAATAAAATCCTACTGACTTCTTGGAAGTGCAGTATTTCAGCACACAGTTTCCGCTGCCTTCCCTGGAAATTGCATGCTGAAAACCTATGCATCGCTGAAAATACAGGGATTCCTGGTAATTGTGTTACAGGCCTGTTCCTGCACAGATTATGTTAATAGTTCACATTAGCTGAAGATCAGGTTTTAAAGTGGCAGCCTTCATTTCCTAAATAGGAAACTCAAGTGATTTTCATCACACTCTGTTCTTAGAAGAGAGAAGAGTTTGCTGTCTTTTTTCCCCAGAGCTTTCTGACTCCTCCAAGAAAATAATAATTACACTTGTGATCACTGCAACCCTTCAAGATGCTGGGATTCTCTGGAAGGAAACATCGAACTTCACCGATTTAAGATGGACAGGAGGGTTCCCGGAGCCAGGGCAGCCCGTGGGAGAGCGGAGAGACCCGGCAGGGCTCGGCAGCTCCTTCCAGAGTGCGTGACGTGTGGGGGCAGTGCCAGGGCAACCGCGCGGCCTTGGGATGCAGCCACGCGCGGAGGCTCCTCAGAGCGTGAGTGAGCAGGAAGTGGAGAGGTTAAGGACCGTATGGGAATGTGAAAGGGAAATAGATTGGTGCAGCTGGCAGCAGGTGGTTGCTTCACAAGAGGTGGAAGATCCCCAGCCCTCTTGTCACCAGGAGGAAGGAAGGGAATTGGGAGAGGACGGGGGAACGGAAGCAGGTCCTTGCTAGGGGTAGCAGAAGAGTTCTCACCAGACCCTCCCCACGTTTCCAGGTCCCCTTACAGAACAGATACAGGGCTCTGGAGATAGAGGACCAGTCAAACAATGCTGAAGAAGTCCTGTCCAGGGAGCTGCCACAGCTGCCAGCTCAATGCAGCTCAATGCCAGCAGTAAGACTGCTCCTAAGAACCTGGCAAAGCAACCAGCTCCTCAGACTAGGACTGCTTCTGAGAAGAGCAAGGGGAGGGTGATAAGTGACAAGTGACACCATTCTGAGGGGAAATGAAGGTCCCATATGCTGGACAGACCCTTCCCACAGGGAAGTGTGCTGCCTCCCTGGAGCCAGGGTAAGGGAACAAGGAACAAGGAAGCTTCATGGTCTGATACGGCCCTTGGTCTGTTACCCTCTTTTGATCTTCAGGAAGGTAGTGATGAGGTGGAGAAAAGATGTTTGACAGTAATAAAGAAATATTTTAGGGCATTGGGATGCCTGGTCAAGGGCTCAGGAGCACAAGTTGTGTTCTCCTCTGTCCCTCCAGTCTTGGGAATGATGAGTGGGTTAACAAGAAGAACTCACAGACCAATACCTGGTCCAAAACTGGTGCTACCAGCAGGACTTCGGGGTTTTTGGTCATGGTTTGGTTTACAGGACACTGAGCCTGCTGACTTTGGATGGGAAGACCCTGTCCCACAGGGGGAAAAGGGTACTAGGGCAGGAATTAGTGGGACTCATTGACAGGGCTTTAAACTAGGCTGGAAGGGGGTGGGGCATAAAGCCAGGCTTACTACAGATGAGCCTAAGGGTGGTGTGGTGGTCAGGTCAGCTAGTCAGCCAACCTCACTGGAGGCCCAGCTTAAATGCCTTTCTACAAACGCAGGCAGCATGGGGAGTAAACAGGAGGAAGTAGAGATGAGTGTGAGCCTGCAGGGCTATGATCTCATTGGCATCACTGAGACCTGGTGGGATGGCTCCTAGGACTGCAGCATCAGAATGGAGGGTTACAAACTCTTTAGGGAGGACAGACAGGAGAGACGGGGTGGAGGTGTTGCCCTCTCTGTCAAAGACCAGCTGAAGTGCATGGAGCTCTCCCTGGGGATGGATGAGGAGCCAACAGAGAGCTTATGGGTTAAGATTAAGGGGAAGAAAGGCCAAGGTGACATCATGGTGGGGGTTTGCTGCAGGTCACCTGAGCAGGAGGATAGTACAGACGAGGCACTATATAGATAGACAGGAGCAGCTTCACATTCACATGCCCTGGTCCTCATGGGAGACCTCAGCCACCCTGACATGTTGGAAGAACTACTCTGCAAAACACAAACAATCCAGGAGGTTCCTAGAGTGTGAAGATGATACCTTCCTTTTCCTCTTGAGAGGTCATGGCAACCTGGTGAGGTTCCTGTGGTAGCAGATGAGAAGCTCTACATGAGCTGCCAGCGTCAGGACCAGATGTGGTCAGCACAAATTGAAACTGAGGAGGTGTGGCCATCGGGGTCAGGGAGGTGATTCTGCCCCCCTACTCTGCTCTGGTGAGGCCACACCTGTAGTGCTGTGTACAGTTCTGGTGCCCTCAGCACAAGAAAGATACAGACCTGGTGGAGAGGACCCAGAGAAGGGCCTTAAAGATGATCAAAGGCCTGGAGAACCTCTGCTGTGACAACAGGCTGAGAGAGTTGGGGCTGTTCATCCTGGAGAAGAGAAGGTTCTGAGGAGACCTTCCAGTACCTGAAGGGGGCTACAGGAGAGCTGGGGAGGGGTTTTTCATCAGAGAAGATAGTGATAGGACAAGGGGTAATGGTTTTAAACTGAGAGAGGAAAGATTTACGTTAGATAGTAGGAAGAAATTCTTCACTATAAGAAGCGAGGAACTGGAATGGTTTGCCCAGGAAGGTTGTTGATACCCCATCCCCAGAAGTTTTAAAGGCCAGGTTGGACAAGGTTTTGTGCAAACTGGTCTAGTAGTGGTAGGGTTCCCTGCTCATGCCAGAGGGATTGGAAGTTGATGATCTTTAAGGTCCCTTTCAACCTTAATAATTCTATGAATCTATGAAGAAGACCCAGGAGAAGAGTCACAGAAGAGTGTTTCAAGCCCTAACACTGTCCACACTGGCACTGGGACTAGCTGCAGTAAGTAAGTAGTTGCAGAGTACTGAAATATTCCTTGTGGAAGTACATGGAGCAGAAGTGCAGCTTCATTTCTGAAATCGCTCTGTTCATGTAACTCACAGGAGGGAGGACCGAAGACCAGAAAGGGCTGCAATGTGGAGGATTGGTATTTCCCCCAAGACTTCCACTAAGAGGAGAGCCAAGAGCCTTACTTAACAATAATAACTTACTTATAGTTACCTCCCCAGAGTGTTGTGAGGCTTAATTAGTTAATGTTTGCAAAGTACTGTGCAGATGCAAAGAGCAATATACGTACTAAGTATTATTAACTGGCAGAAGATATCCATGTGAGAAGTCCCTACAGTCTATTAGAACTAAATTATTCAGTGAGTTCCCTAAAATTATGTGGCAAAGTACAGGCAACTCTCCCTCAGAAATGTACAAGCCTGCTTTCACAGCATCCCTGTGTTTCACACTCCAAGGCCACAGATCCAAAATTGCCTCTGTTACCCTGAAACTACAGCCCAAGGCAAGCCAGGAGGACAAGGTTTGTAAGAACTCCACTGGACAAAAGAGACCCAAAGACAGGGTTGCCTGCTAAAGACAGGTAGTCAGTTTGTGACATGATTACCGCTTGAATCGTACCCCAACACCTTTCATGAGCTTCTTCTGCTGATGAAGATGCATGGGAGACAAGTCAGCCTGGAGCCTGATTTTCCCGGGGAGCCCAGAGTTTGCAATCCCACAGTTGCTGGACAACTGCAATTGCCAAAAATGGATCAATAAATTGTTACATGTCTTACAAAATTATTGGTATGCTTTCATGCTTAAATATAAGCCTGTGTGCATGACTGAGAAGCTGGAAATCTTCAGCTGACAAAAATGAAACAACACAAATGTCTCAGATACAGTTCTTCAGGGACTATAGAGACTAGAAGTCACATTATGGAGCACTGTCACAGCCCTTGGTGCTGTCCCTGTCCCCCGTGTGCCCTACCCTTGCCTGCCAGGAGCCACCTTTCCCTTCCCTCTATATGAGTGCTAGCTTTCCAGATGGATTGTCCAGTTGGCTATGTACAATGTTATCTCATGCCTTTACACTAGAAGGAAGGTAGATTTTCTAGCATCTGAAAAGCACAGTGTTATAAAAACAAGGCATTCAAATAGTTGAGATTACTTCTTCCACCTTAGAGCCATCATGTACCGGGCAAGTGTAGATCAGTGCTTGTGCAGCTCACTCCTGAGGTTATGTTCAGACATACCCACACTTTCTTAGTTCCCACTGGTGCCACAGACACTCTGGCTGTCCCAAGTGGACTTTGGGCTCTCTCCTCCCTCTGCTCCCTTGATGGCTATGGACAGTTGTTTGTTTCCCACTTTATCATGAGTGTCCTCTCGAGGCTATAGCTGGGAGAGAGATGCCTCTCCAGTGCCTGGGGAAGAGAACACACTAGGAAATGGAGCAAGAGTCTTTTATTTGGCTTCAGCCAAGGAAGTAACAGATACACAGATACTGCACCCTTTTCTCTGCTTCTAAGCATGGAAAACACCAGCACGTAGCCAACTTTCTATGTCACAGCCTTTGCCACTGCAGGTAGAGAAGAGTGTGTGAGGTACCTCAGCCTAACACTGCACCATTGATGAAACATACCACTGAGTACTGAGCACCTAACTCTGTGTGCCCACAGACTATAAATAAAATAAAGGCAAGCTTTAAGAGGCTCTCCCAAACCTATGCGTGCTAATTCAACATTTTTAATATTATATACATACAAAAATACACTGGTTTTATACCATACTTCTGGGAACTTCATACTAAAAATCTGCTTGGAATATTTGAATAATTGGCCAGTGACTGAAGGGACTACTCAATATCCCTATCCTTGAATAAAAATCCAAAGGAATTTCAGCCATGATTGTATTGCAAAGTAGACACGCAATGCTTCAAGCTTTTATTTGCCACAATTGAGAAAAAAAAAGAAAAAAGAAAAAAGAAAAAAGAAAAAGTGAGCTACAGATTCTAACAGCACAATATTTTTTTTCTGTCAACAAAGACTAAGAAAGGGATGTTCTCTTCTTTCCACAGAATCTGCATTAGCAATGCAGGCAAGGCTGTTTAATACAGGCACAGAAAACAGCATGTGTGAGACATCTTACTAGGTGGATTTTCTTCTTCAAATAGTTGAACACACCTCCTTTGAAAACCTATTTGTTTTAATATGTGGCCACAAGCTAAACCGCCACCACATTTTCCATCAACCACAAAACTGGGTCTTTGTGGTTTTCTCCATTCCATCTCACTACAGATCAACTGATGAAGGCTCATCTTGCAACCAGAATAAATAGAACCAACAAGTACACATTTTCCATGATACTCTAAGATCATCTGTTATTAACAAGCCTTGTGGTAACAAAACCTTTTATGATGCATTTATTCAGGGTTCATCCTTCCCAAAGAGTGGGGAATACTTAATTTGTTTTCTGTGCTGTACTTTGTGTAACTAAATAATTAATCACATTGATATTCTATCAATACATCTTTCTTTAATGGTTAAACATGTTAATAATTCAAATATCTATGGGTGACCTCTCTGCACTCCTGTGATTTTCAAAAACCCCAGTGCTCTTTGAAGGCAATCTATCATTATCATGTACAGTGCAAGTTAAAAACCTTGTTCTTTTTTCTTTTCTCTTCCACTAGTATGTACCTTGTCAGGAGGGGTCAGCAGCAACCTGGGAGTAGTTTTACGTGGAACAGAAAAGTTCAAAGTTTTTGAACTGCTGATTCAGTTATAAAACTTAATATTTGTCTGGTAAAGCTTTCAATTGTGGTTAAATGCATCACAGAGTCTGAAAACCTCAAAACTGGATGTTTGCCCGTTTCACAGGTTATGTAATTATGACTTATTAGAGTCCAGTAGTCTAATGTTTCTGCCAAAACCCAAAAGGAGCTGACTACTCTAAAATACTGTGGGTTGAAAATGCAGTCACACAGCCTCTTCTGTAAGACGTCTTCACTCACTGCCTACAACAAATAGTAGAGGTGTTTGCAAGCAAACTGGAATGGAGCTTGGAAACTGTAAACCTGGAGGTGTCCTCTTATTTCCTGCAAGGAATTAATGGGCACGCATTTCACTAGATTCACTGGGGAGCAGGTATTTTACTGTCAACACATTTTACAGGTGAAGAACAGGGCTAATTTCCCAAAACGTGCAGTGGAAACTTATAGCAATGACTGTTATATTGTAGTGGATTATCTGCATTCATGCCTACTGCTTTAACAGGAAAACACAATTCCTTGTCAAAGCTAAGATGACATACAACCTGATTTGTTTATCATCAATGAATTCTCACATGTACTGTTGCAGTGGTTTCTCCCAAAGTGTTTGTCACAGGGCTTGGGGACTAATTCTGGGAATTCTGAGAGTGTGTTCTTGACCAGCAAAGATCTTGAACACTGTTCCCATCTCTTCTCCCTTGTTAACTTTGGTGTGAAACAAAACCAGAGACTGGCTTAGCTGCAGAGTGGCAGCTGGAACTGACTTAGCTCTACTGTGCATAGGGAATTGTAAGAAAGAAATTCATGTATACAGAGGTGAGTGGAAAGCGTATTTTAAAGTAACACCACTCATCTCAAAATTTGTCCTATTGGACTTACTTGTTTGGTTTTTCTCTGGGATCACCTCTTACCAAAAGTAAGAGGAGTGGAATAATCTACAAAGTGACATTAAGAACCTTCTGTTAATTCCATATGTCTTTACCTCTCTGTCTGGAGCAAGAAGAATACAGCACAGGGCTTACACCAGCTTACACCATCTCTTGTACTATGTAGCACCTGTGTGCTTATATTCATGCCATACCTCCTGTTTCTGGAAAGCACCAAGAAATGTGGGTAGTTCTTCTGAGTCCAATTCTGGAAAGCCTGCATGTTCAGGAAACCTATAAAGCCAGCATTTTGCCTTTGTGCTTCAGTGACCTTGTCTTGCAGCCAAGTGCTTTCTCCCAGAATGGCTAGGCCTTAAGCCACGTTTGGACACCAAATGCCCAGTTGCTGGGTTAGCCCACAGAACAATGGATTCCCCATACGAGGTCCCTCTGAAGGAACTCTAGCAAGTACCAGTGTGTTTTATGTAGCAGGACTCTCTCTGTGCAGACTAAGAATATGCTTCAAAATAGTAGCTCAGGCTGAGAAGATTGCCTTGACAGAGAGCCAGATTCACCATGACACTGAGGATGAACAAAGGCACACACACAAAACTCATGTGCTTTTCTCCCCTTTCTTCAAAGTGGGACACACCTGTCAGGTGAAGATGGTGACCATGCACTCAGCTGTCAGTCAGCTCACCACTTCTCAGCAGAAATCATCCCAGGAAGTATAGGGCTTTGTTTTTCTAAAGCAGTCTGTGTCAGAGAGAGAGGGAGACCTTTTCTGACAACATGGTGTGAGCAAGGGTTTCTATAGCATACACTATACCATGTGGTCAGATGACTTACAGAAAACCTCCTGGTTTTCAGTACCAAGAGAAAATCATACATCTCTGAATCAGCACATACTGGAGGAAATTATTCAAACACACACCCCCCCCTCCCATAATTCAAAGTTCACAGTTTTGAATGTTTATTATTTTTTAAGTAAAATTCTAACATTGTGGGTAACATCATGCAAGGAAACAAAGCCATATACAACAGCACTGAAGGTCAATGTGAAAACAAAACTGTGCCATTTCCATGCAAAACTCTGGTCCAATGGCACAAGCCCTACCAAATTGTAGTTGAGGTTAAAGAAGATTCACATCTAGAAGGAAGGTAAGGGCCTTTCTTAAGGGATGAGGGAGAGTGCCCACAATCTCTTATTGAACTTCACATAACACTGAAAAGAATTACATCTTTCAACTGAATTTTTAATTTCGCATGACTTTGAAAAGCCATTCAGAAGAGTTGGCCATAGATTTGGATTTATACCTCCATGGACACAACAAACTCCATTCCTTGTGTTCCATGCTACAGTTAACTCACCCCCCAAATAGCTTTTAAACACAGGCATCAAAACCAAATAATTTACCATAATCTTAAAATGTATATACATATATATAGTATATATATATAAATATATACCCAGCTGGCAGTGCCTGACAGCTGCCAACTTTGCTACTAACATAAAGCCTGACCTTGCAAAGTCACCAAGAGCTGTACTTCACAATTAGCAGAGATGTCAGCCCTTTGCATCACAAAAATAAGCATCTTTTCCTCCTTTATATTTACTACTTATAGTTTTTGTAATATTCTACATATTTACGAACTTGATTTTTATTCCTGTGATCACTACTTCTGTTTGGACACGACTGTCACTCTGCCTCATGGATGAACCATCTGCAGCACTGAAAACATGAATTAGCCAGCTGGAAACTGCACAAGATAGTGAAAGAGCCAAAATTTTAACTAAGCATTTCCAGACCCCACAGCCTTATTTCTTTAGATGCCCCAAGCTCCTTGCACAATAAAAATCTTGTTGGAAGGAAGTGGCTGGATGAATAAAAAGATGGAATGAATCAACTGAGTTAAAATATGAACAATATGAACCTTAACCTTAAGTTTCCACTGGATTATGTTTTTTCTTTCTATATGATCTCTGGTACAGGATGAAAAGTACTATCAAAATGTGACTATTACAGTAAACATCCTTTTCTTTCCCAGCCAGAAGACAGAGCTGCTGAGAGCATCGTTTCTTCAAAAGTTGTGGTGATTTCTACCTCAAATCAATACAAGACATTTTGGGTCCTAACACTGTCCCTCTCCCTCTTGCTGTACCTGAGTTGACAAATGCCAGCTGGAGCATTTTTGGAGCTTGTTCCCAGACCTGGCTCTGCCTGCACTACCTAGCCAATGAGGGTGGCTCCCTTGTGTGGTTTTCCTCTCTCTCCAATCTGTAGGATGCATAACAGATATCTTCTCACAGCTTGGCAGCCTTGTGTAGACGAATGAGGCTTTTGATACACAAGATGACACCCGCCTGAGAAGCTCTGTTCCTTTAAATGCCAAGGAAACTCTTCTCACTCACTATCAAACAGCCTACAATGCCGGGCTCTGCTATAGAAGACATGAATTAATCTTTGCTTTATCCTCTGACAATATGATAAATATTTGATAGTAATAAGCAGCCTAATGCCGAGCAGGTTTCCAGGGAGAAGGACTGATTGAATTGGCAACTCACAGACCTCTGGTCCTTGCAGTTGCATGAAGGCAGGGCCAGTGCCTCCCGTGCCACTTAGGCCTGCTTGGGAAATGAATTTGGCAGCTTTGGTCCAGCTCACAGCCCATCAGCTGTTGCACTGAAAAAAAAAAAATCAGTGCTGGAGTTGGCACCAATCTGGAATTGCTGTGTGATACATTCATCCCACATGCAAAAGGTCAGCCTTCCTTTTGATTTCCAGAGCTTTAGCAAACTTTGGATGCTTTTCCATTTTTAAATTTCTTTGCACACAACTGGAGCAGGAACAGTGGTGTCTCTACTGTGTGATGCAAAAAAACCCATGTAATGTTGAAAAATGTTCTGTCCTGGCAAGAAATAAAGAATTAAAGTCAGTGAGAAGGATTTTTTTAATGAACTCTGGCAATGGCTAATACTTTCCACTGAAACATTTTCCCAGTGAGAATAAGGTCGCACAGACCTTTTGTATTTTGGGAGGCAGTGCCGATACTTTCTGATGTTACTGATGTTCTGATTTTCTGATGTTAGAAGAAATGTTTAAGAAAATATTTGGATTGAACCAACATATGGAAGTGAAACCTTGTGTTTCAAATTGGTATCTCAGCTTTTCAGTATGATAAAATGTGAAAATGCCATTACTTCAAAGCAAGTTTTTTTCAGTGCTATTTCCACATAGTGAAAACCATATATTCCAAAACTTCCTGCTCCATAAAAGAGAAAATAAAACTGTCTAAACAAATTCATTTGGGCATGTTTTTATTAAAATAACAGTTAAAACAGCACAATCTCTTGTAGCAAGAAAATCCCTCCTCCAAAGACTGACAACATATTACATTTGCATAACAATGTCTTTAATAACACTCATAGGGATTTTAGGTCTTGCCCTGCCCATGTTCCAGGAAATTCTGTCTTCCCACTGCAAAGAAAAAGTAATTTCTTCCATGAAGACTTGCTTTCCTGGTCAACAGTCAAATAATCATTGGCTTATCCAAGAAAGATCTGCTGTGTATGATACAACTGGGGTTGTGATGTCTCTTTACAACTGTAATTTGTGCTTTACTTCCTTGCTCTGTCTGAAAAGTATTCAGCTGAAGCACAGTGTAAAACTAGTTCAACAGCTCTCCCAAGTAGGTATATTAGCAAATTGTGTGTGGTCCTGTTTTTACCAAGAAAAGACTGTGGACCCAACACTTGCTTAAGAATTTGCAGGCATTGAATCCTCCTTGCAGAGCTGACTTTTCTCCCTAGTACAAAATTCACTATGCTGCCTTTTCCTCTTCCCCAAGAAAAAGAATCATAGAATCATGGAATGCCAGTTGGAAAGAACCTCAAGGAGTTGGACCTCTGGTCCATCCTTTCTAGATTTATATGAGATGGCTCAGTACCAGGTCAAGTTAAGTCTTAAAACCGTCCAATGTGGGGGAATCTACCACTTCCCTGGGAGGCTATTCCAAAGTTTGATTGTCCTTATGGTGAAAAATTTACCTCTTGTGTCCAATCAGAATCTCCCCAGGAGCAACTTGTGCCCATTACCCCTTTTCTTTTCCATGTGACTCCTTGTAAATAGGGAGTCTCCATCTTTCTGGTAGCCACCCTTCAAGTACTGGAACATGGTAATAAGGTCTCCCTGAAGCCTTATTTTCTCAAGGCTGAACAAAGCCACATTTCTCAGCCTCTCCTCATATGGCAGGTTCTATGGTCCTCTGACCATCTTTGTGGCTGCTCTCTGGACCCTCTCCAGCCTGTATGCATCTTTTTTTTTAGAGCAGGGTCCAGAACTGAATGCAATACTCCAGGTGTGGTTTGACAAGTGTCAAGTAGAGCGGGATGATGACCTCTTGATCTCTACTGGTGATGCCTTTGTTGATACAGCCCAGCATCCTGGTGGCTTTCTTTGGCCCTGCAGCACACTGCTCACTCATGTTGAGCCTGTTACTCACTAAAATCCCCAGGCCCCTTTCCACAGGGCTGGTCTCCAGCCATGTGGATCCCAGTCTAAACTGCATTCCTGGGTTATGTGTTCCCAGCTGCAAGACTTTACACTTCTCCCTGTTGAGCTTCGTAAGATTCTTGTTAGCCCACTCCTGCAGCTTGCCTAGGTCATCCTGGATGGTGGCTCTCCCTTCCGGAATGTCAACCTCTCCACTCATCTTGGTGCCATCAGTAACTTCATCAGGGTGCTCTTGATCCCAACATCCAGACCACTTATGAAGATGTTAAGTAGCATTGGACCTAGTATTGATCCCTGGGGACCTCACTTGTGACCAGTTGCTAGTTGCCAGTATGCTCTTCCTTGGCAGGGTTATTCCAGCACCACAAAATGGACTAGAACTTCAGGCAGCATCACCCATCACTCGTTTTGGTGGGACAGTGGGAATTTATCACCATTGAGGATGTTGTTCACTTTGAAAAGCTCAATGTCTGATAGGAGGGCTCTGTTAGGACTTCTCACTTACCTGACTAGCAGAGATGTCTTGGCTTGATAAGTCTCAGCTTACCTTTTCTAAAATGCACACAAAAAGGACCATGGCAGAACTGCTACAGTTTTGAAAGGAGGCCTAGTTCAAACCTAGTCTCATTAGGTTTGGAAAGGTTTCTGTAAGTTCAGCCATTAACAAGTGTTAAGTTCTTGTGGCACTGAAATGCTGCTGCTTATCTTGAGGCTACCATTACATATTACTATGTGACTGAGAAGAAAGCAGAAGCCCTGGATCTGGCCAAACTGCTTTATTTGGAAAACAACACCCATTTTGCAGTGAAAGTGATGTTTTTTCTTTCTGTTACTTAGCTGTGTTGCTTTTACTGTCGACCTGGGATTTGCTGAAAAACAATTATCTTGTTTTGGTTTAAGCTCAGGATTCCAGCAAAGCACAATGCAATAACAACAAAAAAAAAGAGGTCCTACATTCTGAGGAAGAGTATTTGGTTTTCCAGATACTAGAATACAACCTAGTTATTTAACTTTTCAGACCAAGAGATAGGTTAAAATGAAATTCCTATGTCATACATGAGAGGTTTTTGAAAACAAATTGTTTTGTCATTAGAGATTGATCAGGGTTTTTTGGGGGGGCTTTTTCCCCTTTCAAGACATTCTCTGGAAAATGCAAGATTTGGGTGGCCAGACTTCTCTGCAGTTTCAGACGGGATTTGCAGAGAACTCTAATCAGAAATAAAAATGACACAATAATTCAGGAGTGCTTCAGGTACCTCTTCTAGGAAACACTGGAAAGACGCATTCTTGAATGTGTTTTCAGGCCCATGTAACAAAACACAAAGCTGTTTCACCTTCACCTTTCAAGACACTTCATTTGAGCTCTGAAGCAGGCAAAACTTCCAGAGCAGCCAAGGCTGCTCACCCACCCGAATTCTCCTACAGCTCTTCTTTCCAGCATGGCTCTGCTCACTCTTGGCTGTGGCTGGTTTTCCATTCTGCATGGACATCATCTTTCAGCTAGGGATTAAGCAAACGTACAGAGGACTACTATGAGGACCTGCATACAGCCTGCAGGCTGGACATTGACATCATAGCCTCCTGACTTAGATGTATGAATTCAAATTGCATTAATTCATATGAGAACTTCTAGGGCAATCCCATGACTCATCACCTTCCGTGAATCATCAAGCAGTGGGGTGATTGCATTAGCTCACTGAACCAGTGGACTAAAAGAGGTCTCAGTCAGCACCTTTCCCCTGCCTACATGTCCAATAGTAGTGTCATGATCCCTAAGAACTGGCTGTGCCAAAGCCAGGTCAGACAGAAATTGCACTCTGATGTTCTTCTAACATTTCAGTGATGGATACTCCATAACCAGGGCTTCTACTCCTTTGCTATCCTTACCTTTAGAATGTTTTTTCTCTTAATTTCTTTCTGTTCTGGAGGGATTTTTCACTCTTTGCCTATCTGAAGATCATTAACTTTCATTTATTTTTGACTAATAATATTCAGTACAGTCTTTCAGTGATTCATAACTATAACAAGTTGATGGATAAGACACTGTCCTTGGAGTTGTGGTTCCAGCACCTATGTCACACATACTGTCACACACATACTGGGATATTCTAGAGACACAGCTTTGAGCAGTTGTTGAAGAGAAAGTACGGGAACCTTGTTATTGTATGAAGAAGTCCTGTGACTAAATCTACAGTATCACTTCACCTTTGTGGAAAAATCCATTTAGAGAAACCCACATTTCAAACTCAAATACATAACACATGTATCCCATTCCATTTCAACCCCTGCTGAGATAGCTAGCCCGTTGGTTCCTGGGATGAAAATGAAGTTTATTATTTTGGATCAGGCTGATTTTATGGTCAAGGACAATAAAAATTATTTGCACTGTTGTTCCAGGAAAAAAACACCCCTTAATCAATCTGATTGACTGCAGATTTGAGATCTTTTTGTTCAGAAGCTCAATTTTAAAAAAAATAAATCACAATTTTGTAGCCCTACTTATAATATTTAGACACATTAGCACCTCTGTAGATTTTACAAAATACAGAAAAAAGTTAATTTCAGCTATGAAAGCTAAAATTACTTTAGTCCTTACTTTATCAATACAATAATTTCTACAGTATTCTTCAGGGGAAAACTTAACTAAACTTAACTTTCTTTTCCAGGGTAAGATTCCGGATGATGGGCTACATCCTTTTTTAAATCCGATTCATAGCATACTACCTTTAAATTTAGAAGGAAGCCATCCTGAACAAGTCCTGAAAGAGGGAATCAGGTATTTTAAACAACTACTTTCCATACACAAGCAGCACTGAAACACTATCTTTCCCTCCATTATGATTTATCCCTGTTATGCCAAATGCTAAAGACCTTCTCACTGGGCAATCTTACACTTTGAGCTTGTTTTCTAAAGAGTGTTTTGATTTTCTCATAATGTAGCTGGCATCAGAGAAAGGCATGCACTGTATTTTTCCAGTGTTTATTATTTTATTTTCCTACAGGAGCTTTCTTCTTCCTGGCTACACTTTTCCCATTGCAAATTTTGGTCGAGGTCCAGGGAATTGTAGCGGGGTTCTGCAGAGATTGTTCTCCTGGTGCTCTCTCCATGCATATTTCATGTGTCCATTACTTTAGGTGCCATAAACACAAATTAAAACCAGCATCGTTTCTGTCAGAAAGGACCATATTTCTCTACTAATTCATTATTTATGTTGCTCTCTTAAGTGGTGTCATTCTTGGTTTTTTTGGGTACAACTTATTTCACAGCCTTTGTTCATTACAGAGGTTGGGCTGATGAGGAGATCCACTGACCTGTAAAAGCAGTGAGCCTCATCTCTGCTGATGAATAAATCCATGGATAATGTCTGCTGCTGAACAACTAGCTTCAGTCAGCCACAGAAACCACATGAACCTCACCTTTCACTGTGTGTCATGCGAAGGAAGATGATTTCCGTGCTGTGGGCCCATTTGAGCACCAAATGTTTAACCTCTGCACCTGGGAAGGACTTTTGAACTTGCATGGTGCTTAATCACCTTCTAGTAGATAAAGAGTTATCTTGTGTCACAAAGTCAGGGTCTTGTGAAGCCCATCTTCCTCTCAGGAGCAAATCAAACTGCATTTAAAAAGCTGTTTGACTTCCATCTCCTGCTGCTTTTACAAGGAAGCTTCCAGAATCTCTCTGATTTTTACCAGACTTCCTATTCCTATTCTGTACTTATACACAGTCAGTTTGACCTTTTTTTTTTTCCTGCCAATATTATTATCCTCCAATTTCACAGTGCATTACCAACCAATGCACCTTGAGGGAGTAGCTGCACAGTCTCAAACATTTTGTTACACTAAAAATGTCTCTATGTGGCTGCGGCAAAGATAACTCCACTAATCTAGATATGGTGCTTAGGAGCATGGTTTAAGCACTGGACTTGGTATAGCTGGGTTATGGTTGGACTCGATGAACATAAAAGCCTTTTCCAACTAGACCTATTCTGTGATTCTGTTATTCTGTAATCTTAACCACTGCCCATTGGAGGCCTGCAAAAATCATGAGTCTGAAGTCCCTTGCATTGTCTTGGACAAATGGTTGGAATCTGTTTTTCAAAGCCTGTTTTTTCACATTTCCAAGCTGTTCCACATCAACAGGAAAGCCACACATTCCCTTTAAAAGAGGAAGAAAGAGAAATGAGCTTCTCTGCATATCATATGAATGCAGACTGAAGCTTTGAGAAAAGCACCTAATGCTATGATCCATGATAGCTGACCAAACCACAAAGGTCTACGTTATCATGTGCTGGCCATGAGTGAGTCTATCCTAAAGGGACACTAGAGGATGGCCATCCATTACCAGCAGTCAGTGAGTACTCTATCTAAATCAAATACTCTCATTACACAAGGAACAGGGCATTTGAAGGACACTTAATTTTCCTTTATTCCCCATACCTATGATGCTAGGTATGTTTTGTTGAAGATGAAACAACTTGGGTTTGGTGCACCAGCCCTTGCAATTTTGGTGAGTCCCACGGGGACCGGAGCCTAATTTGAGAGTAGCCTGTGGCTTCTAGTGCTGTCATTGACAGCTAACCACAATGAACATGACCTCCAGCACCAGCTGTCAGGTCCTCTTGGAGAGCTGAAGAACAGTCAATTAATGCCCTAGCAATGGATGGAGGAGGCAGGCAGGCAGGCAGGCAAGAAGGAATCTAATATAAAGGAGAAATTAAATATAAAGCAAGGCTTTAAGACATCCCATCCAATCCCCTCCTACCATCTATTCTTACTCCCAAGGGACTCTGTGTCACAGAGACTCCCCCTGTCCTAAACTCTTACTGTTTTCACCCATTTCCACCACCTCCTTTCCCCTCCCTCTTTTTTTGGGAGTCCTTTAGACAGCAATCAACGCTATAAGCCAGCAGAGCTCTGTCGGAGCAGAGGAGTAGGATCTAAAAGGAAGGAAGGAAAGGGACGAGGCCGGTGACGAGCCCCTGGCAGTGCGGAGCCACCGCGCGCCCCCCGCGCGCCCGGCGGGCTGGGCTGCCCGCAGCACGGGAGAGCACTGCCCCCAAGTGCAAACCCAGCTCCCAGCATGCAGGGAAAACCGCTTTTGAAAGCCCATTTTCACACCCTCCCTTCAGTCCTTAAGGAAGCTGCCACAAGCCCCACAGGTGGTCGCATTGGCTTTTTTTTTTTTTTACGTTTCAGACTATAATTACTCCATTGCTTCATCGTTTTTACTCTGTGAATTAGTATTTCAGCCTATTCTTTCACTTTCTTTTTAATCACCAGCTCCTTAAGTAATTCCATGTAGACGAAAGTTGCTAACATCACAGATCTTTTAACAGCTGGTTAAATTAACTACGTGATGGCAGGGCATGCAGCAATCTGATGTGCAGAAAGAAGAAATCTTCCAGTGGCACTAAGAAAATAAGGTAGAATAGAGCTTCAAGACTTAGGGGGAAAAAAAACCAATCAGATTATGCCTACGTGGGGGTGCTGAGGAAAGGTAAGCTGAGCTAATTTAAGGTGTGAATTTAAATTGGATCAGGTAAACTCCAAATACATTCTGAAGTGAATTAAAAGAAACATAACTAAAAAAAAAAAAAATGTCACCAGCGTGAAGTAATTCAATTTAACTGACACATTTAAAAGTTAATTTGATAAAGTTTCTTCCAGGTCCTATCCCTGCATGGAGTAGCCATGGATCACAATGCAGGCACAACCAGAAGTAGCTGGAAAATAGTGATATTCCCTCCTGTTGAGTTGTCTCACACAGGCTTACTGAAATGAACTTAATTCTGCTCCACTCTTACATCAGAGAAAGCAGCCTGGCCCCTGCTTCTGTTACCTGAAGGCTAGACAAATAGACACAGTCTCTGTATTTAGTTTACTTTCCCCTGCAGAATGGGGACAGTACTGTTATGTCATGAAGGGTAAAGACATAAGGAAGGACATGCTTATTAAGTACTCTTGACTGTTCATCACTAGAAGATGTAAGACAAAAAACAGAGAAAACATGCTCTGATGTCTAAGTAAGGACAAATATTTTAGTTCTTTCACTTTCATCATTATACTATTCATAACTGTTCAAATTGTTGTGCTTCACATTTAAATATTTGTACTATCAATGAAATCAAGGAATCTAAGCAAAATTCCCTATAAATATAAATGAATGGTGTATCTGAGTTCTAGATACTTTTTTTTTCAGAATCAGGCAATATTTATGAATTACAGCTTAATTCTGCTCCACCACAGACTCCAAAACCAGCTTGTGCTTGGTACAGTCCTCTGGATGCCAGCAAAACTCTACAGAATCACCATGAATACACTTAGCAAGGATAATAAGCTGTTCTTTCCTGGCTCAGTTTCACATAATGGTTAAAGGTAAGGGACATTAAAAGATAGAAATGTTTGTAGGATCATAGAACGGATTGGGTTGGAAAGGACCTTTCAAAGATCATCTAGTTCCAACCACCCTGTCATGGTGTTGCATTAATGGAAAAAGTACTTTGGCAGAAAATAAATTGACCTTGCATTCCAGCTTATCCTCAGATATCAGAGGGGGTGGCGGTGCCTGGACTTAGATTCTGAGTGATGCCCAATCAGGCACTAATGTTCTGGTCATGTCCAATAAACATATTGAACTCTCACAATTCCAGATGCACTAATAATGCTACATCACCCATAGTAAGGTCAATTCCCACTAAACCAAGTTGCTCAGAGCCCCATCCAACCTGGACTTGAACACCTCCAGACATGAGGCATCCAGCGCTTCTCTGGAAAACCTGTTGTAGTGTCTCAACACTCTCACACTAATCCTTCCTGATTCTTAATCTAAACCTGTCCTCTTACTGTTTAAAAACACTTCCCCTTGTCCTATCCCTACATGCCCTTGTAAAAAGTCCCTCCCCAATTTCTTTGTAGGTACCCTTCAGATACCAGAAGGCTGCTGTGAGCCCTCCCTGGAATTTTATATTCCCCAGGCTGAGCAACACCAACTATCTCAGCCTGTCTTCATAGAAAAGGAGATCCAGCCCTCAGATCATCTTTGTGGCCCTCCTCTGGTCTCTCTTCAGGAGCTCCATGTCCTTCTTATGTTGGGGACACAGTACTCCAGGTGGGGCCTCACAACTGCATAGCAGAGGGATAGAATCTCCTCCCTTGTCCTGCTGGCCATGCTTCTGTTGATGCGGCCCAAGACACGGTTGGCTTTCTGTGCTGCAAGTGCACACTGTTGGATCATGATGAAGTCTTCATCAACCAACACTCCCCCAGTCCCTCTCATCAAAGCTGTTCTCAATCCATTCTCCACCCAACCAGTACTTGTGCTTGGGATTGCCCTGACCCAGGTGCAGGACCTTGCAATTGGCCAAGTTGAACTTCATGCAGTTTGCACTGGCCCATCTTTTAAGCCTGTCAAGATCCCTCTGGATGGCATCCCTTCCCTCTAGCATGCCAACCTCACCACACAGTTTGGTGTTGTCAGCAAACCTGCTGAGGATGCACTCATTCCCACCATCCATGTCACTGCTGAAGATGTTAGACCGTGCCTGTCCCAGTACTGACTGCTGAGGAACTCTAGTCCTGATCTCCATCTGTACCTCAAGCTGTTGACAACGATTCTTTGAGTGCAACCATTCAGCAAAGTCCTTATCCACCAAATGGTCCATCCATCAAGTCAATGTCTCTTCAATTTAGAAACAAGGATGCTGTGTGGCACAGGGTCAAATGTTTGCACAAGTCCAGGTGGATGGTATAAATTGCTCTACCCTTACCTGCCAGTTCTGTAGCCCCATTGTAGAAGTTGACTAAATTTGTCAGGCATGATTTGCCCTTAGTGAAGCCATGTTGGCTGTCACAAATCACTTCCTCATTGTCCGTGTGCCCTCGTATAGTTTCCAGGAGGACCTGCTCCATGATCTTGCTGGTGCAGAGGTGAGACTGACTCGTCTGTAGTTTCCTGGATCTTCCTTTTTTTCTTTTCTAAAAATTAGGGTTATATTTTCCCTTTTCCAGCCAGTAGAAATGCTAAAGGCTGCTATTAGATATTGCAGTTTACTCCCAGATTCATAACAGCAGAGTGGACTCCACATGGATACGCTATCATCTGTTTCTTGGTGATCAGCTGTACAAAGTTATATTGCTTCTTACCTTTAATAAATACATTCCCTCTAGTGCTCTTCATAATTTACATGCTACACAAGAATGAAACTAAAATTTTAGAAACTATTTTATCTGCTTCTTCCTTCTATTCTCCATCTCCACTTCAGCAAAAATTAAATGGGGGAGGAAGGGGAAGAAATTACTGAGAACACAGACAGAGAGCAAGCTGGCGAATCCTGTGCTTAATTGAGAAAGAAGTGGCCTGGCCAAGTGGTTACACACCAAGCTGGGCAAAGCAGGGTTTTCTTGTGGTCTTGTTCTGATGTGGCCACATGTGACTGCCATGCATGACCTCTGCAGAGTATCTGCGCCCTCCTCAGTGCCTGTAAACCGTGGCACCATCTAGCTGGGAAGGCATTATCAGCATTAATCAATGCCAAGACATGTCCTGGGTGTTTCAAATGAAGAGCCTCAGTCAGGCAGGGGCAATGCTGCTGGGGCAGAGGAAGCACCGTGGAGAAGCAGGTTGGGGTCCTTCAGGTATACTGCCCTGGGGAGAGAGTCTCAGTGGTTTTCAGAGAAAACAGGATAGGATGAGTACCTGAGGCATGTGCTTTCAGCTCAGATCACCCAGAGGGTTTTGAAACACAGGCAGGATCTCCAAGGTAGAAGCTGCAAAGAAAGGCAGGAAGAGATGGACAGTATGAATAAGTCTTGGCTGAGTTTTAACATTAAGCCTGTTGGTGCTGGAAAGGGAGGGAGCCCAGCCATGCAGAAAATAACAAGCAGATGCTGAAACACAGCAGCCCTTCAAGGGGAATCTGGGGTAAAAGACCCATCACAAAAGGGAGGACAAAGGCTGGGAAGTACTTCTTGCCCTGCTCCGAAGAGTCAGAGAAGAGCACAATACTTCCAAATGCCGGCTTTTGGGACTGAAAGAATAATACAGCAAAGGACATTGTGCAGCTGTCGGGAAATACTAAACACACTTTTTAGTAGAGAATTAATTATGTCAGAGGAAAGATCCTGATTCAATCTGATTTTTTTAACATATTCATAGCCTGAAAGTAGTTCAGTGGTAAAGCAAGGATAAAGAGAAAGCCAGCTCACACAGGACATCTACATTAGGTGGGATAAGACCTTGTAAATGTGCAGTAAGGATTAATTGCACTTTGGCAGAGATGGGCCAGATGACCTACCATAACAGTTCTTGAGTTAGCTAAGTCATGTTGAAAATGCAGCAGGGAAGCTGTGTGTTGCAAAGATTCACAGCAGAAATGGCCATGCTCTTCTGCATGTTAATAAGAAAAAGCACAAAGAGGTGAATTAAGGACACAGGATTTGGTTTACATTTTAATTTCCTGATTTTTGTCAGGTTATAACTTAAACATTGGTGGAAGTTTTCTTGACTGTGAAATTTGTATCTGTTTTATTTTTAATTTTCTTTTTCTCCTAAGTAGGAGGGGGAAGTATCTTATGACAGATTGTTAAATCGTAAATGGCTGACACAGCTTCGCAGTAGGCATTTTTACAGGAAAGAATGTATGGAATTAAGTATGTTTGGTGTGTGCACTACATGGTTGTACCACAATTATTTACTCAGGCAATTGTATCTTTTAAACAAAAAAAAAACAGTCTTTATGTAAGCACGATTTATTTACCCTAAAGACTGGGGAAGGTCTCAGGGAAACGTATATTTACACATCTTCAAAAAACAAGTTATTTATCCAGTTCAGTACATTGAATCTGTAGATTAGATGATTCACCTGACACACATCAGGGCCTCCCCTGGAACTGTTTCGTTCTGATAAGTGAACGTGCATTTCATGCCTCCTTTCCAGGGAAAAATTACTGTATTTGCACAGTATCTTGTAATTACTCTAAGGAGGTCTTTACACATCACTAGCATTTTCAACACCCTACACAGAGAGCAAACAATTACAAAAACAGTCAATATTATCTTTATACAGTAGTGCATTCAGCTATGCTGAGGCTTTGATTCAGGGGTGGTGAACATTTGCATCTCTGAGACATCTGCCGTCTTCAGACAGGCAGTCATTTTGTCTTCAGTTTGGAGCAGGCAGCAGAGTCTGCAAAGAAAAGATGCTTCTTAAAAATGCAATTGAGTCCATCCTTGTTTACGGCATTCTGACTGAAAGTGCATGGCTGCTATTAATGTAAAGCAAAGCAACCTTTCTGCAACAGAGTTGTTTATAGATAAGAATGCTATTCCAGGCTGCCTCTTCAAGGTGACTTGAAAAAATTATACGAAGTGTAACAACCAGGAGGAAGGGAAAATCGGTGTCTTTGTTTAGCATGGGAAGCTAGATTACCCCTGCAGCGAAAGCTTATACTTTTCCCAGATGGTTATATTTCCCCAATGACAAACTCAGAATTTATTTTTTTCCCAGCCCTCTAGAATTTGGAGGGAAAGAAAGAAAAAAAGTGTGACAATAATTGAGACAAATCATCCGGGTTCTCCTTATTATCTCCATGTGTAAAAGGGAGGGTAACGCAGCACATAGCCAGTCCAAGATTAATTCTGTAAACCTAATGTCACCCTCCAAACTTGCTTTCAAGGTTGGCACTGAACACTTTTGCCAGAAGAATGGCATAGCATGCCATCTTCTGTTTGGTTGAACCAGATGGATGTGCCCTGGAGCAGGAGTTTGATAAGAACAGTTCCTCAGTGGACAACAGCTCGTAGCCCTTGCATAATTATTAACAGCTTTGGCCAGCAGCAAGGTGAATGCCAATGGCTTGGGCACCTCCAGTGGGAAGTTCAGGAGGCCCAGGGCATCTGAGGGGAAGAATGTGGAGCCTGATATCTGAGAAATATGAGTTACTTTGGTAAGTAGGAACAGAGTGGCAATTTGCATAAGAGACTGATGATAATATTGGTGCTGTCACTTTCTGGAAATGGCAAGCCATTTTTAGAATTCTAAGTGGAAACTATTCAATTTTTATTGAGCACATTATGGTATATTCAGAGTAGAGGCTGGAAACAGAAAGCAGTAGGAGAATCAGAGGAGCACAAAGAAAGGGGACGAAAACAAAAAAGCAAAGTAAGGGTGCAAAGGATTAATTGTCATCAAATTTTCCACTAAACAAGGCTTATCATTTGGGACTCCTAACGGAGTAATTTCAAAGAAATAATGTCATACATTGGGAAAACAACAGTGGTATGGGAAAAGCTGGATTTTCAGACTTAACTGCAACACAATGAAAATAAGATAAAATAAAATGGTATAGTTCCCTTGGCTTTATGACTACATCAGGTACAAGCTTTATTCCACAAGAGGAGCTCTGAGTTACTCTGCTCACACAGACTTATATGTTCTTTTGTTCCAGTGCACTTCCTCTTCAAATAAGCTTTTCCTCTTCTTCCTCTGCCTCTGTCTCAGTCCACACAACTAACAGTGTGGATGTCCTCTTTCGAACTCCTCAGTGCTGGCAGCTGGAGTCTTCATTTTCAGTTTTGCCACCATTGTTACCACAAATATCCAAACACCAAATGTAGAAGAGTAAGAAAGTCCCTATACTGAGATATGTTTTCCAGTCATGTAATCATAATATCCTGTAAAACAGTTTTCATTTGAAGACCTCTGAGCTTCTAACTGATTACTTAATTAAGTCACAAAATGTTCCTGTGATGTAGGAAATTATTGAAATGGCTGAGCAAACTAGTATACATGAGTAAAGTCATTAGTCAAGATGACTAACAGAGATGAGAAATGTATTAACAGAGGATAGTTGCAGTAGAAGAAAATGAGCTTCAAATGAGTTAGCAGAGTGATTTTTAGAGAATATTTCTAAGCACCTACATTCTTTCATAGTTAGGAAAAGCTGTGCTCTGTAATGTCTGAAAAACAACTAGATTTGACTTACATAGCGATGCTGATGGGGAAAAACAAGACATTTTTGAAACAAAAGTGTATAGAGGACATAAGAACACAGGGCTGAATGGACCACCTGGGCTACATGGACAACTCACCTACATGAACAAACACAGACATCATGTTCCATCTAGGAGTCCCAGTTGTCATTTTAGATGCTACTGGCACAGAAGTCTCTCCTGGGTGGATCTCAGTGTCACCTGGCTCCAGTGGATAATACTGATACAGCCTTCCTTTACAGACATCTTTACTGAGACTGCATGGGCAGGGTGTTTTGATCAAGACAACCATGGTTCTAGTCAGTCATCCTCTGCTCAGTTTCCCTGCACTCTATCACTCACCAACACCTTCAACAAAAGTAACAGGAGAGAAAAGCAGAGAAAGATGATATTATTTGTTTCCCCCAACAAGTCATGAGGGTACCAAGGGACTGATGGATGTGGACTAATGCTCAGGAAAGATTGATAAGTATTTCCTCCTGCTTCATACACATAACCAGCACCCACCTGTTTTCCTCCCACCCAGAGATATTTTTGAAAGCTTCTTCTAGCAAATTTCTGCACCAAAATTAAACCCATCTAGCCGTCAGCCTTACTGCTGTGTTCCCACGTCAGCTGTGTGTCATGACAACAGATGATAGAAATGCTGCTATTCAGGCTTCAGGATGCATGTTTCTTTTCTTTCGTTGTTTTTTTTTTTTTCGTTGGTTTTTTTTTTTTTTTAAATTTTAATAGCTTTAAAAAGAGCTCTGAACAGAAGTGCTTGCTCTGTGATGCAGTGCTGAGCTAAGGCACGCAGGGCAGTTATACCTGCCCACACGCCAGCAGGCAAAAATAGGTAGAGTGGGTGAGGTTTCCTGTGGTGCTGTAGGGGCTGAGGGAGAAACACTTTGGGAAGAAAAAGACACGGCAAGAGAAGTAAAAACAGAGAGAAAGGAGAGGCAGAAGCAGAAGTACTCCCCCTTACCTGCTTGCCAGAATCCTGCACCCCTTCCCTGAGTCATAGCAGCAGCAGAACAGCCCCGTACCCCACACCTGGGTGTTCCCATGTCCTAAAGCAGGTCAGACCTCCTCTGCCTTTGTCAGACACAAGCCTGAGCTGCTGGAGAGACCCTGCCATGCCCTGCCTGTCTCCGCCTGACCCAGGATGTGAGCAGAGGCCAATCAGAGAGCCTGGTGGAAATCAGGAGGTTGCAACCTTCAGCATCTGACAGATGATCAGGGTCAGATCCTGTGCTCTGCAGACAGGGCTTCCATGTCCATCACCACTTGTTTGAGTTAAAGTGTGGTACAAGTGCCACAAGCCACCTAGGGACAGTGAGTGTTAGTTTAGGACCAACAAATCATAGCCAGGATTTCACTGTGTAATTGTCTATCCTCAGAAATCTTACCTGTGGTCTAACAGATGAGGAGACCCAAGAGTAGGTCAAGTTCCTGTTTTACCACCATTGTGATTTTATAAGAAAGGGCCATCAAATGCAGAAGTAAAACTGGAAAATGGGACAGCAGATGTAGACCAGTAGATTCTTGGTGCTATATGTTTCATTTGCCCTACACTAGGTAAGCAGAATCATAGAATGTCTTGGGTTGGAAGGGACCTATAAAGGTCATCTAGTCCACCCTCCCTACAATAAACAGGGACATCTCCTACCAGAATGATTGCTCAGAGCTCCATCAAGCCTGACCTTGAATGTCTCCAGGGATGGGGCCTCAACCACCTCTCAGACAACCTGTTCCAGTGATCCACCACTCTCATATTAAAGAACTTTTCCTAATGTCCAACCTAAGTCTACCCTTTCCTAGCTTAAAAACATTACCCCTTGCCCTATTGTTGCATGCCCTTGTGAATAGATCTTCTCCAGCCTTCTTATAGGCTCCTTTCACATATTGGAAGGTTGCTGGAAGGTGCCCCCAGAGTATTCTCCTCTTCAGGCTGAACAATCCCAACTCCCTCAGTTTCATAAGAGAGGTGCTCCAGCTCTCTGATTGTCTTCGTGGCCCTCCTCTGGACACGTTCAAACAGGTCCATGTCTTTCTTGTGATCTCTGCCCAGAGCTGGATAAATAACTACAGGTGAGTTCTCTCCAGGCCAGAGTAGAGGGGCAGAATCACCTCTCTTGATCTGCTGGCCACACTTGGTGCAGCTCAAGATGCGTTTGGCCTTCTGGGCTGCAATTGCACATTTGTGGCTCATGTCCAGCTTTTCATCCACTAGCGTCCCCAGGTCTTTTTCCACAGGGCTGCTCTCTAACATGTCTTCCCCCAGCCTGTACTGATACCTCTGGTTGCCCCAGCTCAGGTGCAGGACCCTGCACTTGGCCTTGTTGAACCTCATGAGTTTAACCTGGGCCCACTTCTCCAGCTTGTCCAGTTCCCCCTGGATGGCATCCTGTCCCTCTGGTGTGTCAGCCTTACCACCCAGCTTAGTGTAATTGGCAAACTTGCTGAGAGTGCTCTCAATGCCAATGTAAATATTGTTAATGAAGATACTATACAACACTGGTCCCTGAGGGACACCACTTGCCACCATTTCCCACTCAGACATCACGAAGTATTGACTGGCTTTCATTGGAACAAAAAGCAGCCCTGAAACTTCAATGTCAGCAATGTAGGGCAGCCTGAGATACACAATTTTAAACACAGTTGGTGTTAGAATTTCTCACAGCCCTTCTTAATGAAGTGGGAGGGTAGATACCTGTGTAACACTCCTAAGGTAAAAAATCTTGACATTTTCTGGCCCCCAAAAGCTACAAACTTAATAGCTAAGAAAGGCAAAGCACACGACGAGTTAAAAACCAGCACTGAGAAGCAAAGCTGGTGGTCCAAGGTTGCACAAAAGCAGTGGCAGAGGCTGAGATGGGAAGCAGATTTGCTAACCAGTTTGAATGTGTGAAAGGCTTTCCTACCTAATTGGCTAATGAGAAAGCATTCGTCCTGTAACACTATGTACTTGTTTTCTACCAGTCCAACTGATGGGAATGGATTTAATTTGGAATTTATTTTAAAGTGTGTATTTTTAAACCTTCTCTCATACCATGGTTCTGTGAAATGGAATAGCCAACCACAAAAAACAACAACAAAGACCACCTCATCAAAACCCACAAGCCACTCTGTAACTCAATGGACAAAAAATAAAGGACAAAATAATTAACAAAAGAAAAAGGATCATCATAATAAGCAGAAGTACCTGGACTCCCTCACCCTGTGTAAGTCCCTTTGCATGCATCCTGGACAAGTGGGCTCAATGGGTTTTGCTATCCATTTCAAAAAAGGGAAGTCTGGAATTCCAGGCCAGGAAATCTTGTTCTGTGGATGTCAGATGAGTTACTCAATGGCAGCAGAGCACTTTTGAACAAAAGCCTTCTCCCTCATGAAACAGCGTTATTCGCACAAGATGGAGTTTCTCCCAGAACAGACCAGCAGATACTCCTTTCGACTCCACAGATGAACTAAAACGTTTGTATGTGGTATTTGGGAGGGCGGGGAGTGTTAATTTGCTATTTTGGGGGAGGTGTTTCTTTGTGTGTTTGTTTTAAATGCACTGGTAGTTCCTCAAGGAAGAAAAAGAAATAAACCTAGTAAAAGCAGGGTCCCAGTTTCTTTAGGATCAGGCTATGCAGGGGCACTCAGAAGCTCAGGAGGAGTCAATCTCCACCTGAAACTGCTGTTCACAGCTCACACCTCAGTAATCTTCACAGTTGTCTCTGTTTCACCACATCATAAAAGACCATAAGCAAGTCCTGGGACAAACAAGAATTTAAATACATTTTTGAGGCCTTTCCCATTTAGAAAAATCACTTCTGTCTATGCTTGATACTAAGGGCTCTTTCTGAACATAAATGCTTTCCTGAATCAGTGCTATACAAGTATCAGAAGCTTAGATGAAGGAGCTGAATGGTCCAAATGAGACATTAGATGCATGATGAAATGCTGCGGATCTTCCCTTTAATGAAACTTAGTTTATGAAACCCTTTAATAAGCTGCAGTGAGTGTATTTACATTCCCAACAGAGAAAAGTTCTCCCTTGAAACAGGAAAAAATTACCACAATTAATAATCTCCTGATATTCTTCATAATGCCAGTAGATTGCATGTTTTTGTTGAGCTGTTCATCATTTTGAATTTCCATGCATCTCTTTATTCCACATCCACATCTACTTCCACTGGGGCACTTTAAGGACTAAAATTCATTGCTGTACATTAAAAATAGCAAATGAAACTCATGATTTCTTTTGTATCTCGCCAGTTTGTTCAGCCTACAAAAGACAAAATCAATGGCATCGTGCCTGAGGAGTAGGGTTATTTTTATTTTTGGTTTTTGGTTTGTCGGTTGTTTTTTTTTAACTGCTGCAGATTTTTGGCTTTAGTCTTGAAACTGTGGTGTGCTGCACCAATATATTTCCCCTCTATGAGTTTCAGTTCATCTGCATTTTGCTGTGCTAATCCCAGATGTTTAATATCAAGCAAAATAGTATTTATATCCCATTCATTGCTTTCTCCACCATCTCCTGTTTATCTGCATGTTCCTTTTCCATTGCCAAGAGTCTGAGTTGAAATATTCAGAAATTATTTTCTTCTCAGGGGGACAGATTCAAGCAAGCACTTATACCTAAGCTTACGTATCTTTGAAGGTAAATGTGGTCTTGGGAGGCTGAGCTGCTTCCTTAAGCTGAGAGGGAGGCCGTGGCCCTGGGGGCGTTAAGCTTTCGGGAGAGCTGGGACCCATAGACCCAGCTGTTGCTAGAATTGTTTTTTGTTTAAGAAAAGCAGTGTGGTATTTCCTTTCCATCTTTCAGCACTTCTACTGTTGACCATAGTTCTCAAATAGTTGTAAGTGGCAGGAAATTATGCAGGAAACAGGATCTTTAACACCTAAGAATGTGGGTCATCCAGGTGATCCATATGTACTCAAATTTTCTATGTATGATTTCACCTCCTTTTTTTCTTTCTTTCTTTTTTTTTTCTTCTTCTTTTGATTTTGTTTTGTTTTGTGTTGGGTTTTTTTTGTTGTTTGGGTTTTCTTGTGGTGTTTTGTTTGGTTGGTTGATTGTTGGGGTTTTTTTTAGTATGATATTCTCTTTTGCATTTACTGTTTTTTTCCATCCACTTTGTTCTTTTCCTTCGGATTAATTCAAAAGCAAGTTCAGTGTTTCAACCTTGCTGAGTGTCTGTTAATTTAATCTCCATCCTGATTTATTAGCAGATGAACTTTCTAGCAAGAATTTCTTTTTCCCCAGCATACTGACAAAACCCTTTCTATTTGTCCTCATGTATCTGATGGAGGCAATTCACTTTGCTTTAACTGTCATCTTCTCTCTGAAATCATTACCTGCCTAGTTACTCTGTCTACCTGGATTCCTTCATTTCCCAACTATTCAATCAGGAATCTGAGTTATTAGATTTTGTTATTCCTGATCATGAACTGTAAGACTTTACATTTAATGACAGAATTCTTTTGAGTAAAACTTTCTGGACATGCTTTATTATCACTTTATCTTTAAGACAGAATAGAAAATAAAAATGCACTTCTTTCCTTCTTTCACTTCTTTGGTACCATTTCTTCTGGGACTTTTCCCTGAAATGTGAATAGGCTTTTCCAATAAAGCAAAGCAGATGGTTTGCAACTTGTTTTCACAGTTAAGAGTCCCTGATAAGCTATATATACCCCACATGTCCTGTACTGCAAACACTGTATGAATACTTTTACTTATAATCAGTCTCAATGAACCTATTATGAATATGTACCCCAGTTAACTGATCTTTCTCTGTTTGAGAGAAAATAAACACCTCTTTGCCTTTTTATTCATATTTCTCATTTTAGCTATACCTGCTTACAGTGCAACCTCAGATGGAATTTGCAAGGATTTGGATTCTGTCTCTGTGATTTCTACGTCCTAACTCATGGCTCAGGGAATCATGTCTAAATCGAAACTTAAACTAAATGCTTATGAATTTGGAAAAAAGTGGTGGCCTAACATTAAATGATCCTAAATTTATCTCGAGTGCACTTCAGATGCCGTACTTGATTGGATCCCTCCCAACGTGTCTGAAAAGAAGTTGTCCTTGAAAGACAATTTCTTGACTTTTTCTTCCTTTAGAAAGCACAGACATTTTCCGTTCACTTCTGCTCCCTTTTCCTGCCACTGAAGCAATGTTTGTTCCCTCTGTAAAACGGAGCTAAACAAGGCGATTATATGAGTCATCAGAAAATAGCAACAGCAGTAGATGGTTGCTGATAGTGATCAGCCTGAATTGCTTACTGCCCCCCTGCTGATTCCTCGCAGACTTTGGCATCTGGAGGACAACTGGGACTTGGCTGGGGAGGAGCTTTGGTACCCACGAGGCAGCAGCGAAAAAACCCAGCTTTATCTGAAAGCTAAGTTTGCGTTCCCCAAAATTGCAAGTCTAACACTGTAGACTGTTGCCTTAGCTGAGTGCAACACATTGAATGCTAGTGACGTGGATGCATAATAGAGAATGTATGCCTGCCTATATCACTAGAAGGTAAAAGATACCAGATTGCCACATTAAAAAATGCACTCTTTTGCCCCTGACAGTTCAGTCAACCTGCACAAATAGCACATGTATCCTTCCTATAGCACACACAATCAAATAGCACATGTATCCTTCCTGTGTCACTCACATCATGAAAGAAAGAGAGAAACTTGGCACTAATTCTCATATCCCATGACATTTTTTGTCATGAAGTAGAACATCATCAGAACAGAGGCAGGTAACAGAGAGAGAGAAAGAAAATTCAGTATGTATGAGAATTTAGTATGCAGAATATCTCTTCATGTCTGCAACACTTCCAAACTGCCATCTAAATTAAAACTTCACATCATTGTCCAGTCTGGCATCTGGCAATAGTTGGAGTAGAAAAATTTTGAGGTACACGTCACCAACATGTGCATAAAAATAAGAAAGCCTAAGCAATTTCAAACAATGCAAAGGAATTACTGACATGAAAGATTATTGGGAAATATGTTCCCCTTCTTTAATCAAATGGCAGTATGAAACAAAGTCAGCAGACCTTAGCGGTTTACACTAGAGAAAACATTCAATGTGTTCTGCAGCTTATAGTCAGTGATACATTTTTTATTTGAGTTTTAAAGCAGGAGAAAGGAAAAGCTCGGTATTGCCCGGGTCATAGTATTTAAGCACTTCTCTCAGGTTCCTAAACAGAAACTGAACACAGCGGTAGAAGCAAATCCGCAGTATTTAACGCACCTAACAAGTCATGAAAGGGAACTTGGCTCATCCTGCTGACAGACACAACACAGGCAGAGGGTGGCGACTGGCCCTCCCCGCCGGAGGGTCTGTGAAAGGAGGAGCGGGGAGGGGGGGAGGAAAGGGAGCCCGGGGCTATTCGAGGCCGCAGCCCCACCGAGAGGGGCCGAGGAGCGCGGGGGTTCGCCCGCAAGGGACCCCCGAGGCTGCACCGAGCGGTGCTCACTCATCTCCCCGCTTGCGGAGGGTGGGAAAAGCGCCCGTGGACTGGCAGCTTTTGCAGCACGCTCTGATCTCCCAGGGATGTTGGCTGGGTCCCCTCCCGAGGAGCGCCGGCCACAGAGGAGCGCCCTCAGCCAAGAACATTTTGTCTCTGCATCTCGCGTGCTTCCTTCCCTGTTTTCTTCGTGATCGTGCGGTCCCCGGGGGGCAGCGCTGTCTCGGGGCACCGCAAAGGAGCTGGCAGCTTCTCTGGCGAGTGGATTCTGATCACTGAGTGGGGAGTGTGAGGTCAAAAGCCCAGGGCACAGGGATGCTCGGTGGGATGCAGGCAGCTTCAGATGACACTGACAGCAGCCAAGCTCGGCGCAGATGGCCTGCCAGTGGCCTCAAGGCCTTATAAAGAGCAGCTTTGGGAAGCAAGATGCATTCCTGACAGCTGCCCCTCTATTATAGAGACAAAGCCTCCAATACAAAAATACCAAGCATAGGGTGAAGGGACTGGCCAGAGGTTTCAGCTGAAATTTGGACCTGTTACACTGAAAGCAATACATTCTAGGTGAAAACAGGGGTTTGGCTAGAGTCATCTCTGGGTGCAGTCCCATGACCTTCAGCAGTGTAGCACATCCTGAGGCCACTTGTGTCTTTTGGGCT
>NW_009952890.1:229802-237791 GCF_000747805.2 Chaetura pelagica | reverse complement strand
ACCTGCCCCTTGCAGGGCAGCACTGCCTTGTAGCTTCTCTTAGCCTCTGCTGGCTCAGCTAGCTCTGGTGAGCTATCATCCATGCTAGTGAGGGGTCATCTGCTGCTGGAAAACCCCAAGCCCACAGTGGCACTTCGTCCATGCACCAGGCTGTACCCTCGGTCCCAAATGTGCATCTCCCAGAGACACTGTGTCTCAAAAACATCCCAAATGGGTTCACCCACACTGAAAGGAGAGACAATGGAGAGGTAAGGGGCAGGAGCAGTTCTGCATCTCACTGTGCTGGCTGAACTCAGCACTGTTATCTGCAGGAACCAGTGATGGGAAAGGGAAAGGCAGAGGTTGGTGTCCTGCTCACCCCTCACCCTGCTCATCCCCAACCCACAGCTCACACCATGCAGGGTGGCTCAGGCTCCTCTGAGAGACCACCACTGGTCTGGGAAAAGCTGCTTTCACCCCATTTTAAGGGTGCAAATGGAAAAGCCTGAAGAACAAAGGCTATTATTAATTCCCATCTGCTGAAAGGAGGCTGCAGCTGTTTTGAGAGGTTTTCCTGCAAACTATGCAGATCTGCTCAGAATTTTAATGGTTGTTTACCAACCAAAGTGTGCCATTGAAATAGCAAGATGTTTCCAAGCAAACTAGGTGCGAACATCATTTCAGCCTGGAAATGAATGTCTTCTTTCTCACGGATGTTTTTCTGGGCAAGCCAAGATGTTTTTGTATTTGATTGTTTCAGATTTCAGCTGTTATTTTTTAACTCATCCTCTCCCATCTAAGAAATCTAAGAAGAAGAATTTCCTTGAAATAACCAACACATTTTTACACAGGAAAAAAAAAAAAAAAGAAACACAACTTTTTTAGGGGAAAGAAGCCCAAAAATCCTCTCTGTGTGGTCTCTAAATGACTGAAGGAAAAGAGTAGCCCAACAAAACACTGGTCCCCAGTTGAAGCAATACGCACATAAAACTGGTACCTGACCAAAGAGCCTAGCAAGCCCTGAAGAAAAACACAGCATACAAAATATTTTAAAAGGAAAAAACAAAGAGGATTTGTTGCATTCTAGGAAATGGCAAGATATACATCTTGTAATTTCTGCAGTGGCCATAAACTTCAACAGGATTGTTACTGTTAAGAAGTTAACATTTCTTTAGCCAAAATCTCTAGTGCATGTTATTTATATCAGGAATTAAGTCTCTGCAACCACACCCATGCTTTATAGCTGTGTGTAACTATAAGCCCTGCTTCTGTGATATTAATACATGCCATTTCTCTGTGAAATGTGTACCATAGTGAAAGGAGCACCAGAGAAATGTCTCAGTTAGGTACAAATAAACAGAGATTTTTCACTTCAATGCATTTGCAATCCAAGCTCTTTTTCCTTATCCCAGTGGACTTTGATCTATCTGACCTGCAGACCTTATATACAGCAGAAACGACAGTCCCTGGACACAGCCTAGCATTCCTGGTATCACTGCTGCGACTGGGGGATGGGAAAGATCCACTAGCATACCACATTTAGCCAAAAAGTTGTGACCACCCTACATTTAGAATGGCTTATGCCTGAGAATCTGAAAAGACAAGAGAGTTACGTGACGTAATAAGTGGTGGACAGCAAACAACCAGGGAATGAATAGAACATTGAGGCAGTACTAATGAAAGGATTAGACAGCATGCCACCCTTCCATTGGGTCATGCAACTGAAAATATTAGTGACAAAATTAAACTATTGGTCTTTCACTAAGACAGAAAGGGGAAGTGATCTGGGCAGTCTGATCTTCTGATCTAAGTTAAGTAAACACAGAAACAATAAATATGAACTATTATTTCAAGGAATTTCTTTTAAACTACTATATTGGCTCAAGTTATCAAGAGATATTGTCCTGTAATACAACAGAATCACACTAAATGGTTGCTATTTGACTTCTGGTAATGTAGACATCAAGTGTCTCTGTGTGTTCTGTGTTTCTGCTGTAGGAGTCCAGAAGGTAGACTAGGCTATGAGATGGCTTTCACCCATGAAGACATGAATTTATTTTCTCCTAATAAGTGGTAACCTTCAGCTTTGTGTAATGGCAATACAAAGTGAATTTCTACTTAGTGCTAGCTAATTTATGACAATTAACTTCTAAGACAGCATGTGACTTCAAACAGCTGGGGGCTGTTAAATATTAGGGATGATTAAATACACTTTTTAGAAATACCACACTTGCCCAATCCTTACCAATACTTCAGCTCTGCAGTTTAGCCTACAGCATAGAAAATAACTGAAACAAGTATTAAAAAAGAAAGGGATGGGAAATCAGGGGAGTGATAAACATGATAAATTTTATGGCATAGTCTAAAATGGCCAGAGATATCAACTGGGTAAGCCAAGGGAGAAAACACCACTCCCTGCCCAGTGTTTTCATTATTAAAAGAGCTTATGGTCTCCTATATTTTAGAAGTGTTAAACAGGATTAACTGTATAAATGCCCAGTCTCCTTTTTGCATGCTGGCAAAGATTCTAGGCACTTTGATTCCCTATGAGACAGTATCAAGAAACACACGACCTGAAAATAACCTGATTTAATACACCACATAATTTTACCAATGATGTGGCTGTATGAATTTATAGGTGGGAAAAGAAATATTAGTAAATTTCAGCTGGGAGTTCCAAAGATCTCCTAGTTCAGCCTCTCTGCAATAAGCAGGGGCATCTTCAACTAGACCAGGTTACTCAGAGTTTCGTCCAAGATGACATTGACTGTTTACAGAGATGGGGCATCTACCACCTCTGTGGGCAACATATTCCCATGTTTCACCACCCTCATTGTAAAACATTTCTAATATCTAGTATAAATCTACTCTCTTTCAGTTTAAAACCATTACCCCTTGTCCTATTACAGCAGGCCCATCTAAAAAGTTTGTCCCTATCTTTCTTGTAGGCCCCTTTAAGTATTGAAAGGCCTCAATAAGGTCTAGCTAGAACCTTTTATCCAGGCTAAACAACCCCAACTCCCTCAGCATGTCTTCAGAAGAGAGGTTCTCTAGCCCTCTGACCATTTTCGTGGCCGTCCTCTGAATCCTGCAACAGGTCCATGCATTTCCTGAACTGAAGACCCTAGAGCTGTACACAGTACTCCAGGTGAGGTCTCACCAGAGCAGAGTAGAGGGGCAGAATCACCTCCCTGGCCCTGCTGGCCATACTGCTTTTGATGCAGCCTAGGGTACAGTTTGCTTTCTGTGCTCCACATACACATTGTCAGTGGATGTTGAGCTTCTTACCAATCAACACCCCCAAGTCCTTCTTGGCAGGACTTATCTCAGTCCATTCATTCCTCAGCTTTTTAGTGATACTGGGCGTTGCCCTGGCCCAGGGGCAGGACCTTGCACTTGGCCTTCTTGTACCTCATGAGGTCAGATGGGCCACCTGGGCCCACCTTGCAAGCCTGTCAAGGTCCCTCTAAATGGCATCCCTTCCCTCCAAAATGTTGGCCACGCCACACAGCTTGGTGCCATCTGCAGATTTGCTGAGGGTGCCCTCGATCACTCTGTGTCCCTGATGAAGATTAAACAGTACAAGTCGCAGTAGGTACCTCTGCGGGACACTCCATCATAGGTTTGCTTTCAAAAGGGAGTCTCCCCTTCAGGCACTCGCAGCCAGTGCTCTGCAGGCCATTGCAATATTGTTAGCCATCCAGCGCTGAGGGAATGGGCATGTAGCAGTGAGCTGTTTATCTGTCACCCCACTGAATAAGCTTCTCACTTCCTTTTCACAAAACTTGCCCACAAATCAGGGCTACACAGGTTTCTAAACAAGTGTGAACCAGAGGACCACTAGGAAACTCCTATTTTGGATCAACAGCCTTTCCAGATGTGAGAGCTCACTGGCTGCTGCAATGCCCTGGAAAATACCTTCTGTCTCACTGCTTCTGGATCTGTCTCCTCTACCTCAAAATGCTTAGCACTCACTGACTTCCAGTGTCCTTATGGTAGCTCCAAACCACACCATCTGATCAGTGCCTGCCATTCAAAACACTGCTTATGCACCTTGTCACTGCTGCTGCCTGGGACAAGACAATGTGCCAGTGTTAGTATAAGCTGCAGGGCTTTATGGACATGAAATATGGGTCATGACATGGAGAACCAGGAGTTGACAGCAAGAGCTATGACAGTTTTACATGAGGAGCAAAGAGAGTGTGACCTGAGGTGCAGGAAACAAGAACCCTTTAGGTCTGAAGAGAAGCTCTAACATGTATTTGAGGGATTTTGTCCTCAAGTGGGATTATGGTCCTGCACTGCTACAGCCAATAAAACAAGAAACATGAGCCTCTCTAACAAAGGAGCTATGCCAATGTATTGGCATCAGCTGGCAGCAGAGGGCTGCAGCAGGGGCTGTCCTGTGCCTGACATGGCTGGTTCCAGCCAGCACTAAAATGATTTCACTGCTGGCCAGAGGTAAGCAGTTCATCAGTCAAACTGATGGTGTTTCTGGGAAGGGTGAAGAACATATCTTACCAGTTTTGAGAGAGAGAAGCGAGAAAAATGTCAGAGAAACAGCCCTGCAGACATCAAGGTCAGTGAAGAAGAAAGGGAGATTCTCCAGGTGCTGGAGCAGAGGTTCCTCTGCCCATGGGGAAGCTGTCCCCTTGCAGCCTGTGGAGAACCCTGATGGAGCAGATATCCACAATGCAGCCCATGGAGGACCTCACACCACAGTAGTTGGCCATACCCTAAGGGAAGCTGCACCCTGCAGAGAGGAGTCCACACAGGTGCAGGCTTTCTGGCTCCATCAGTGAAACCAGGGGGGACCCACATTGGGGCAGTTGGTTCCCAAAGGACTGTACCCTATGGGAGGCGGGGACCCATGCTGGAGCAGCTCATGAATGCCTGTATCCTGTGGGAAAGAACCTACACTGGAGCAGGGGAAGAGACTGAGGAGGAAGAAGGAGAGAGGAACTATCAGGGATTGACACTGTACAAAGGCATGACTGTTCCCATGTTGTGTGTGCAGGCTTTGCAGGAATACCCCCTGGCACCCCTTCCTATGCAGAACTGCCAGTAGATTGCTAATACTTTGACTCTGTCTGTTACTAGCTTGCACACTGGGTAAACGAGCCCTGTTTAGGAAGAACAAACCCACCACAACCAATAGTTAATGCCTTGCATGAACCACCAGAAAATTAGCATTGTTGTTTAGATACTGGAGTGGCAATGCAGCCCTTTTCTCTTCAGATAAATCCATTAACATCTTCCAACTCTGTTCTTTGCAAAAGTGGCAGCAAGCAAAAATTCCTAAGTTGACTAAACCTCCAATGTCCTGTAATAGCCTGCAGATTTCTGTTACTATACAGAGAGCCATCTAGAGTAATTTGCTAGTTCTTTTTCCAACGCAATTTCTTACCTAGAGTAGTTTCCTACTTCTTTTGCAGCAACAGAAATCCATTACTGTATTTCACTGAAAAAAATTGTGTATTTTATGTCATAAAACGATGAAAGCAAAATGCTTTTATAATTCTACAGCTTCTCTGAACAATATTAAAACAGATCACTGACGGTAAAGCTAGTCAGAATAAATTTGATTTTACAGAAAATAATAACTTTTTTACAAGACTGGAAAATTTCCATAGTGCAAGCAATTTGTCTCCAACACCTCTAAAAGAAGGCAGAATACTACAAAGCCAGTGGGCTGACCCTATGTGAAACATTCTTCATGTTGTATCTCAGACAAACTGAAAGTTTCCTGATGCACTGTTGCTTTGTAGAACTTGTGCTTTCTATTGTAAAACCATTTCAAAAATTCTGATCAGCTTTGCTGGCGAAGAAGAATCCATCAGTTTATTTCTCATTACTACATTTTGAATGTAATAAACAGCAACTTTGTCTTGGAAAATAATATCACTTTAGAATTCTAATTAAAGCAAACAAGAGCTGGGAGTGCTCAATGTAGGACTGTAAATTTTGGATTAGCCAAGTCATCAATTTTAAACAGGAACAGACCGAATAAATATAACAAAGTAGGAATGAAATATTGTCTTTTAGAAATACTCTGCCATTTATTCAAAATAGACCAAGGATAACACCTGGCTCCCTAATATAGAGCTTTATTTGGGACAGCTCCATAGGGGAAATTGATTTCAGCAGAGATTATTTTGGAAATAAAAATAATGAAAAAAAAAAAAAAAGTCATATGGAATCACTTGTTATTTCCTTCTTTTCCTTTTCAAATCTGCTTCAGTTAAAAATCTTTCAGGAGCAAGGGTTTAACCATAGCTTCCTTCTGTCTGCTTCCAACAGAGTTTTCCATGCTCTACTTCTGATTAAAGGATCTGTTCTCATCAGGTTTACACAAACACTGCATTTCATGGTTTCCAGATTCTAGCTCTAATTTCTTTAGCTATTATTGTTCTTCTTGTTAAATTTCCCCTTCTGTAAAAGAATTTACTACCCCATATGAATGAATTGTTTAATGTTCAAATTCAGTTGAAAGAATTGCACCAAGAAGAATGAAAAATTAAAATCTCCAGGTCATTGAAAACAGAAATTATCACTAAAGGCTAGAGCTGTATTACTCTCCTTTATACTTAGCTACCTCTGTCAATGAAAAGGTGTTATACTTCTTTTTTTTAACCACTGAATATGGTTCTGTAAAGAAAGAGCCAGTGAGGAGCCTTTTCCCATCAATTAATATTCACACCACTGTGGAATTCAGTTTTGAATTCAGTGACTGGTACTAGAGTCCAGCATCTTGTGAAGTCAAATGAGAGATTAATTTGGTAGGAAGTAGGGTGGCAAAACTGCTTTGATAACAAACAGAATCTCATGTCTTAGAATTGCTTGGACTTCATACAGCAGCCTTCAGTATATCATTACAGTTCTCTGTAAGTACAAGAGAAATGGAAGTACACTTTGTTCATCATTTTTCTGTCTTGCCTTCTTTTCTTTCTTACCTCTGTATGTCTTATGCTCCTTAGGAAGGACAGATGAAATTTGTTCTCTCTCTTGAAGTTTCACAGAATCACAGAATGGTTGAGATTGGAAGGGATCTCTGAAAGTTATCTGGTCCAAGCTCCCTGCTCAAGCAGGGCCACCTAGAATAGGTTGCCCAACACTATGTCTAGGTGGCTTTTGAAAATCTACAAGGATTGAGATTCTACCACTTCTCTGGGAAAGCTGGTGCAGCACACAGAGTATATGGAAAATTTACAAACATTTTATAAACTTCTTATGTGAGCTTATACAGCTAGGCTGAACAACCCAGGCTGTCTTTTTCTCATTTCATACTGGTAAAATTGAGAGCTTGTTTGGTTCAGCTCAGAAAAGAGAAGGCTGAGGGGTGACCTTTTTGCAGTCTACAACTTGCTCAAGAGGGGAAGCAAAGGGGAAGCTGGTGAACTCCTCTGTGGTGACCAGCAATAGGACTCTAGGAAATGGAATGAAGCAGTGTCAAGAAAGTTCAGATTGAACATTAGGATAAGGTTTTTCTCTGAGAAGGTGGTTCCAGTGGGTCACTGGAACAGGATGCCCAGGGAAGTGATATGGCACCAGGTATGTTGGAGTTCAAGGACAACAATCTTGGTCTTATAGTTTAGTTCTAGGTAGTCCTATGAGGAGCAAGGAGTTGGACTCAATGATCCTTATGGGTCCATTCAAACTAGAGATACTGTATGAAAATTTACACATTGTCTGTGACAAAGAGCCCCCTCCTAGTCTGAAAGTGGAAGTTACCTGAAGTAAAGAAAAGGAGAGCACATGGGTTTCTAAACATGGGAGTATCTGGGATCCAGGAGAAAGTAACAAAATCCTTCAGTACAATACTATGCATACTATCATATCATTATACATAAGGAGTTAGAGAGCATCTTATCTGCTGAATGCTGTTTGAAGTACTTCAGTCTCTACTGAAACAGCATGAAAACAGTCACCAGTAGAACAGAGAGTTCTGTGCTGTATTAGCTCTAACTCTGGCTGAAAATCAAGATGTTTTTTGTCCAGGCAGAGGTCAGC
>NW_009952890.1:213322-229771 GCF_000747805.2 Chaetura pelagica | reverse complement strand
CTCCTAGCAGCAGTGGAGAAGTCACTCTTTCTTTCTAAGCTTGTTTCCTTCACACGTTTGCCTGTTTGGACTGCAGGTAACCTGGGAATGAGTTTGCCTCTCAGTCCTGGTGGTAGATTTTAGCAATAGTTTTGGCTGCAATCTCTCCTTTCTAATTGATTTTTTTTTTTTTTTTTAATTATGCACAAAGCTTTTCCAAAAGGTGGAGACTTGGGGTTTGTTTCAATAAGAACAATCAACCACACAAACATCCTTAACGGGCTGATTTGAGATAGAGGGAAGAAAAACTGGTGTCACCTTTAAGTTTGCACTCCTGTAGCTAGTCTGAGACTACCTTGTCATGGACCGCCCCCAGCTGTCTGTAATATAGAAGTATGTATCTGTGTCTGTGTATGTTTTCATGCGTGTATGCCACTAGACAGCTACAATGAACAAAACAGTATCACATTAAATTCTGATAATTTAATTGGTTTACATTCTGCTACCATTCCGGTTATTTGGCTTCAAGGCCCATCACCAGTATAATTAGCGGGAAACTTGCACTGAGCAGTGGCTTTATGATAAGGATAGCAGAGCTCCTGAGAACTAGCTTTAAAAGGACATTTGAGTCTTGTTCTTTTTAAAATTTCAGTGTAATAGCTTGATCATAACCTGGTGAACTTGAAAAATACGCAATTGATCACTTAAAATCACACCCTGTGAATATTTGAGAGGTGCAAAACAATTCACAGAGCTACAGTATCCTGGCTCAGTGACTCACAAACCTCACAAACTAACTGCCATGGGCCTACAGAAATTGCTTGGTGTCATCAACATTTGCCCAGTCAGGCAATACAGATGTCTCACACTTTTGTGGTCTCTCTCTGGTGCACATTCAAATTAACTCTGCATTACTGAGCAAGTTCATTCTCTCCACCCAGCCCTGTAACCTCTGCTCACTTTTCTAATTGCTTGGAGTAAAATGAGAATGAACACTTTTTTTTCATTTGCTGGAAAGGGAAAAATCACAAAATGCTGGTGGGTTTTGAATGCTTCTACTTGTCCTATATTGAAAATTATTCTGAACCTAGTAACAAATTTCATACACCCATTGTAGAGTCACTGACTATATCTTTGGATCTTCATTTTGCAGTCATAGGGAACCCTGAGAAAGAAGAAGTTTTAAGATGGAAAAAACACTACAGTCTTTTCATTTTTACTTCAGAAAAAATGCTGGCAATACACTCAGTACAGTTCTTGGGAAGTATTTAACTATTGCCCATCTTCCAGCATAAACACCACAAAGAGAGGCACTTTCTAATATTTTGGCTTATTTGCTCTTTATTTGTAACATTCCCTGACACAAGATGGATAAATATCAAAGGAGCTGAAGACCCTCTTTTGGGGATTATATAGACCCGGTTATATGGATTTGAGTTAATGCTGAGTAACTCACATTGGCACTTCACAGGACAAGTGCATAGACAGGACAAAACCACATAGTTGCAGTTCACAGAGTTTTCAGATGAGCCGTTTGTATCAGTATTAATGTGACAACTTTCTCTAACCAGAGAAGTATTTCCTATGGAATACTTTGTAAGTAGTGTAAGAAATACCTTCCTTCAAGTTTGATTTACTAAGTAAAAATCCCTTGTACTGCTCAAAACACACAGCTTTCCATATAAATATAGGGTGACTTTTTTGTCAACCTTTTAATTAGTGCTGGGGAAGGAGATAATCCCTGATTTAACCTTGGATAATCCCTTCATTCATAGCACAGCAGCACTGAATTGCAAGCCAAACCAAACAAGCTGTATTCTATTTTTAGACAGAGACAGTGGTCTCCAAATGAACTCACAAGGGGTATGCTTGCATCCAAGGGCAGGTTTTGGCTTTTAGGCAATTTTTTTTTCTCCTAATTTTCAGCCCAAATCAGATAAAGCTGTTATTCTGTGACTTGAGTGTCTTTAAGAGAGGAAGAATTATGCCATCTTTGTGCTAAAATTAGACAGTTTCTTGAATTATAGGTAGAGAACCCTCCCTATCATTAAGAAATCAGTAAGTACTTTTAATAGCAAGTTAAAGATTCTGACCTTCCTCTTAAAAATATTTCCTTACCTTTATTTAGGCAATTGTAATTAGAATGATTTGCTGTTTATGCTTTGGTAAGTTCAGGGATAAAGTTAACACAGCAGTTAGAACCTTTTTGGAACCATGGGCAACAGTTTTTTAACTTCATGTATTTTTAGTAAGCAGACTAATTAGCCATCCAGACATGTACAAAGCAAATGAACTTCTTATGGAAAGTTGGTGAATCATGATTAAAAGCATTGCTATGATTGGAACTACTGAAACGATGGCTTTCAAAGCTTGTCTTTTTTTTTGCTAAACAACAGCCATCTTTCACTGAGACAATCAGTGATGCTTATTACACTCATTAATTCCATTCTTAGAATCAGTAATTCAGTCCTTGGCCTCCTGTGGCTTTGGCACTACCAGAGATTCACATAAAATCCCAAGGACCCATTTGCTCTTTTTTGTTTGTTTAGGACTCTTCCTCCTTCCTCTCCTCTCACATTTCCACGTGGTGAAGTTTTTTCTCTTCAAACTTTCAAAAAACAATTCAGCCTCAGGCAAAGCCCACGCACACAGCCTCAGGCTGGTAGGAGAAGGAGAAAGTTAGGAGTGAGTCATGCCAAAAACATGTGGATGACAGACTGGAGGGTGCTGGGTAGGGTTATGCATCAACCTTCCCAAGTGCTTTCCTCTGTAGAGCTCACATAAGTTCACAGATGTTAAGAACAATTAGTCATGCTGAAGGACACATTAATTGCACATTAAACATATTTCCCAAGACCTCATAAAAAGCTGCAACTTTTCAAAGAGTTGAAGCCAGGTCATATGATTTCCAGTACCAGGCATTTTTTCTCAAGCATGTCCTTGCCCTTCAAGACACTGCTGATGATGGTTTTGAGCAGTATAAATATTGTGTAGAATGCAAGGATTTTGACATCCAAGACTCCTGAAGTCAGGCTCTGAAATCCGTTTAATGATATGTTTAAATAAATAACTAAACTAGTGAATATTTTACAGCAGGCAGATGCTGCCATCGATGTCAGATGAACAGCTTTCCCACTCCATTCTAGGTGAAAAAAAAAATCCATTGAAAAGCCACTTTCTGTATCCAGAGTTATTTTCCTTTATCCATTCCCCTCTTCCTTCATTGCATCAGGTTCCATGCTTCTTATGCTTTCCTGCAACATTTTTTTCTACTACATAAGTTACTACAACTTCAATGTGGTATTTTGCCCTCCAGTGTCTAAAGGCACTGGTCCAAAATGCCTGTTTCCTAGCTGCAGTCACCTCTTTGCTTTCCCTCTGGGCTGCTCTGTGCTCTCAATATGCCCTTGACACTGCACTCCTCTTAGACTAAACAAGAGGGGTATGACCAATATGCTCTTAAAACCCCTTTTCTTCATTTAGATCTGTCTTGGAGCAAGAAATAAAGCAGTTCTAAACCCGTGGGATAGATACTCCAGGCTCTCTTCTTCAGACTTGAAGTTACTCCTCTTTCCTTCTCTTCCTTTCTGATGCTTTTCATTTAGTCAAATTACAACAAAAGATTCATACTACCTATGGGCAGCATCTACAAGGTCTGTATTTCTACATTGAGCTGGGTAACTCTGCTAACCACAGGAAACAGTTAACTTCCCACTGAGCTGCAGACACGAGGAAAGGGGAGAGAAGAGCAGCTCTGAGTCACTTTTGCAGGTACTTACCAGCTGGGTCAGACATCCTCTGACTGGATCTGTTACCCTGCCCCTGAGGATTAAATTCAGCAAAGGTCTGTGACAGCACTCTGCCGAAAGTACTCATTGGTGTATAATAATGGAGACACGGTGAGGATGAGATAGTACAGAGCCCATTACAGATGTTCTTCTTATTGGCAGCTCCTTCCACACAAGCAGTTTACCAAGCATTGCATCCTGCAGATTATCATTGTCATGACCCTGCCTATGGGCAGCATCTACAAGGTCTGTATTTCTACATTGAGCTGGGTAACTCTGCTAACCACAGGAAACAGTTAACTTCCCACTGAGCTGCAGACACGAGGAAAGGGGAGAGAAGAGCAGCTCTGAGTCACTTTTGCAGGTACTTACCAGCTGGGTCAGACATCCTCTGACTGGATCTGTTACCCTGCCCCTGAGGATTAAATTCAGCAAAGGTCTGTGACAGCACTCTGCCGAAAGTACTCATTGGTGTATAATAATGGAGACACGGTGAGGATGAGATAGTACAGAGCCCATTACAGATGTTCTTCTTATTGGCAGCTCCTTCCACACAAGCAGTTTACCAAGCATTGCATCCTGCAGATTATCATTGTCATGACCCTGCTCCCGTGGGGGGGGGAGCTGGGGGGCGGTGGGGGAAAGGAAAGCAAAACAACACCTTCTCATGTTATTTTCTTTCTTACATTTCTTACACAGTACCAGATCCAGGCATTTCTCTGTGCTAAAGAAAAGCCAATAATAACAAGGACTCACAGTGCTTTTATTCTTCATTAAAGCATACAGGGGGATGTCTCAGCTCCTGGACAGACATGGAAGATACAAACACACCGTGGGAGTTTTTTGTGCTTATCTATATTTATGCAGGCTTTTCTGAAGGGCCTGGGAGTCTGTCACATACAAAGACAGTTTATTGGTTACAATATTAACCTTAAAAAAATGAGTTTTCTGTATGGCTTTTCACATTTATCTAAGCCGATAGTGCTTTCCAAAGCAACACCTTCTCAAATTAAGAAGCAAGTTGAAAGACCTCTTTCCTTCCTGATTCCAACAATATTTGTAGTATCTTGGCTGGTCTTTAATAGTATTTATTCACTGGCATGTAAAAAAAAAAAAAAAAAAAAAAAAGGGGGGGAGAGAGAGAAATAAATCCTTTTATTAAAATGGGATAAGATCAGCTTCTAGCCACTAAGATATCAACTTTTAGCACCTGTTCTTCAAAGTAAGACTATCATATTTATACATATACCACTGATTAAAATCAGTCTAATATATAGACAAATGTCTGGACATGAAGAGGAGATGCAGGCAAAACGATTTTACTTCCCCAATAACTTTTACAGGTGGGAAAGCTGAAATACAAAGATACCCATATCACTGTTCCTCACAGAAGTCTGAGGAAGTGCCTCAGTAAGATGGAACCCTGTTTTTCCGTCCTCATGATACATTGTAAGCTTTGTTTTGTCCTTTTCTCTTTTGACCCATTCTTCTGTGCTCATCCTTGAGGGGAAAGACAAAGAGAAGCATGTACGATGGTAAGGCCTGGCTCAATTAATTCTTAATGCAAAAAGATATCTCAAAAGTAGGAAAAAGCTCAGACAGAGCAGAAAGAGGGGGAAACGGAAAGTAGAGATCTAGTGGATCCAGTGCAACAGAATTTTTAAAATACTGTAATACAGCAGTAAGTATCCTGTTCTGTGCAAGTACTATTTTACCTTCAGAAGTGCTCAGCAGAGGCCTTTTTTTCCACTCGGTCAGCTGAAGACACTCAGGTTATTAGGAGAGAGTGTCAGGAAACAAATATAAATGTTACTGTGAGAGGAAACCTGTTTCAACTCCCATGATTACAGTTTAACACAGCTGCAGCCCAAGAGAACAATAGTGAGATTTATTTCTTTTATAAGTCGCAATTTTAGAAAGAATAAAAAAGTCATGTTAAAGCAAGCTGCAAGCACAAGAACTGCCTGGGAGGATGTGAACACAAAAGAGAGAGAGAGGGGGGGGAAGAGAAAGCACAAGAGAGCAGGGATGCACATGTACTTGCAAATAAACATGTTTCCATCTACCATTTAACTAATTTATTTGGGTACTTAAAAAAAAAGTCATAAAACCTCCAATAGTCTAAGCAACAAAACTGAGAAAAAATAAGGTCTACTTCACATGCTTACTATAGGCACCTACTAGCTGTGTGCAAAGCACAAAAACTAGGAGGCCAGGCAGAGGGCCCACCTGTGTTTGTTGGGCACATGATCCCTTTGCAAAACCAGGTCCCAAGGACTGGTTTTCTTACCTCCTAATGACCTGCCACATCTGCCATGTACCTTATTTTTAATTTGTGTTTTGCTCTTGCCACAGGACAAGAAACTCTGAATCTCTGTCTGCTCATGTCACGCTGACTGCCTGCACAGGGACAGGTACACATGCCTTGGCACCTCACCTTACCCCAGAGGCACAGGCATATGCTCAGTTTAGCGGAAGAGGATGCAGAAGCTGGGATCTAGGATGCTGGGATGTGTTTTGTGTCTTGCAAGGCAGTACCTGGGGGTGCCGATTGACAAGCGGCTGAACATGAGCCAGCAGTGTGCCCAGGTGGCCAAGAAGGCCAACAACATCCTGGGCTGCATCAGGAATAGTGTGACCAGCAGGACCAGGGAGGTGATCCTTCCCTAAGCTCAGCCTTGGTGAGGCTGCACCTTAAGCACTGTGTGAAGTTTTGGGCACTGCAGTATAGGAAGGACACTGAGGTGCTGGAGAGGGTGCAGAGAAGGGCAACCAAGCTGATTAGGGGTCTAGAGAACAGGTCTTACGTGGAGAAGCTGAGGGAGCTGGGGCTGTTCAGCCTGGAGAAGAGGAGGCTGAAGGGAGACCTCATTGCTCTCTACAACTTCCTGAGAGGAGGTTGTGGTGAGGCGGGTGTTGGCCTCTTCTCCCTTGTGACTGGAAATAAGACAAGAGGAAATGGGGTCAATTTGCAACAGGGGAGGTTCAGATTGTATATTAGGAAAAATTTCCTCACAGAAGGAGTGGTGAGGCATTGGAACAGGCTTCTCCAGGGAGGTGGTGAAAGCACCAACCCTACAGGTGTTCAAAAACAGGCTGCGTTTTGGGAGATGGTTTAGTGGTTAGGAGTTGTAGGGTGGATGGTTGCACTTGATGATCTCAAAGGTCTTTTCTAACCTTGATGATGATTCTATGATTCTACCTTGGAAAGTCTCAGCAATTGTCTTTGTCTCTCCTGCCTTTTATGTAAAACCTACTGTGTAAAGCCTTCTGTTTAAAGCCTTTCTGAATTGCTAAACTTTCTTCCACTGCAGGCATCTTTCCAAAATGGGCCTCCCTCCCATTTGCAGCTGCTGGTTCTACCAGGCTAGTTGTGAAGAGCTGCTGTTCCCTGTCATTGACCCAGTGCTCAGACCCCCACCACTCATCAGCATGCCGCCTTTGCAGCCAACCCAGAAAGGTTCCCGTGCCTGGGGAGGAGATCAGCCGGCAGGAAATCACATTCAGTGCAGTGACCATGTCAAGTCTGCAACGAACTTCCTACCCCCAGCTCACCGTTTTCCAGCCAAGACAAGCAAGTCTGCTTTTCAGCTGAGAAAACAGAACAGCCATTCATGTGCATTATGAAATATAAAATCTGAGGAGACAGAAACAATAAAAAGCAAAGTCCAAGCATCAGAAACAACCTCTAAGCAGACAGAGATCTCTCTACCAAGAGAGATCCTTCCTGCATGTATTTCACTAATACATTGCTAAATATTGTATATTTAAGCTGTTCCCACTGGACTGCAAGGTTATTTTTTCAGGTGTAGGGGAGAAAAATTATGTTATTTTATGACAAATATATAAAATTAACTGCTCAGCTACCTTCTGTCAAAAGTAATTCCAAATCTTTTCATTTGGTAAATATTTTTTTCCAGAGATTATAGCATTTCTTAATTATCCATCCTCAACTACCAGTATTACGGTTTACTCAGAATGGTTTCTGCAGTTCAGAAACATCCGCATTCAAAAGTGGGAAAAGTTAAACATTTTTGTTGTAGCAGTGCTCAGTCAGGAAATTTCAGTTTTACAGTTTTACTTCCAGATCTACTGTGGATATAAATCTCTCTGGCAAAGCCTTTGACCCTTCCGTGGTTCAGTTTCCCTGTCTATAAACTGAGAATCAGCTGTCTTAGGTTGCTGTGTGAAGCCAAGATGTACTTTTCTGTCTTCAAGACCAAAACATTGTTTCTTGAAATGTGATTAGCTATCACCTTCTGTTATTAAACTTGAAAGACACATATGTTTATGTGCTACTGTTCAGGTGTAAAATTAGAAGCATTGTAACTCGATGTGAAGTTTTATACAAGGTATCTGAAAATAAATTCCAAAAGGAAGGCAGAGCATTTGAAAACACATGGTAGCCATATTGTACCTCCTAACAGCTCCCCCATATTTCTCCTTCTATTCCTACTACATACATAAAAAAATAGAAAAAAAAGAAGAGCAGTGGGGAAAAGAAAAAGACAAAAAAAAAAAAAAAAGACAAAAAAAAAGAAGACAAGTTGTTATGAAGGAAACTTAAAGAAAGCTTTCTACTGACTTCAGCACATTCAGCTTATTACTTTCTAGGTTTAATGAGAACCATTTTTCTCTATAAACCAAGACTAAAAAACACAGTGTGGTGGGTTGACCTTGGCTGGACATCAGGTGCCCACCTGATCACTCCCCTCCTTGGCTCAGCAAGGGAGAGAAAATACAACAAACAGTATAAGAGATAAGGACAGGGAGAGATCACTCACCAATAACCATTACTGGCAAAACAGACTTGACTTGGGGACACTAGTTTAATTTATTACCAATCAAATCAGAGTAGGGTAACAAGAACTTAAACCAAACCTTAAAAATACCTTTCCCTCACCACTCCCTTTTTCCTGAACATAACTTCACTCCCAATTTCTCTACCTTTTCCACCCCAGCAGTGCAGGCAAATGGGGAATAGTGGTTGTGGTGAGTTGGCAGGTTGTTTCTGCTGCTCCTTCCTTCTCAACAGAAAGATTCTTCATACTTCTCTCCTGCTCCATCATCGGCTTCGTCCTATGGGAGACAATCCTCCATGAATTTCCCCAGCTTGAGTCCTTCCCATGGGCTGCAGTTCTTCACAGACTGCTCCAGCATAGGTCCCCCAGGGGGTCACACGTACTGTCAACAAACCTGCTGTAGCAGGATGGGCTTCTCTCTCCACAGGGTCTCAGGTCCTGTCAGAAGCCTTGCCCCAGCATGCACTTCCCACAGGATCACTGCCTCCTTTGGGCATCTACATGCTCCAAAGTGGGGTCCTGCACAAGCTGCAGATGGATATCTGCTCCACCATGGTCCTCCAATAGGCTGTATGGGACAATCTGCTTCACCATGGGCTTCATCACAGGCTGCAGGGGAATCTCTGCTCCAGTGCCTGAAGCACCTCCTTCCCCTCCTTTACTGGCCTTGGTGTCTAAAAGAGCTGTTTATCTCACATATCCTTACTTCTCTCTTTTGGTTGTAATTACGCAGTTTGGGGTTTTTTGTTCCCCTTCTTCAGTATGTTATCACAGAGGCTCTACCACCATCACTGATGGGCTCAGCCTTGGCCAGTGGCAGGTCCATCTTGGAGACAGATGACACTGGCTCTGTCAGACATGGGGGAAGCTACACTTTTGTAGCCCCCTGCTACAAAAACCTTGCCACACAAACGTAATGCATACATTTAACATTTCAGAATAACTTTTACTTTCTCAAGCAACAGAGTGGATCATGGATTTATTACAAAGATGTAAACTTATTTTTATAGCAGTTTTGAAAAAACAATTATTTGACTTTTTATGTGCATAATTGTCACTGTCATCTCTTTTAGATAGGCAGGTTGTATTCCACTGTATGTCAATACTCAGAGATATCCATCAATGTGTTAAAGTCAATATTTCCAACTAAAGAAAAACATATCTCATCATTTAACTTGTTCGTCTCTGTTTGCAACCAATTTTCAGGGAATAAAAACAAAGATGTGATCACAGTGATTGCTTTGTTTCTATTAAACATCTGTTCTCAGATGCTTGTCCCTTTGATTCTTCATTGTGTGTAATGGTAAGACACTTCTCCCAAAAAGCTGGAAACTGCTGGAAATCCTTAGTCTCTGAACTTGTCAGTAACAATAGCATAATAATAAGACTACAGAATAAACCTGTCTCAGCTGTAATTCAAAGGGATAACAATGAAATTAAATTAGAAATGGGTTTGGCTCTAGAACTTAGACCAGTCTATTCCTAATGGATTCTGTGACAAACCCAATAACCAGATTTTCTTGTTTGGAGCAGATGTTTTCCATTTCTTTGCATACAGGGGTACCAATAAATATCATGCAGTTCCTTAGTCCATTCACATTAATGACACTTACATGAGCTAAGGATGCACTATCAGTTTTGCTGAAACAGCATAGCAGAGATGCCAGGAGGTGTACCTCTAGCCACTTCTCAGTGAGGAAAATAGTACTTCTAGGTGCAAAAATCTGGAGCATTTTCTGCAAGGAAATGCCCCTCATTTAGCTACCAGACTCTCCCAGCTTTTACTAAGTAAGAAGCCACTCTGAGAAGTGCCAGCTGTAAACTTTTATTCACCAGAAAAGATGCCAGATATCACTCTATTTGGTGTCTTTGCTATATTAAGCATGCACAATTAGTTTCTTTGTTAACTAGTTATTAACAAGTTCATTGTTAGGAACCCCTTACCCAGAATACAGAGTATTGAAGAAATTAGGACAAAGACCCTTGGTTTGCCTTGGTGCAGTTTGGGAAGTGAGGCATGTGGAGGACAAGTATCCTGCTGGCAGAGAAAGGCCAGGTGCTATGTGGGGAGAAAGTGTAGGAAGAAAAAGAGCAAGTAGAAGATGCGCAGTACAGCCGATAAAGAAGCAGAGAGATCATGACCCTTGCTAAGCAGAAAGTCCGACAGGGACAAACCAAAGTTCCCTGATATTATTTCCCCAGGAATACTCTGAACTGTGTATTGGGTTGTCACACTGTGGGGATGGGCACTGTACAAGAAACACAGCCCCTAAAATGCAGTTTCTGCTGATCTCACACAACAAACACTATAGTCAGGAGAGTTAACTTCTGATTCTGTTTATGGGAAACCACCTATGAACTACTGCCAGCCAGCTCAGAGCTGTGCTACACCGCACATCACAAGTAACTCAGATATCTTGAACAAATGAGCAAAAACAGTTGAGGAGAGAAATCAAGAACACAATGGAGTAATGAAAGCCATGTTTCTTCTTTTCATACTAATCACCAGATGCTCAATTCAACAGCCTAAAAAGGGTACAAAAACTTCTGTTCTCCAGGGCTTGGTTTAACTTTTGTGTGGTTCGCTAATTATGCCTCTTTTAGTTTTCCTTTGCTTTTAGAATTATTTGTTAAGAGCAGAAAACGTCTTTATTTTGCAAGGTACCTTCCTTTAAAGACAAAGGAGCCAGTGGCACATACAGTAGATGCTTACATTGTCTTTCCTTTCTAGGAACTTTCTCTCTAACTCAGCACTGCTTTTTTAAACTTCTCTCCTTGGATGGCTTTGAGATTGCAACAGCTGAAGAAACTCTTAGTTCAAAAAATTATTTTTACAAGAAACAGGTGTGTATATTCCTTATACATGCTAATTTGTAAACTCCCCTTTTGAATTTTGGGTGCAAAAAAAAACAAAGCAAAGATAATTTTAAAGAAATATTTATCCTTAAATAGGTGAAGCCTGCCCAGACAGCCTTCTAGAATCATCAAGTCATTGCAAAGGTGGTGTCAACAGAATAAAAAGCAAGTACATTATTTCTTCCAACATGTACAGGGATTTTTACTGCAATACCACTAGCAGGAAAACAAAAATCTAACGTGTTGTAAGTTATTGCCATGGAAAATTAGCTGCACAAATAACATTCACACAAAATAGAAAGCTAGTGCTACACACATGCAGAAATACAGCTTGAAGTTATATTATTGTTGCTACAGCAAATAACTTACTTAAAGTCCAGAGATATACTGGTTACACTAGGGAATCTGGGCCAAATTATCCCCTGCTAGTCAATATGAACTACAAGGTAAATGAATAAGGATGCAAGATTTGCTCAGATGGACAATTTTCAGTGAAAAGGCTTTATTGCCAGTATTTCCATTCATGACTGGAACAATTTAAATGATGTTTTTCTGGCAGAAGAAAGGAGTCAGACATTTGGGAAAGAAAAGCAATTTTATTCTGCATTTTGGGGATAAGCAGGCCTCAGAACCCACTGAAAATTCATCACTCAGCTCTAGATTAATAAAGAGTAGAAAAATCATTGCAGCAATCAGTTCAGCACAGATATTACTGTTAAGCAGACCAAGAAGCTCATTGCTTATTTTGTGAAGGCTGCTTTTGTGAAGATGTTGAAAACTGCTTTAGAGCTGCAATTTCTAAACCAAATAGTTTTGCATGGCAAGGAGACCCTTAAGATTCGTTTTTCCTGAACAGCTGCTTCAGGTTCAGATCACAGGCTTCCCCTTAAAGGCTTCTGAAACAAGGCTGCGACTTCTCTTGCATACGCCTAGCCCATAAAAAAGAGGGGTCTTCTGCACATTTCTGTGATGGGCATGAAGATTCCCTCATTCTTCTGGGATATAAAAATAACATACACACAATGGTCAGAGTAGATAATTTTATAACCTGGGATCAGAAACAGGAGGATAATGGAAGTGCTGAACACTGAACTTCCAGCAGATGTGGAGATAAGAACAAATTACGTAATTTAAGTCCTAATCATATTCCAAGGGATACCTTTGTGGTCATTCTAAGTGAGACTTCCAGTCTTCTGGACTGAATTTCTTCTGAGTTTCCAGGAAAGTGATGTAGTACTACTGTATGAGAACTGCACTATTGCTGAACCTGCAAAATCCACAACAAACAGAATTAAATTTGTCAAACTGCTTATTTTACAAACCTTTGCTTTCAGTTATACTGAACTTCATACATTTTGTTACCTTTCAATCAGAATTTTTCCAGGCTTACCATTTGGATTAGTGCTACATACTTAGAAAGTTTGATGGAGGAAGTGAATAGCACAAAATCCTCCCACATACTTTGGAACAAAAGGAAAACAAGAAGCCATGCACTTGCTTCAATCACATGCAACAGCCGTGGATTCATTTTACACAAGTTTTGAGATGGTAAAAGACTCCAGGAGACTTAAAAATCTAACAGAAAGAAAGTGAACATACAGCAGGAAGTCAAATAAATGGTACCATGAATTTGAACTTTGGGTGAACAGAGTTTAGTTTTCTGAATAAAAAGCAAGCAGTCAGACTTCCTTTGGAGCACCATATTTCAGTCATAAGATGTATCCCTTCTTCCTCTATCAGGCCTCTGAGGAGCAAGGCTGTGCAGATCCCAGCTGCTTCAGCTCTCCACACTGCCCCAGCTGGCCCTAGAGGCATTTCACCTGTGGCTCTCTCTCACTCTCCTGAGGGATAGCAACCATGGCACCTTCCTGGAGGACACTCGACCTTTCTCAGATCCCACTTTGCTTTCCTTTCCTACAGACAACCCTGTTCCACTAGTGTGGACATACAGCAGATACAACTCCATGGGCAGCCCCATTGGTAGCAGAACCCCAAGAAATGGGTCACTAACAAGCCAAATTTTATGGGGCTCCCCTCATCCAACAGAGTCTCCTGGTCTGCTTGCAGCTCTCCTGGCTGAAGGTATCCTGGTATTGCACCTTGCCTGGTGGGTTTTTGTTACTGCAGCCTGTCTCAATGGCATTTGGCTTGAGACTACCAATTTGCTTCCCAGTAAGAGATTAAAAACAAGCCAATGAGTTATATCAACTCTTCATATTTGCTTGAAAATGGACAGCTGTCCAAATCAATGAAATACATAAACTGGGGTATTAGTCCATTAACATTAATCTAAACTACTCAGACAGCTTCTTTTGGTATGCCTGAGGGAATGGAAAGGCAGCACAACTCAGAAAACATTGGGATATTATTGATTTGTTACGAAGGATGTTGTAATTCTGCTCTGCACAGATGAATACACTTTCACTCATTCACATTAGAAAAACAGTAGTTTGTTTACTGCAATGACAAACTAAACTTCTCTTGGCCTACAGATCTACTCAGTACTATATGGGAGAAGGCTAGCAGTGAAGCAATCAGCACAAATTAACTAGCAACTAACTAAAATAATTAGTAAAATAAAAGCTGGACTGAATCTTCTCTCCAAACTGTACTTCAATCAAACTTTTAGCTGAGAAATTCTTACATGACATCCCACAAGTTGCTATTTCGTATTCACAGATCATGTTGCTAAGACATGAGTGTTCCTCCTCATGAGAAGTTACCAGTTCCTTAAAACAGCAACATTTTGCAGAAATACTCAGTTCTGACACCAGCTCTCATAAATAAAAGCAGAGGGAAGATTGTCCACAAACATTCTTTTGGACAACTGAAAAATAATTTGTTTTTTTTCCTTTTAAAAAGGGTATTTGTATTAGCCACGCTTTAGATGTGTATTTGCAGAATGTTGACACCTTGTTTTAATTACCTTAAGGGACTTTTTTTCTTTAAAGTTATTCTCAATACTTTATTTTAAACTTGTAAAATTTGCCATGAAATAGAAAATCTGGTTTCTCTACAGTCACTGTCACCAAGTAATTTGCTTTTGCACAAGGAAACTGCCTCACGAAGGACTGAATTAAATTTCAATCTGCGGTTGGGAAACACAAAGATAAAGTAACATAAATACTCTATAAATACTGTATTCACATGATAATGTAATTACTTTCACACTGGATGCAAACTTCTGTGATTTTAATTTTTCCCCTTTAATATTGAAGTCTTTCAACTTGGTTGCAAGCACAAGATGCTTGTGGCTATATGTCACTGCACCAAATTAGTATGTTAGTTTGTGCCCGGGGTCATCTCAGCACGTTAAAATGATGCTTTTTCTGTTAATGTTCTCGAAGAACAGAACAATATGAGCCTGCAGGGAAAGTTGATGTTCATAAAAACCTCTCAGTCAAATAAATGTATAGCTGGGCATATCTTAAAATGCTACCCACTAACATTTTAGAACTCCATACTTGCACAGAATAGTGGTTTCTATTTATTGGTTTTGGTAAATCTGACTAAAACATCTCAGAAGAGAATGGTGAAAAGCGTCACGCAGCTGCAATACAAGGAGCATCAGCAGAATTCTGTTTGCAGTTATTGTTTCAATTTACTTCTTGTTTCTCTTGCATGTAGAGTGGTCAGTGTTAAAACTAGCCAGTTTTGCTTTGATAAATAAATACATACTCAGCTACTTCCTTCTGTTTCCTTCAAATAGCCACTGATGAATGCATGATATTAACTAAAAAGAGAAGGAAAAGAGGGATATCTGACAGAAAAAGGAGGTTATATGACAAGTATTACACGTGGTTTCATGCTAGAGAATGTGTCAGGAAGATTGCTAGCCAGCTGCATTTTGTGATCTCAAACCTCCAGATTTGTTTTAGTAGCCAGGCCTTCTTTTTATTGTCTCTCCTCACACCTGCACACATGTGCAACCTCACCCACCCCAAAATGAGGTTGCAGGCATTTCTGAAGCCTTTTGTGGTTGCCAAGATCTACAGTCCTGAGGCAGAGCAAGCTTAGTATTAGCATATGAACCCAACAAAAGCACCACTAATAACCAAAAGGATCTAAATGTTTGGCAAACACTCTCTGTACAGAAGCATAATCAGAGCAGAAGATCAATTAAATGTGGTGCACATTTGACAAGTAGTTCTATCCATTTCCTGGTTATCAAAAAGCCCAACAGAATGAGAAAGTACCCTATAACAGACATAGACCAACCTCAGGTGAACCACTGTATGCCATGGACAGATCAAGGTAGTGCTCTTAGGAAAATTTAAAGGCTACAGACTTGAATTTGCCTTTTGGACACAGGGAGATGCAGTAGCTCCAGTTGGTGTTTGTGGAGGTAGTCTATTATCACATACTTGCAAGCTATAGGCAATTCTGGCATTCCCCCCCCCCCCCACCCCCCACCTCATAAAATTAACAAAGTAAGTCTAGGGATAGTCTTTTGACTGACAGTAAATTGCATTGATTGCCACACAAATTTTAACCCTCCCTAACAAACTCAGCCTTCCAGTTTTTTCAGTTTGGTTTACACAGCTAAGAAGAGTGAACTAGGTTAAGTTCATGAGCTGATTGATAGGGAAAGAAAAAGTGATAGCTATTTACTTAAATATTAGGCAGTAATCAAGACTAAAAATGTACTGTCAGTTTTAAAGTGAATGAATTACATACTTCATAGGATTGCATTTCTGTACTGAAATCCTGCAAATGGTTAGGTGGAACATCCAGCCGCTTTTTCAAAACCTGTTTGTGAGTCCCTCCTTTCTGGCATCACACATGGTTTCTTCTGGAATCCCCTATCCCAAGGCCAATATTAAAATAGCTGCTAAATGAGGGACAGAGCTTTCTACCCACTCACAATGTCCGTCACAGATAGCTACAATCTCATCTGTAAATTAATCAGGTTTTCTCTTTCTCGTTGCTCTTTCAAATGCTTTACAGCTGCAATGTCACAACAAGTACCTGTGACTTTCCTATAGTTACTATTAAATTAGAATTGCAATCCTGCAGCTGTCAGC
>NW_009952890.1:193380-213267 GCF_000747805.2 Chaetura pelagica | reverse complement strand
AGGATATGTATGTTTTAAGTACCTGGAAGCATACATGCATGGTTTATGGACCTGTGTGAAACAGAGAAAATCAGATTTCACAGACCTGAAAAAGTTATGGTAAACTTTTTCAAAATACAAATACTTCCAGAAAGTGCTGAAAAAATATTTTGTTGAGCAGTCTGGAGCAAATTGAAGCAATTCTCATTTTGCAATATGTTGCAAATAACCAGTGCTATTTTCCTGGCTGTATGCAGTTGTTTTATGAATTACAACTCAGATGGTATGAAGTCTACTAGCTGATAGTAAAATAAATTCTGTTCTCCTGAGAAAGCTCAGTGTAGCATGGTAAGATTACAGGATATTGCTCAGGCCCAGGGAATATTCATTATGCAATATAATAATCTCCAAACCTACAAAACTTCTTAACATGCCTTACCATCAAGCATTTGCAAATGGGTTTATTTCTCAGATAGTGTATCTGGTAGTTTACTAATTAGCCAGAGTCTTTCTGCAGTGTCCTTCCTAGTCAGTCAGACACAGAAATGTTTATCACCTGCTGTTGTCTCAGGTCATGGTATTGCTCACACATTAGCTTTGCACAAGTTTTGCTGTGCTGTTCTCCCCATTGAAATGCTAAGTCCAAAAATGAATAAACAAGAGAGTGTGTCAAGAAGTTAACCAAGTAGTTGCTAGGGTGTAAACTGAAAAATGATGAAAACAAGGCCTGTATAATAAAAGATATACTCAATGGGTCTTCAGAATGCATGTGTCTGAGCTGATAGCATAAATAAATCTATGAAGTTGGTGAGATTTATGAAAAATTAGAAAATGAGTAGAAAACCTGAATCTGTATCATAAAGTCATGCTTTACTACACAGCATCAGACTGATAGCATTCTGACTGCCTTCTTATGTCTTCTGCAAGGACAGCTGACTTTAAAATGCTTAGTATTTGTGAGGAGAAAAACTCGGAGCTGGTTCATAGACTGCTGAAAAAGGTGAGGATTATTCAGCTGCATATCCCAAAATAGAGTAAGAGGAGATTTAGTGTTCCTCTTGCTGCTCCAGCATGCCTGATTGTTCCCTCCCAGTATTTCCTGTGACATTGGGACACCCCTTTTCCACCAAGCATGAACAACTTTGTAATGCACAGGGCTGGCTGCAGATACAGAATTTTCCTGGGGATGCCAGCTACTGCCTGATAAGGAGTGATCATGGCCTGAGGTTGCCCTCTAGGCACATGACATCCCGTTGCACAACTGGACAGAGGGCAGCCAACAAATCCCTAAATAACCGGAGAGAGACCAACCATGGAAGAGCTCCCTCTTAAAGGAAATCGTTTCAAAGGAGCAACGAACAAGAAAGAAATGTTGCTCTCTGAATATGCTTATCCTACAAGAATCATCAGCCAACTTGTAGCTCGCTAGATTGAAGAGTGGGATCCTTGGATGCTCGTGCACTCAATGTAAGTGAAACACACCTTTGCTCCGTGATGTAGTTTCTGCAGATCTACTCACAACAGAGAGGAGCTGAGCTAGGAAAAGTCCTGTAGAGAGCAAGCAATGGGCAAGTGGTGGTGGTGTTGAGGGGTGCTGGGCAACTGATGATACCCACTTGTTGAAGAGGCCTCTTTTCCAAATCAGGGGCAAAAAAGGCCAGTGCCAAGGCTAGACCTTCAAGAGAAGGAGGAAATCTTGTGTTTGAGGGTGAAAGTGTGCTCATTTTCCTCTGCTCATGCAGGACCTCTTTGCCCTAAGGTGAGCACCAAGCCAGTCCTCATGGTGGCCTGCTTTTGGGAAAGGGGCCTTGCCAGGCTCCCCTGCCCAACTTATGGCAGAAAAGATCTCCTCAAGCAGTAGGCAAGGTCCCATGGAATTCTAAGACCCTATGGAACACCAAGACCCCGTGGCACTCGCATCACAGTAAAGAAGACTGAAAAGATCAAGGGCCAGGCTCCATGCTGTTTGCATCAGGGGAAGAGGGTGCTCAAATCAGGATTAAATGCCCCAGCAGGAGTGGAAGCCTAAGTTCCATAGCTCTCAAATGAGGCTGAAAAGGTCCAGCCATACCAGTCAGCCAGTCTCAGCAATTCTGAAAGGACTTCACAGAGGCCCTTGAAGAGCAGAGGGCAAGGCTCAGAGGCAATCACGCATAGTGTGAAGTCTCATGGTGCTTTAATAAGATGAAAGACACCTGCAAGTGTGAAGGCTCAGGTGCTATAGCCCTAAGGCAAACAAGAGGAAGGGAAGAATATCTGCAGATGAATGAAGCAGCTTCTCTACTAGGGCTTGTGTGGCTTTCCCCAGCTACTTCATGCTTGTCCTGCTCAGACTTTCCTCTCCAGGCAAAAAGAGGAAGTGCCTTGGCAGGGGCAGGGGGCTCCCTGGGTCCCCAACAGATTTGTCTGTGCCTCCTCCTTCTCCCTGGGGGAAACATTACCTGGAACCACGGCCCACTCATTAGCCCCAGGGCATTGCTTGCTGGCATGAGGCATGGGGCCCTGCCAGCTCCTACCTGCTGGGACTTGGGCTCCTCCTCCATTGCTACCAGGAAAAGGTCTGTGGGGAGCAATGAAATAGTGCCTTGCATGTGTAGAGCGGCCCCTCAGTTTTAACATCCCACCCTTCCTGGCAAAAAAAAAGGCAAAAACCAGACACGATAACATCTCTGCCTCATGGGTATTTTTTATGTGCTCTTCATGCATTTCATGTATTTGGAAAATTTTATTTGAGGGGCTGGGAGCTCTTAAGGGCTGGTGCATGCCCCACCTCATGGCCTGGTCCTGGTTTTGGCCATCCCACAAAACAAGGGGGATTGATGCAGTGCTGGCCTCTTGTTGGCTGGAGACCCTGCAGAGCTGCTATCCCGCCTCTTTGAGGAGTGCTGTGGCCCCTGCAGGGCAGTGTTCACTGTGCTGGCTGGAAGTGGGTGGCTCCTCCAGGGCTTCATCTTGCTCTGCACGGGTGGCAACAGGAGAAGAAGTGTGGCTGCCAGGACCCCCCCATCAGCTGCAGCAGATGAGGTGCCAGGCAGCTCATCCGTGCTGGATCTCAGCAGGCTGACAGAGAGGGCTGGACCATGGACAAGAAGCCATGGTTTAGGAGCCAGGTGGGCTAGGGACACCCACAGATCTGCCCCCCAGTGGCACTGGCAGCGTGGGCATCCTGCCAGCCCAGCAGACTGCAGGCCTCCAGGTTGCACCATTGCACATCAACACATGCACACCATTCATAGAATCATAGAATCATAGAATCTTAGGGGCTGGAAGGGACCTCGAGAGATCATCTAGTCCAACCCCCCTGCCAGAGCAGGGTCACCTAGAGTACATCACACAGGAACTCATCCAGGTGGGTTTTGAATGTCTCCAGTGAGGGAGACTCCACAACCTCCCTGGGCAGCCTGTTCCAGTGCTCTGTCACTCTTACAGTAAAAACATTTTTTCGGATGTTCACCTTGAACCTCCTATGCTCCAATTTACACCCATTACCCCTTGTCCTATCACTGGTCATCACTGAGAAAAGCCTAACTCCGTCCCCCTGACACTCACCCCTTACATATTTGTAAACATTGATGAGGTCACCCCTCAGTCTCCTTTTCTCCAAGCTAAAGAGACCCAGCTCCCTCAGCCTTTCCTCATAAGGGAGATGTTCCACTCCCCTAATCATCTTCGTAGCTCTGCGCTGGACTCTTTCGAGCAGTTCCCTGTCCTTTTTGAACTGAGGGGCCCAGAACTGGACACAATACTCCAGATGTGGCCTCACCAATGCAGAATAGAGGGGGAGGAGAACCTCTCTTGACCTACTAACCACACCCTTTCTAATGCACCCCAGGATGCCATTGGCCTTCTTGGCCACAAGGGCACATTGCTGGCTCATGGTCATCCTCCTGTCTACCAGGACCCCCAGGTCTCTTTCACCTACACTACTCTCCAGCAGTTCAGCCCCCAACCTGTACTGGGACATGGTGTTGTTCTTCCCCAAATGTAAAACTCTGCACTTCCCCTTGTTGAATTTCATCATGTTTCTCCCCGCCCAACTCTCCAACCTATCTAAGTCTCTCTGAATGGCAGCACAGCCTTCTGGTGTGTCAGCCACTCCTCCCAGCTTAGTGTCATCAGCAAACTTGCTGAGGGTACATTCTATACCCTCATCCAGGTCGTTGATGAAGATGTTGAACAACACCGGTCCCAGTACCGACCCCTGTGGGACTCCACTAGTCACACACCTCCAACCAGATTCTGCCCCATTGACTACAACTCTCTGACTCCTTCCTTTCAACCAGTTCCTAATCCACCTCACTTCCTGATCACCAAACCCATACCTGATCAACTTTTCTACAAGGATGCTGTGGGAGACGGTGTCAAATGCTTTACTGAAATCAAGATAAACCACATCTACCGCTCTACCATCATCTATCCACCTAGTAATTTCCTCATAGAAGGCTATGAGGTTAGTCAAACATGATTTACCCTTGATAAAACCATGTTGACTGCTCTTGATGACCCCCATGTCCTTGATGTGCCTGGAGATAGTGCCAAGAACAAGTTGTTCCATCACCTTTCCAGGGATGGAGGTGAGGCTGACCGGTCTATAGTTACCCGGGTCCTCCTTCTTGCCCTTCTTGTAGACTGGAGTGACATTTGCTATCCTCCAGTCCTCAGGCACCTCACCTGTTGCCCATGACTTACTGAAGATGATGGAGAGTGGCCTAGCAATGACCTCCGCCAGCTCCCTCAGCACCCTTGGGTGCATTCCATCTGGACCCATTGATTTATGGATGTCCAGATTACTCAACTGATCCCTAACCCAATCCTCATCTACCATGTCAAACTCTTCCTCTATCTTGACTTCTTCTGGGGCTATATGAATCTGGGGCTCATAGGGAGACCCTGCAGGAGTGAAGACAGAGGCAAAGAAGGCATTCAGCACCTCTGCCTTCTTTATATCCTCTGTCACCAGGGCTCCCACCTCATTCCTCAGTGGGCCAATATTGCCTCTAGTGCTAGTTTTGCTAGCTATGTATTTGAAAAAGCCCTTTCTATTATCCTTAACCTGACTTGCAAGGTTAAGTTCCAAGGAGGCCTTAGCTTTCCTAATTGCCTCCCTACATCCTCTGACAACAGTCCTATATTCCTCCCACGTGACCAGCCCCTCCTTCTATGATCTGTAGATTTTCCTTTTCCACTTAAGTTTGCCCAGTAGTTCCTTCTTTAACCATGCAGGTCTCCTAGCACCCTTACTAGATTTCCTAACCATTGGGACACTCTGATCCTGTGCTTGCAAGAAGTGGTCCTTGAATGTTGACCAAATTCCAATTCCATTCCAATAATGTCACCATGTGGTTTTGGAGGAGGACCCCCAGCAGCTGTCCTGACAGATTTGTGGATTTCTGTCCAAAAAGATCTCCTCCAGTTCCTGCTGGAACCAGGACTGCAGAGTTTGGAGGAGGATTGGCTGGTTCTGGAAATTATTATTCCAGTTCAGGGGTTGGAGTCTGCCTGCAGGATGCCTGGGCACCCCTTCCACAGGCTGCTGCTGGGGTGGCCCAAGGGAATGGAGGTCATGGGCAGCGGGGTGTCTGAGGGTTCCTTCTTCCTGGCTGAAAACAACTGGTGTTATGCATGGTGTGATGACATGTTCCATGCAGTCACCATCCATCCGTACCAAGTTCAAGACGGGCAGGATCCTCCTCGTGCAGGGGGGACACTAACACTTGTTCTCAACCCACTGCAGGATGCATGGGTAGCAGAACTGGTGGACTCATAGAGTCACAAAGTTGGTCTCCTCCCAGCTGCCCAGACAGATGGGACAGCAGTCCTTCAGCCCTGTGGCCATGCTCTCCACTCACTGCAATGGGCTATGGGGAGCTGGGGATTTGCATTTGCTCCCTCTCACTGGCACTGCAGCAGCAGCCGATGTTGGGCTAGAAAAGAAAGAGAAATCACAATCATAGGCTGGCCCTGGGAGCAGAGGAAAAAATGCCCAGGCAAGTCCAGAAGGAAAGCCTCCCAGCTCACCTCTGCAGCTGCAAGCATGCCTCCTGGTGCCCTGATGCCTAAACCTGGCAGGGCTGGGGAAAATCCCTCCATGGGTCTGGGGTTGGGCATTGAGAGCTGCAATGAACAACTTTCCAAGCATGACACCAAAGGTTCAACACTCCAACCTCACAAACTGCTCACCTAAAGGATGGGCAGAAGCTGTCTGGTTGAGACTCAGCATCATCTGCCTGACCACTTCAGTGCTGAGCAAAAGTTAAAGCACATTTTTAAAGGCATTGTCCTAATGCCTCTACTTTTAAGGTTTTATTGACAGATGCTTTGCTGTGTTGTCCCTCCAGCAGACACCGGGGGTGCTTGAAATCCCCATGAAGACCACGGCCTGCTTCAATCTGCCTGTAGAGGGCTTCATCCACTCGGCCATCCTGATGTGCTGGCCCGTAGCAGACCCCTGCTATGACATCTCCTGCCCCTGTCTTCCCTTTAACCCTGACCCATTCATTCATTCGACCCCTCCTCCATCCTCAGGGTGGAGCTCCCCTTGCATTCCAGCCAATCCGCAGATACCAGAGGAACCGGGGGCAGCTATGCTTAGTTTCTGAGTGATGGTCAAATCAGTGTTAGCAGTCTGATCATGCTCAACATCTATGCTGGACTACCACGGGCCCAGATGCACTGCTAACATCACACCACCTGCCCAGCCACACTTCAAGGTCTGATCTGCATTCAGGGACAACACTTTTGGCTAAGTCAAACAATAGTGCCATTTATCGAAGCAACAGATACACAAATTCTTTGGATTGCTGATGATAAATTAGCTGTCTACAAAGCACGTGCAAATACCAAGAATGTGAGTAATACAACCTGACTGGTAAGGCACAAAGTGATAAAGAAAGAGAAAAGAAGAGAGGGAGAAAAAAAGGGAAAAGGGAGTTATAGGGAGGTTTCTAAGTTTCCCAGAGTGCACTTGGCATAACCGAGTGTTCAAGTCTTACCCAAAGGCATCCCCATGAGGGGGGAAAAGAGTATCAGCTTGTTGACTGATCCCAGAAGCCAAGGGTAATCCTGGAAATGGTGTCTTCCCTGACATCAACGATTTGTTCCCCTCTTAGGTAATTTTTATAGGGTTGTTATCTTATAGGTGGAGCTTAGGGAACTCTAGTCATACATACCTATAATGATTGGTGCAAAATACTCTTGCTTCAGTTTTAAAGGTATAGATGAGTGAAAAATCAGAGTGCATGCTTGTTGAGGAGTGGTGGTCTCATGGAAGGCAGGTAGCTTTAGGGGTGGAGGTGTGTTTAAGAATTAAAATGATATTATAATGAGCAAAGTTCACTAAAGGGCAGTCATTTGTCAAAAAAAGTGACAGATTTTTGGACAAGTGTATCAAATACACTTATAATACATAAACAGTTCTAGGGAACCTTCAGATCCCCATGTTATCAGAAAGTCCAGCCATGGTGTCTCCAAATGTGCATCTTATCAGCTCCATAGTACCTTCAGGTTCCCATGTGTACCACAGAGCCTGGCCATGGTGTCTCCACTCCACTGCACTACAATGCCCTGTCCTGCACTGCATTGCATTGCACTGCACTGCACTCCACTCCAACCTCCCTGCTGGTATCCTTAGAGTCAGCACACCAAGGTCCCCTGAAGTTACCAACAACTAGGGTTGCCTGGAGAATTACCGTGTTACAGAATCTTTGCACATTAGCTAAATTTCACTTCAAAGGTTCTGTCAGTTTTGTACCTTTCCTCAAAAGGTGAATATGTTCTTTTCACAAGGGCATGTAACAATAGGACAAGGGTAGATTTAGGTCAAACATTAGGAAAAAGTTATTTAATAGGAGGGTAGTGGATCAGGTTGCCTAGAGAGGAGGTGGAGGCCCCATCCTTGCTGACGTTCAAGGTCAGGCTTGATGAGGCTCTGAGCAACCTGTTCTAGTTGGAGCTGTCCCTGCTTATTGTAGGGGGTTGGGACTAGACCTTTTTATAGGTCACTTCCAATCCAAGACATTCTATGATTCTGTGAATATAGATTTGATTTCTAAATCACCTTGTTATGGGATAATGCTGAGTTGACAATTAAACAAATAACCTAAGATGTTTTCTCAGATCCAAGCAGCGGGCTTGGTTCTGCACACCGTTCTCTCTAGCAGTAACTAAAACATTGAGCATTACCAGTCCTAGAAGAAGACACTGACTGAAAATACACTGTTAATTTCAGCAAGTGCAGCTACGTAGAAGAGACTAAACTGAAAAATAAAATTACTAGAAAGAAAATTGTCTCAGCCTGGCTCAGAACAGGACACACTTTTGCCAATCATCCCACAGGAGTGCAGGGAGACCCCACAAGATATCCCTGAAGGTGGCTGCAGTCTCCAGAGAGAGCTCTCACTGCTTTCTCCCTGCCTGCAGAGCCTCAACCTGCTCCGCTTCTACCCTATTTCCTGCTGCTTGCCTAAGGCATGCAGGGTCAACTGTGGCCTCAGCACTGGGACCCCGCAATCTCCAAAGTCACTATACCAGCTGTCCCAGATGTGTTTTCTTAGCACTTCTAGCTCTCCACATGCCCAAGTGGTGTGGAAAGGGCACAGCTATGGGAGAGCAGCTTCTGCCCTCCTTGCCATATCCTGCATGTCAAGGCCCCATGGCCACTATGCCCTCTCCTGAGGGGGATGCCACCTGTCTGGAGAGCCAGACCAACAAGGGCATGGCACTGAGCTCAGCACAGTAACCTGGGGCACCAAACAGCTTCTCTTGTGGCTTCCTGAGGGTGAAAGGACAAAGAACATGGCTTTGCACTGTGATAACCAGCTCAGAGCACTTTTGACATCCCTCACAAAGGGGAATCTGCTTTCTTGCTCATCTTCTTTTTTTTTTTTTCTTTTTCTGTTCTATTTTTGGTATAGATTACCAAGTATCTTAAAGGAGGCAACTTGATCAGGGGAAAAAAATGAAAAACAGGCTGAGCACATCACAAATCCAATTATTTCAATTAACACCTTCTATACTCTGTAGTTTACATTATAATACATTATGTCTCAGAAGACTTTGTAAGTAAAGCAAGAGCTATTTTTTAAAACAGAATTAGAAAAGTTCCAGCCAGGACCTAAATTCAGGGCAAACAGCTTATTCTGCTTCCACTCAAAACACCATTAACAGGGTGTTGTATCCTCAGCAAAGCTGGGAGAAGTCGAGGCCAGCAGTTGTGGTTTTTTGTTATAAAGCCACTAATTACCTCAGTCTTGGTTTTCAGACATGCTGAAACACCAAAAAGATGTCTTTCATATTTGTATCTCTTCTGTCTTTCATATTGTACCTCTTCTGTTTTTCTCTGATATTTTTAGCAATTTCTATAGGGAAAAAATAGATGGAATATAAGGATTTTATTTGCATGTTCACATTATAACAATCCCAAGCTTAATTCTTTCTGTGGTCCATTTCTAGGCTAATGAGGTTCTGAATGACATTTATTTTTTAACTATTTGTGATAGTAAAGAGAGCTATTTGATCTCTCATTACCTCAATTATGATACCAAGCAACAAAAACAAACTTCAAGTTTGCAATCCTCCGTGTGCTTTCTGGAATTTATATCTTCCAACATATGTGGAAATAAAGAATGATCATCCCTTTTTGCTTTGACATAGAGAGAAAAAATGTATGAATAACAGCCCATATAAAAACCTTCAAAATAAAAGCAATTTATGTTCAGAGCAAGTGAGAAATTGAACTCTGGAGGTTTGTTTGCTTTTGGCAAGTTACTACTTTTCTATTTTGCTTTAAACATAATTATTTTGCATACTTTCCTTTGAAAATAAGCACAAGATAAAAACAGATGTTTGGATTCCTGCATGGGAATATTTTAGGGAATTTGAACTTTTTTATTATGTAAATGAGCTAATAATATTTTACAGTTACCTCATCAAAATATCTATGTGCTCTACATATGTTAATGGAAGGATGAAAAACTTCTTGTAGGACTTTTTGTTCTTTTTTTCAACACATATAACTTTAAGGAACCATTTGAAGACAGTGAGATCGAAACAGCATTTACTGTTTGCTGGAGTGCTGTGAAAGACCTAGCTGTATGCTCTTTAAAAAATTGTGTTAATGTAGCCATAAAGCTCCATTCAGCAACTCCAGAGTCACCTGGACAGAACCCATTCAGCTCCCACATATTTATAAAATATGATGCAATTTTTAGGTATAAACATTTTTTTCCTTCCACCTGTGCCTTCTTCATGGAGTGTAAGTGACTCTGTACCTTTAATGAGTGACTCATGCAATGTTTCATCCTACTGTTCAGTGCAGGATCTCCTGCCTTACCAACTTCATACTATTGAAAATATTGTGTAACCAATATCCTCAAATTCCTTACAAGACTCTTAAAATATTTTTTTATTTTCTTTTAATTATTTTTTTTTTTAATACTGTGATGCTCCTCACTGTATTTCTATTTAGTGAACTGAAAATGTTCAATAAGAAAGCAGAGGTTTTCCTCCCATAGAGATTTTATTCCAGGACCAGATGGGTCCTGGTGTGCTGGGAATTTAACATACAAAATAACTACAAATGCTCAGTGCTCTCTGAGAAATGTGAAGCATTACACTTCTATATTCAGAACTAGTTCCTGCCAGTTTCAGTGTTTCAGTGGTCTCAGACATTCAGAAACTAACACACCAGCTGCTGAGAAGCCAGAAGCTGGCTAACTCCATGAAGCAGAGGCAACAGCGGACGCCAAATGTAGATCTTGAGGCTGGCATTAACAACTAAGGCTTTTTTGGTGGTTGGTCTGTGCTTTATTTGACACACAGCTCCCATGGATGACAGAGAGGAGTCTTTCCTACGTACATTCATCTTGCTTGTGATGTGCTCTTCTCCACATCAGTAGTCCATAATTTTCTATAGCAATTAAACACTGAAATAAGCTTGAGTCAAAGTTTTAAGTTACTTCTACACTCTGCTTAAATTTAGATTGTCGTAAGTTTACATTGAATTCTAAACAGGCATATTTTGAAAGGAAAAATTATGCTCAGTGAATTCTTATGGTTTTATTTAAATTAAAAATCTCTCTCTACTTTTTGCAAGAATAGAGAGCACATTCTGCAGGGTTTACCTTCTGAACACAGGGTAAATTGCAGGATAGCTGAGCTCACAAGTTTTCCTGCACAGAAGCTCAAGGTCAGACATCTCAACAATAAAAGAACAGTTTCAGAATAGTGAGTGTAGTTTTGGAGAACAGTAAGAGGTGGGAGACAAGGCAGATAAACCACGTGAGGTCTCAGGGCAAACTGTGATGTTCTCAGATGTATGGCTAGGAGAAGGCCTAGTGAACATGGAGAAACTGGTGCACCACCGCCCGCAGCATCAGGGAATCTCAGTGCAGGGCCACCATACAGTCTCTGATGACCACTGCTGAACATGAGAGTGAATAAAAGATTAAGAAGTTGCTTTACAGGAATATAGGCTGAAGAAGTGCAGACTGCTCACATCAATACAGAAAAGATTGAAGGATGACTTCCTGACAGTGGCTGCTGAGGTGTAACTGGGAAAGACAAGGTGAGATCAAGTACTAGATATCAACAGCTAAGATACATTAGCGCTAGAAAATGGGATTTTTCCTTGTAAATCATCAGAAGTAATTAACAAATTAAGAAGTTTCCTCAGGACTCAGCTGCTTTCAGAGTCTAACTGAACTACAAATGACTAGCCTGAGACATGAGCTGTTTGTCGATGCTTGAAGCAGCATTAGTGAAAGAAAGGTGCAAAAGTGCCTCTTGTTAAAAATCTGTAAAGTCTGTGTTAATTTGCAAGCAAATTTTATTAATTATATTTAAACGTAGTCTTAAATTTCAGCTCATTTGAAAATTTACTGCATGATCTCATGCCACTCTCCCTGAAGTTACTAAAAAGGGAATAATACAGATTTTTCAAGTTGCTCAAAAGCTAGAAACTTGCAGAACTTTTGAGTGTTTGAACAGATAGGAGGGAAGGGCAGATGGATGGATTTGTGGTATTCATTGTCATTTCCTTCCATGAGAGCATTACTGCCAACTTGGAGGTCAGACAATTTGATCAAGTGCTTCTGTCGTGCTTTTCCCTTGTTTTACCTGCTCAGATTCCTATACTGTAATGGCAACATTAGCACACATATTAAGTCTTAATAAGCATCATGGCTTGTGACTATAGCCATTTCCAGCTAGAAAGGCAAGATGTGGTCTGTGGTCACCTATGGTCTCAGGCATAGCAAATAGGGAATATTCAATAGGTCAGGAAAACCATAGCACAAAACTTTCACAGGGATAGAACTGTCACAGTGATTCATTAAAATGAAGATATTAAATAATATTGAAAATAGCAACCTTTGCATACACTGGGTAAGTATGGCCAGTTAATGAAAGTTTCTGCAGGGTTTTAAGCAGTTTCTGGCTACTAGGGCTAACATTTTCTCACTAGATTTGCAAATAAAGAGCTCCATACCAACTGTCAATGCTGGCTGATGGCAGAGATGAGGTTAAAATCCCTTTTCTTGGTTCAGTAGCACCGACCCTGTATCTTCTCAGTCAGTGAGGAAATAAAACTGTTAGCCTGGAAATTGTGCCAGTATACAGAAACATACTGGATATTTTTTCAACAATGTAGGTACCTCCAGTATCACCTTTTTCATATGTTAATCACTGACTATGGAATATATAGAAGACAACAGAATAAATTCAAACAAACCAGAGGAAAAATCTACAGGAAAACATTATTTTAATGATTCCTTGTAGCATTTCATGGCCAACACGTATTAAAGAACATCTTCACCATTTCATGAGGCCTAGGCCTGCCACATCATTAGAGACACCCATTCAAAATGAGCAGTCACGAGGGAAACACAGCATAATACAAATAGGCTTCTGCCTGCAAACAGGGCATGACATTTGCTTCTCTCCTCTCAACACTTACACAGCTACAGTGTACAATCTTTTGCTGTTTATTTGGTTGTAAGATATGAACTAGCAGCAGGATGATGTATGGTGAAAAGAAAGAAGTTTAAGATGTATAAAGAGAAACTCTGTATAAAAATAAGGTACACCTTCTCCTCAGAACATTCTTGCAGCTTTGAAACGTTACACTCCGCTGAATGCCATATGGACTACTTTTTCACTTCTTTACAAGCTTTCTTAAGGGATTATTGTAATAACTGGCATCATGTAGGGATTTGAATCTTCTACATATGTAATATGATCAGTCAATGTGTTCTAAGTACACTTCAGTTAAAGCTTTTATTACAGCAATCAATATTTTATAACCTTACATGATGTAATATAATTGCCTTTCCCAATTTACAAACCTTGAGCTGGAAAATTGTATTTCTTTCACAGACCTACATTATTAATTTAAAAAGAAAATACTGTCTTGAGTTAGTGCTATACATGGGTGTAGCCTTGAAGTGGCAGGTGGCCTTTTGTAGGAAATAGTACCACTTGTTCTGTCAGCATGTCAGGAAAAAATTCTTTCCTATCAAGAAAATACTGTAATTTGATTAGCTTAAAAGCAAATTTATTTGAGAACCTCTATTTAGAATTTCAGAGTTTCAGTGGCTGCAGAAATAGTAGTGAATTTGTTTCACCTGAACTGTGTCATGTCTTCCCCTCCCTCCTATTTTTGAGGCATTGAAAATAAGTACATTTATGCTATTTGAAACCTATTTGCCACCTCCTCAATTTGCAGTATCATAATCTCTTCCTTTTTCAGCATAGTTTAAATCCTTAGCACTTAGACACATACAGAGTATTTCAGCTAGGAATAAGAAAAGCTCTTTCCAAATTTCCTGAGAATTACTCAGCCTCCAGCAGACACATTTGGCTTTTATGTCTCTTCCTGCAAGCCTCAGAGTTCAGTCAACATATAAGGCTTCCTGCATGTAAGGCTGGGGTCTCAGACACATGGTTTCCTCCTCAAATTTGGCAAATACTCCTCAGGTTTTGTCGAAGTACTCCATTTATATTATTCCAGTCACCTTAGCACCTGCTAAGGGTGAACATAAATCTTTGTGACTTAAATCACTAAATTTAACAGGGATAATTTTGGAGGTAGATCCTTCTTTTAAGGTGATGATTGTAAGTTATAAGGGAACACTTACGTCTCATTTCTGCTGGTCAAAATTGTTTTCTCAGATTGAGATATTAAAGATACAGCTGGCAGTAACTGAAGATCCATATGAATACAGGAAGGAGAATGGTAGAAATAGAACATGCAACTCAGACCCTAGAAATATGCAATTCCTTGGGATCCCTGGTCCTCCTGCTCACAGAATCATGTGGCCAAGGATCCCGCTTCTGCAGATTGGTGGCTGTGTTCCTGAAGGACCAAAATTCTGTCTGATTTACCCAAGTGGGTGATTTTCATAACATGAAGACATGTTATGACCCTTCTTTTGGATTCTTTTGGTGACACATCTTACTCTACATGCAAAGAGGCACTGCAAGCAGGATACACACAAGTTAAAATCATAAAGCTATTACTAACTGGCTGGCTTGCACAAAAGGCAGCTGGCATTTACTGAGCTGCTAGGCAAAATGCTAGTGTGCTGACCACCTCAATGAGGCTCTGGAGGCAAAGTAGGCACTGGTCCCTCTGGGATGCTATGGTTTTCTCAGCCCCTCAAACAGGCACCTGCCACTGGCTGTCGAGCCCTGTGTTTCCCACCTAGCTGCCCACCTGTTTTCCCTTAAGATTTCTAGGTTCACTTTTTATTTCTTGAATGCTTGACCCATCAATGATCCCACATCAACAACCCTGCTTCTGCCTCCAGTGTTACCTTTACCACCACTCTGGCGATGCTCTCATAGCTGTGCCAGTAGCCTGGCTCCAGGTCAGGCAGTGATGCTCCACCAAGGCCCCCACCACGTGGCCAGCCCTCACCATGGGGTGAGAGGAAGGTCACAGCAGGGACTATGGACAAGGAAATTCACAGGTGACCAAGTTCCTCAAGCACTGTTTGCCTCTGCTGTTCACAGACCAGGAACAAAGGAGGCATTTCCGGTGTCTATCTTCTTCTGTTCTCTTTCACTGCCAAAAAATGCTTTGCCCACAGCCACCTTGCCCTGGTGAACAAGTGAGGGGTGAGGGTGTTCACTCTTGAGATTAGCCTAATGTGACCCTAAAAGTTGGCAAGGTGTCATTTATCCTTCTCTCCCTGGACCACACAGCACAGCTCAAAAGTAGAAGAAAATCTGCCCAAAAATCTCTAAGGTCTGCAAGGCAGGCACAGCCAGGTGAACAATGTTACAGTGAAGACTTGTCCCTCTGCTGTACAGCCCTTTCCCCTCAACACAGGAAGCTATGTGAGAGGGAATGCCAAGTGACCTGGCTTCCTTGTAGAATTAACTGACCAGGAGCCACCCTTGCTTGGGTACATAGAATTTGAACTACTTCCCTATTAAAATTTGGATCTTGGTGCTTAGAAAAAAGTGATTTGTATGGTTAATGTCTTCCTGAATTCCTTGAAAGATTATTCTTTTGAAATACAGTTTACTTCTGTTCTAGACATTCTATTTTTGGACAAAAGGAACAAGTACCTGACATGCTGAGTAATGAGCTACTGTATTTCAACAGATTCTTTGGGGCTCCTTCTTTCATTCTGGAACACATTCAGGGTGTACATTTGGTAACAGCAGAGTTTTCAAGCAGTCCTAACTGATGTGATTCATTAAAGAAAAATTTTGTCAACAGTGAGGTCAAACCCAAAGGCAGAGGGAAATGTCACTAATCACTTAAGCTAAGGACTGGCTTGACCACACTGGATGCTTTAGAAGAACAAAGTAACCTGGGCCAGATGTGGATTAAACTGAAATTGCATACAAGTGTACAAAGCACATAATCTGTGTAAATTGAATTTGTCCCTTTTGTGATTATACAGGAGCTGTAACAGTAGGAGGACCACTACAGAGAATCAGTAAATTTTGCAACAGTCTTTGCAACAGGACCAAAAAAAAACCCCAAGCATACATTATTTTGGAATACTGCCTGACCCAGTTTAGTACATTTCATTTGGCAGTGTATTGTACTAGATTAAATGAAGTGGGATGTTGGATCAAAGCCAAGTACTAAGGCAGACTGTTGGCTGAAGGTTTCTGTGAGACGCCTCATTGCAGTTTGTCTTCACCAAATGTAGAATTAAGCCATTTTAATCTGCAGGTTCAGCTGGACTGCTTGTACTGTTAATAAGATTTATATAAATATGGTACAATTAATCAAATATTATAGACAACATTAAAGATCATCTGTCTTCCTTACTTGGTGCTTCATGTCTTACTTATACTGAAACATTTTCTTGTTCACTTTGATTTGGGAATGAACTCTGCTGCCATCCTAGAGTGCTCTATGTTACCCTAATAATTAGCCAGAGAAGGCAACTGTTCTGATTTAACCCTGAAAGTCTAAGTGAGATTTGCTAAGGAGAGCAGTCTGCAACCCGTCAAGTGATGAAAGACCACCCCAGTCCAAAGCAATTCAACTCCAAAAGCCAGTAGCCTGCCAAAGCTGTTTCAGGTGCTAGGATTAAATGGAAGAAATCTGCATGCTGTAAATAAACATGGGCTGGGGGCCACTCTCCATCATCTTCAGTAAGTCATGGGTAACAGAAGAGGTACCTGAGGACTGGAGAATAGCGAATGTCACACCAGTCTACAAGAAGGGCAAGAAGGAGGACCCGGGTAACTACAGACTGGTCAGCCTCACCTCCATCCCTGGAAAGGTGATGGAACAACTTGTTCTTGTCACTATCTCCAGGCACATCAAGGACATGGGGGTCATCAAGAGCAGTCAGGATGGTTTTATCAAGGGTAAATCATGTTTGACTAACCTCATAGCCTTCTATGAGGAAATTACTAGGTGGATAGATGATGGTAGAGCGGTAGATGTGGTTTATCTTGATTTCAGTAAAGCATTTGACACCATCTCCCACAGCATCCTTGTAGATAAGCTGATCAAGTATGGGTTTGGTGATCAGGTAGTGAGATGGATCAGGAACTGGTTGAAAGGAAGGAGCCAGAGAGTTGTAGTCAATGGGGCAGAATCTGGTTGGAGGTGTGTGACTAGTGGAGTCCCACAGGGGTCAGTACTGGGACCGGTGTTGTTCAACATCTTCATCAACGACCTGGATGAGGGTATAGAATGTACCCTTAGCAAGTTTGCTGATGACACTAAGCTGGAAGGAGTGGCTGACACACCAGAAGGCTGTGCTGCCATTCAGAGAGACCTAGACAGGCTGGAGAGTTGGGCGGAGAGAAACATGATGAAGTTCAACAAGGGCAAGTGTAGAGTTTTGCATTTGGGGAAGAACAACACCATGTCCCAGTACAGGTTGAGGGCTGAACTGCTGGAGAGTAGTGTAGGTGAAAGAGACCTGGGGGTCCTGGTAGACAGGAGGATGACCATGAGCCAGCAATGTGCCCTTGTGGCCAAGAAGGCCAATGGCATCCTGGGGTGCATTAGAAAGGGTGTGGTTAGTAGGTCAAGAGAGGTTCTCCTCCCCCTCTATTCTGCATTGGTGAGGCCACATCTGGAGTATTGTGTCCAGTTCTGGGCCCCTCAGTTCAAAAAGGACAGGGAACTGCTCGAAAGAGTCCAGCGCAGAGCTACGAAGATGATTAGGGGAGTGGAACATCTCCCTTATGAGGAAAGGCTGAGGGAGCTGGGTCTCTTTAGCTTGGAGAAAAGGAGACTGAGGGGTGACCTCATCAATGTTTACAAATATGTAAGGGGTGAGTGTCAGGGGGACGGAGTTAGGCTTTTCTCAGTGATGACCAGTGATAGGACAAGGGGTAATGGGTGTAAATTGGAGCATAGGAAGTTCAAGGTGAATATCCGAAAAAATTTTTTTACTGTAAGAGTGACAGAGCACTGGAACAGACTGCCCAGGGAGGTTGTGGAGTCTCCCTCACTGGAGACATTCAAAACCCACCTGGATGAGTTCCTGTGTGATGTACTCTAGGTGACCCTGCTCTGGCAGGGGGGTTGGACTAGATGATCTCTCGAGGTCCCTTCCAGCCCCTATGATTCTATGATTCTATGATTCTATGATTCTATGATTCTATGATTCTATGATTCTATGATTCTATGATTCTATGATTCTATGATTCTATGATTCTATGATTCTATGATTCTATGATTCTATGATTCTATGATTCTATGATTCTATGATTCTATGATTCTATGATTCTATGATTCTATGATTCTATGATTCTATGATTCTATGATTCTATGATTCTATGATTCTATGATTCTATGATTCTATGATTCTATGATTCTATGATTCTATGATTCTATGATTCTATGATTCTATGATTCTATGATTCTATGATTCTATGATTCTATGATTCTATGATTCTATGATTCTATGATTCTATGATTCTATGATTCTATGATTCTATGATTCTATGATTCTATGATTCTATGATTCTATGATTCTATGATTCTATGATTCTATGATTCTATGATTCTATGATTCTATGATTCTATGATTCTATGATTCTATGATTCTATGATTCTATGATTCTATGATTCTATGATTCTATGATTCTATGATTCTATGATTCTATGATTCTATGATTCTATGATTCTATGATTCTATGATTCTATGATTCTATGATTCTATGATTCTATGATTCTATGATTCTATGATTCTATGATTCTATGATTCTATGATTCTATGATTCTATGATTCTATGATTCTATGATTCTATGATTCTATGATTCTATGATTCTATGATTCTATGATTCTATGATTCTATGATTCTATGACCTAGGCTTGGGCTTCAGCCTGCATCGCCTTTCCCAGCAGCCCGGAAGGCAAATAATCTTTGTTTCATTTTCCGGTTTCAGGGGAAGAAGACTGTTTTTCCATAAAAGCTATCCCCCTGCCTTGGCCATTCCTAGGCCATGAACTTACATGTTCTGGGTCAAAACTCATTATTACCTTGACAGCTTTTCTAATAAGCTTAGAATTTACCTTAAGCTGAGACATCTTAGGCAGATAAAGCTGCATGAAGACTTCTACAATAGCAGAAGGTAGAATAGTAGATAGGTATACCTGTCCCAAAGGGGGAAAAGGATCCTGGGTCAGGAGCTAGCAGCACTTACAGAAAGGTCTTTAAACTAAACTTGAAGGGGAGCAGGGATAAAACAGGGCATCCTAGAGAAAAGCCTGGGAACAGCATGCCAGTACCAGGGGGCAGTGTAGCAGTAAGGTACTACTGTCTGCTGTCTCGGTGGAGATGAGGGATGATAGGGTGGCAGCAATGGAAGCATCTAAGAACTGTCTGGTGGGAATTAGGGCTTCTCCCTTCAAAAAGGTGGCAGGACCATTAACCCAGATGAAGTGCACTTATACCAATGCACACAATTTGGGGAACAAACAGAATAAGTTAGAGATCTATGTGTGGTCACAAGGCGATGATCTCCTTGCAATTGCTGAGACATGATGGGATAGCTCAGATTACTGGAATGCTGTCATGGATGGCTATGTACTGTTCAGGAAAGACAGGTCATCAAGGTGGGGTGGTGGAGTGGCTCTTTATGTGAAAGAGCACCTGGAACGGATTGGGGTCTGCCTAGGAGAGGAGGAAAAACGTGTTGAGAGTTTATGGATTAGAACTAAGGGGCAGGCCAACATGAATGACACTGTTGTGAGCGTTTACCACAGGCCACCTGATCAGAACTGGGACGTTGATGAGGCATTTTACAGGCAACTGAAAGTAGCCTCACGATCACAGGCCTTGGTTCTCATAGGGCACTTTAACCACCCTGATATTTTTTGGAAAGGCAACGGAGCCAGGCACACACAGTCCAGGAGGTTCCTGCAGAGCATTGATGACAACTTTCTGATGCAGGTGGTTAAGGAACCTATGAGGGGT
>NW_009952890.1:143054-192812 GCF_000747805.2 Chaetura pelagica | reverse complement strand
CAGCATTTTCATTAGGAAACTGAGGGAGTGTGGGCTAGAAGACAGTGAGGTGGATGGAGAGCTGGCTGTGTGACAGAGCTCAGAGGGTTGTGATTAACAGAGCAGGGCTGAGTTGGAGGCCTGTAATCAGGGGTGTCCCCCAGGGGTCAATACTCAATCTGGTCTTGTTCAACATATTCATCAATGACCTCAACAAGGGAACAGGGTGTATCCTGAGCAAGTTCGCTGAAGATACCAAACTGGGAGGGGTGGTGACACTCCAGAGGGCTGTGCTGCCATCCAGTGTGGCCTGGACAGGCTGGAGAGCTGGGCAGAGAAGAACCTCAGGAGATTCAACAAGGGCAAGTGTAGGATCCTGCACCTGGGGAGGAAGAACCCTAAGCACTAATACAGGTTAGGGGTGGACCTCCTGGGACCTGCAGGTTGTGGAATCTCCTTCTCTGGAGATATTCAGAACCCACCTAGATGCAGTCCTGTGTCATGTGCTCTAGAGGATCCTGCTTTAGCAGGGGGGTTGGACTGGATGATCACTAGATCCCTTCCAACTCTGACAATTCTGTGATTCTGTGTATGACATTATTTTTAGACTCTACTTCTCCTTTTTCAGGGAGAAAGTAATTTAAGAACTGAGGAACAGAGATATTCTCTAAACACCAGAGATGCAAATCCAGACCTTTTTCTTTTGAAGTGAGCAGGACAATAGGTAGAAGGATATTCTGGGGTTCGGATAAAAGTTCTTACTCTATACTAAACTGCAGAGATCCTTTTGCACATGTATTATCTTACCTTTGTTAAGTCTGGAGGGATAGTGCAAGTAGGCAATTTTAAGTCAGTCTCCCACCTCCGGTAACAGCAGTGTTCCAGGTATGGCGGTATTATTGCTGAATTTTGATAGTGGGTTCTTTTATTATTTAGCATTCAGCCCAGTGAAAATTACAGTAGTTTAAGTATGTATGTTTCCAGTCTACAATGAAAAATGATGCTTGCTGAATAACCCCACTCCAAGAAAGAAGGGTACATGCTAAGCACAAACACCTCATGGTTAGAATGCTACCATAGGCAGCAAAAAGCAGTAGCTGGTTGGCACTTGGCAACCACATAATTTGGATCAACAAGCCCTCTGTTGCGCTGTTTCCTTTGTTGCTAAACCAGTGATTTTCAGTGAGGGTTCTTTCTGAACTGCTTCAAAAGCTGCAGTAACAGTATTATGCTTTTGACAAAAAAAAACAACCAAACAAAAACCCCAAACAAAAAATAAACACAAAACCAAAACCCAAAACAGCTTATTGCATCTAGCTTTTTCTAATAACAGAAGAATTAAGCGAGTGTACTTCATAGTTGTGAGGTATTTTAGAGGGACTAAACAATTTCTCTGTATGATACTATTAAAAATAGACAAGCCATCTATAACTTAAGATCATGTGTTCTTTACTAAGTATCAGAGCTATTTAGCATTTCATATTTTGAAGCCCTTCTTTCAAAGCCATCTGTTAGCTTCTTTAAGCAAGCAAGATGCAAGGTCACATCTCAAAAGCTTTAAATCCCAATGACCTTAAAAACATTAAAGATACCCAAAGAAAGATACCCTTGGACTAATTCAAGAGTTGCTGTGACTCTTCTACACCCTAGAAGAGTTTGGACAACAGAGCTTGTGACAGAAATTGTTTGACTTGAACTAATAAAACAGACATTGTTAAGTAAACTGCCTATGTATTTGCAAAAGTGACATGCTGATTCCTAGTAACCACTTGTTCTCTTCAGATAGCTCCACACAAGTAAAAGATCTGCCTCTAAGTTTTCCCACAAAAAAAAAAAAAAAAGCCTCAAATGTTCTAATTGCTACTGCAAAAGGAGAAATCCTTTAAATATTTCTAGCCAATAATAGGTAAGCAAAGTGATTGTAATCAATTCTTTATTATTTATTTTTATTAATAAGTATTATTATTTGGGGCATGCATAGTAACACTGCAACAATTGTACCTATCACAGCTTTACAATAGAAACTATCTGAAACCTTGAATTTTTGCATTTGTGTTTCCTGCTATTGCAATCTATTTGAGATTCAAATCAGTTCTCCCTGATTAGTCAGGCTGATAAAGCAATCTACATCCAAAAACGGCCAGGCAAGACTCTGCCACACTCTTACTTCAAAGTTACATTACACCAGGGGATGTCACCAGTGAAAACACAATACCAGAATTTGTGCTGTGACGTGTATTTTACCTGGAAAGAGAAAAAAGTAATTCATCATCCTGCAATTATCCAGAAGCAAGACACTAAATAACACAGATGTAATTATTGTTTTTAACCTTATTTGTCACTATTACTGGAAAAAGAAGTATCTTCTTTTCCTATATGGAATCAGTCATGCTTATAGGAAAGACCATTTTTTAAAACCAGAAACACATTGGAATGCTAATGCATAAAATAAAGACAGTCAATCATCTGGGACAGACCACGCTAGAGGACTGACTTATGACCATTCAAGAAGTTGCCATTCTTTGCTATCCATTCTGCCCATTTTGCAGGGGAAAATGCCCTAATAACAACATGGAGCATCTGTTCAGGTCTCAGCTAGTGCACTTTCAGCTAAACACCAGACTTCACACCAAAAGGGATAAAAGGGGCTACCAGCACGTCTGCCAACATCATTTTAACAAAGGCAACATGGAGTAGAGAAGAAATAGACAGCATGAAGCAGCTACCATTGCAGCAGTTCTTCCCGTCAACTCGGATCCCTGTGAGCATGGATGGAGACTCTGCTTTTCCAGAAGGCCTCTTAAGTGCAACAAAACTTGCAAAATGCAACGGCCTTTGCATTTTCAACAGTTCATAAGGTAAGAACGAAGTCTCCCTCTTGCGTGTGGCAGAGAACTGCACTGGCAGATGTTCAGACCCACAACTGCTAGACTGATACCGCATTTAACCAAATGCATCTGTCTAACAAATAAATGCATTAGAGTCTACGATATAAAGACAACATTATTGTTTTAGGAAAGTGCTCGTTATCCTGAGCCATTATGTAAGTAATTCATAACTCCTTCTTTGCACAGACTATAGGAGACATGAGAACGTATATGCATATTTACTCAGTATGAAAAGATTACTTGTACTACTAAGCCACAATTCTTTCTGAATGGATGAAATACATTTCTAGTCTTGCCTATAGTATTAAAATAGTGATAGAGATTCACATGGAAACTACAGAGAAATGCACAGTGGGGTTAAGTAACGTGGCATCCTGCACCTCCTGCAATTTCAGTCAAAATTACTTATGTAAGGCTCCTTACGTATGACAATCTATTTATGCATATAACTAGTAGAAAACTGACCATTCTGTACTGCTCTCACTGGGCTGACTTAAAAATAGTTCAAATTTTGTGGCAAGATGAATCCTTTCATTTGGCAGATTCCCAAATTCAACAGTTTCAATGCAGAGAGCTCCTCTTCAACAAGGTACTAAATAAACTTTCTTATTTACAATTTACAGCACACAAGGATTAAAGTATTTTGCTAGAGAGATAAATTTGTAAGAGGACAAGAATGTAAATGTTTCCATCATACACATACATTTAAAAGCTCTGTGACTATTAAATTTAAATTTAAGCCTTGAAACAAAAATACAGTAGTATATCACAAGGAATCAAAAATCCTTCCTCAGTTTTAGAATCAGGATAGTATGAACAGGCATCACCAAACAAGGCTGCATTTGAAACAGCAGATCCTGATGCAGATTCATCTTCTGCCAAAGAATTACTTGATTCTCTTCAAGTATTTTTTTATCCTTCTATAAAAGGCTCACTAACCTTCCAAAATACAGTTTTATTTTCAACAGAAGACGTACACAAAGTTCTCACCAGTTAAAAACCTACTGTAACTAAGAAGTGTTATTCTTCATGCTCTGAAAGCCCCTGCACATGCAGCAGAAAATGAATGCCACAATTGGGTCATACAAAGTAAAAATAATTTTGCAAAAAATATTTTCCTTGCAAAACATGTCAGTTCTGTAAACAATGGGGTATAACTTCATTTCTCTATTAGATCTCATTCTACACAGAGGCACAAGGCACTAAGAATTAGCAGATGACAGGAGGAAACGAAGAAGTGTAAATGCCATGACTGTCAGCTTGACTTCAAACATGAAGAATTCAGAATCACAAAGTAATTATTCAGGCTGCAAGAACCTCAGGAAGTTACAGTCCAATGTCCTTCTCGGAGCAGGGTTAACACTGGATTGAGACCAGGCAAAAGATGCTTACACCAAAATGCACCTTCCATCTTAAATAATTTGAATTGGGTATGTAGTTAATGTGCCCCCAGTAAAGCAAACTCGATTTTTAACTACATGCATATCGAACAGGAAGAATTGAGCACCTGGGTAACTGAACACACACACATATATATATATATATGCCCTATATATATATATATGGGTACATATCTAATCACTACTTGTGGTCATGTACACGCAAGAAAAAATGCCTCTTCTAAGCACAGGCTGCATTGGTCACTGTGCAAAACTCCAGAACTGTGAAGAGCAATTATATATTTTCACCTAGTACTCTGGTAAAACCATATAATCCTCAGAAGCAAGAAACAAATGTCAACAATTCATACATCACTTCTTCACTTTTAATTTAGTAGTTACTGAAGGGCTCCAGAGCAGGCACACCAGTACTTCAAACACAGTCAAATATCTTTGAAATAGTGTTGAAAAATAACCTCTTCACTTCAGTAAACACACGCGCATATACATACACATACACAAATTAAGTTAGAAAATCTGTACATACATATTTTTCATGAAGCAGCTCAAAGAACCGTACCACAAAGAATTAATCTCTGCACTCTGACACACCACAAATTATAATCCATTTTTCTGCAGACAGGATTTAAGGACACAAAATTTCATGCGGTGCCATTTAGTAGAAAACAAGCCAGTAAATAACTGTATCTATTTAGTGCTAAAAGAAAACACAGAACTCCTTGAGTAAAAAAACTGCCAATTTATCAGAAATATTTATTGTCCTCGAGCTAGGCAGGCCCCAGTTATCTGTGTTTCCTTAAATATATCCCCTTTGTAGACTTGGTAGCCAGAAAGTATTTGACTATGAAAATCCAGGCTGTATAGATAGTTCAAGAAAGGAGTATCCTTGTTGGATCTGAGTCTGAAAGTATGTCTTCTTGATTAGATGCCTCATAATCACCCGCATTATCACCCAGTTCAATGTCTTGATCATCATTACTCTCTGCACTGTAATCAACTTCTTCAAGGAAACGAGGCTCATCTTCATCCAAAACATATGTAGTAGGGCTATAACGAAAAAAACTCGCATTAATCATGTTAAAAGTTTTATTTGGAACAATACATTCAGATCATGCTCATCCTGACATACAATAATCCAAAAATTACCTCAGGAAAGGAGTTTACCTGAAATAGTATTGATTTTTTAATTGCACATGAAACAACGGGGAGCCAATACCATGTTTGTAAGACCCTGAACTAATTAGTCAGTCACACACAAGTCGTTATCCCCATGTGCCATGATAAATTAGCTACACATTACAGACCTGCAATAATGGCCTGTCAGAACTTTATATAATTATGGTAGTATCAGAAGTTGCTGCAGAAGGATACAACTACATAAAGAAATATTTGGTCTAAGGTATAAACAAAGTGAAATACAGATAGGATTCTAAAAATTCAATTGAGAAACTTCTGTACTTTAATAAAACACCCATTTTACTGACAAGCATTGTGAGCAATTACACTGTACATACTGGAAATGACAAAACAAGGAGTCACATTAAAGCCTACAACTAAGATTACATTCACATATTAATCGCTTAATTCATACCAAGTCCTCTCACACTTGAATGTTAAATTTCTATTTTAAGCCTTGCAACTCAGAGGCAGTGAGTGGGTTTAAGGAACTGAGCCATGGCCCGCAGGATGGTCTGTACCATTTGGATCCTCTCCCCTCCCTAGGACAGAGGAGAGAAGAGGGGGGAAAAAGAAGTGTTTTCCAGACCCTAACTAACCTCCCTTATGACTTCAAAAGCTAGCTGCTTAAAAGCACTAAGTATTCCTAAATATTTCATAAGTAATTTTCTATTCAGATGAAGTCCTACAAAGGTTTTGCATCATAATAAAATCATACTCATATAAACCAGTGAGAATGTTCTTATTGAGAAAGAATACAGGGTAGTTATAAAAATATTTATTGTGGAAATGCATATGAATTTTGATTAATTTTGTCTTAAGTCACTCAATGGCCTAGCTTGGCTGTCACTTTACACTTACAAGGATTAATCACTGCTCTTTCCTAAAAGTCTTTCAAGGTTAGCTCTTTTAGGAGCTTAAGTAGACCACATGAAAACTGCAATGCAATCTCTATTCAATATAAATAGATTTCACAGTATTCTTTCTCTACCTGTAGCTTCAATGACATGCTACACTGTACTGTTTTGTGCTGTTGACAGTTAATCCCAATATTGGGGGAAGAACAACTGAGAATTTTTAATCTTAGCTTAGAAAACAAAGAAGCCCTAAAATAATAATAAAAAAATATATCAAAAATTCAATTAAGTCACAGACTCTGGATTTATGTTTTAAGAAATCTATGTTAAGGTTCACTAAACCATATAAAAAGGAATGCTCCAAAAACCTAAATACTTTCAAATATTTCAGCTGTAACCAGGACAATAACTCACCATGTTGGTCAATTAACTGGGTGTTTAAGCAAAATTGTGTCCATTTAAGAGACCAAAGAGTGAAGAAAAGAACCAGTACCTTTGCTAAAATACTTCTTTATGTTACAGGTGGGGAACCAAACATACCATAAGGATACATGCTCTGCATGAAGAACAGGTGGTAGAACCAGCAAGGAGTAGAATTTTTTCTGTGCTTTGATCCTGTGATGCTTTCCACCCTAGGAAGTCACTACCTACCAACACAGCTAAGTAAAAAAATATTTTGGGGGAGGGAAAAAAAAGTTCTAATGCTTAATTTATTTAAAAAACAAAAGGAGCTTCACCAGAACATTCCAACAAGTGCACAGCTTTTCTGCAAATTCTTTTTCTAGTCACTTAACACAGATGTTGATTTGTTAGCTTTCATAAGCAAGGATCCACACTGCAATTGCAGGATAGAGTATGTAATTCAATTCACAGGAAATGGAGCCATTAAATCTGAATGTTGGCCCAATATTAACTAATAATTCTAAATACTGAAACAGAGAACTACAATGAGCTATGTCAATGACAAATATTTTATTAACCTCTGACAGTGGGCTGTTAATGCATTACAGTAGGCACTTATAAAAATTCATGTTACTGAGGTATAAAATAAATAGTAAAGCTCTAAATTCTCTACACTCTTTTTACTAAGTGTCATTACTTGGAAATTAAACTCACATAGCTAATCCAATTTTAAAAAGCAGCCAGCAAAACCTATTTTAAGGAGAAAACACAGAACTAGACACACAAACAAACCACACAGATGACCTTTCCAAAGCGGCTTGTCAGTTCATAGATTATGTCCTATTTTATATTGTACTCAAAAGATATTTTTGTTATATTTGAATAAATTCGTATTACTTATCCACGTATCTGTAAGCTCCGAGCTTCTAGAAATTCAACCACTGTACACAGTTGTAAAGTATGTCTGATGTAACATATTTTAGAATTTTGCTCTGGTATTTGTACATTTAAAATTCTCTATCCAAAACTGAGGGATGCTTTTCATTGATATTTCCCATTTATTAAAATAAATATCAACATTATAAATTAGTTTCTCTAGTCAATAAAAGTACTGTTAGAATAGATGACAAGATCTTATTTTCAAAATTACATACACTTCTAATGTAGAAACTGGTTCTGAAATTTGCCTCATAATAATCTTACATGTCTGCTACCATCCAGGAAAATGAACCATGACATCTCAATCCTGTATTACTGAAAATAAATATTATTATTATTATGATTGGTGACATCCAACATGGATTCACTAAGGGCAACTCATGTCTGACCAATTTGGTGGCCTTCTGTAACAAGGCAACAGAGATGGTGGATGGTGGCAGAGCTACTGATGTCATCTGGATTTGTGCAAATAATTTGATACTGTCCCACACAACATCCTGGTCTCCAAACTGACGAGACATGGATTTGACAGATGGACCACTCGGTGGATAAGAGATTGTCTGGATGGCCTCACCCAGAGAATTGTGGTCTGTAGTTCAGTGTCCCAGTGGAAACAAGTGACGAGTGGTGTCCCTCAGGGGTCAGTATTGGGACCAGTGTTGTCCAACGTCTTTGTTGGAGACATGGACAGTGGGACTGAGTGTCCCCTCAGCAGGTCTGCTGACAATACCAAGCTGTGTGGAGTAGTTGATACCCAAGAGGGAAGGGAGACCATCCAGAGGGACCCTGACAGGCTGGAGACATGGGCCAGTGCCAACCTCATGAAGTTCAACAAGGCCAAGTGCAAGGTCCTGCACCTGGGTTGGTGCAACCCCAGGCACAAATACAGGCTTGGGGGAGTATGGCTGGAGAGCAGTCCTGAGGAGAACGACTTGGGGGTGGTAGCAGATGAGAAGTTTGACATGAGCTACCAGTGTGTGCTGGAGCCCAGAGAGCCAGTTGTGTCCTGGGCTGCATCAAAGAAGTGTGGCCAGCAGGGCCAGGGAGGGGATTCTGCCCCTCTGCTCTGCTCTGGTGAGACCCCACCTGGAGCACTGTGTACAGTTCTGGTGCCCTCAGCACAAGAAAGACATGGAGCTGTTGGAGAGGGTCCAGAGAAGGGCCACCAAGATGATCAAGGACGTGGAGCACCTCTGCTATGAAGACAGGCTGAGCGGGTTGGGGCTGTTCATCCTGGAGAAGAGAAGACTCCGGGGAGACTTTAGAGCACTTTCCAGTGCCTGGGCGGGCTACAGGAAAGCTGGGGAAGGGCTTTTCACCAGAGAGGCAGTGATGGGACAAGCAGTAATGGTTTGAAACTGCAAGAGTTTGGTTGGACATCAGGAAGAAGCTCCACACCATGAGGACAGTGAGGTGCTAGAATAGGTTGCCTAGGGAGGTTATGGAAGCACCCTCCATGGAGGTGTTCAAGGCCAGGTTCGATGAGGCTTTGTGCAGCCTAGTCTAGTGTCCCTGCTTATAGCAGGGAGGTTGGAACCTGATGATCTTTAAGATCCCTTCCAACCTTAACCATTCTACATGATACTATTATATTTATTAAGATTTTTTTTCACTTTCCCTTAATCTTGAGTCTTCATTTCTTATAAAATTTTATTCAAGGATTTTCTACATTCAAAAGAAAAAAAATCTATGTTGCATACTACTCACATACATTTCTATTTCCAAGGTATGTTTTCTTCTGAAGTAGCAAATGTTAACCTTGGATATTTGACTCTACAGCAATCTTTGTTCTAAAAGACAGCATGATTCTGCAAAGTGTATTACTTTACTGTTTTACTGAGGCTGGGTGACAAGAAATGGCCACGTATCTGTAAGCTCCGAGCTTCTAGAAATTCAACCACTGTACACAGTTGTAAAGTATGTCTGATGTAACATATTTTAGAATTTTGCTCTGGTATTTGTACATTTAAAATTCTCTATCCAAAACTGAGGGATGCTTTTCATTGATATTTCCCATTTATTAAAATAAATATCAACATTATAAATTAGTTTCTCTAGTCAATAAAAGTACTGTTAGAATAGATGACAAGATCTTATTTTCAAAATTACATACACTTCTAATGTAGAAACTGGTTCTGAAATTTGCCTCATAATAATCTTACATGTCTGCTACCATCCAGGAAAATGAACCATGACATCTCAATCCTGTATTACTGAAAATAAATATTATTATTATTATGATTGGTGACATCCAACATGGATTCACTAAGGGCAACTCATGTCTGACCAATTTGGTGGCCTTCTGTAACAAGGCAACAGAGATGGTGGATGGTGGCAGAGCTACTGATGTCATCTGGATTTGTGCAAATAATTTGATACTGTCCCACACAACATCCTGGTCTCCAAACTGACGAGACATGGATTTGACAGATGGACCACTCGGTGGATAAGAGATTGTCTGGATGGCCTCACCCAGAGAATTGTGGTCTGTAGTTCAGTGTCCCAGTGGAAACAAGTGACGAGTGGTGTCCCTCAGGGGTCAGTATTGGGACCAGTGTTGTCCAACGTCTTTGTTGGAGACATGGACAGTGGGACTGAGTGTCCCCTCAGCAGGTCTGCTGACAATACCAAGCTGTGTGGAGTAGTTGATACCCAAGAGGGAAGGGAGACCATCCAGAGGGACCCTGACAGGCTGGAGACATGGGCCAGTGCCAACCTCATGAAGTTCAACAAGGCCAAGTGCAAGGTCCTGCACCTGGGTTGGTGCAACCCCAGGCACAAATACAGGCTTGGGGGAGTATGGCTGGAGAGCAGTCCTGAGGAGAACGACTTGGGGGTGGTAGCAGATGAGAAGTTTGACATGAGCTACCAGTGTGTGCTGGAGCCCAGAGAGCCAGTTGTGTCCTGGGCTGCATCAAAGAAGTGTGGCCAGCAGGGCCAGGGAGGGGATTCTGCCCCTCTGCTCTGCTCTGGTGAGACCCCACCTGGAGCACTGTGTACAGTTCTGGTGCCCTCAGCACAAGAAAGACATGGAGCTGTTGGAGAGGGTCCAGAGAAGGGCCACCAAGATGATCAAGGACGTGGAGCACCTCTGCTATGAAGACAGGCTGAGCGGGTTGGGGCTGTTCATCCTGGAGAAGAGAAGACTCCGGGGAGACTTTAGAGCACTTTCCAGTGCCTGGGCGGGCTACAGGAAAGCTGGGGAAGGGCTTTTCACCAGAGAGGCAGTGATGGGACAAGCAGTAATGGTTTGAAACTGCAAGAGTTTGGTTGGACATCAGGAAGAAGCTCCACACCATGAGGACAGTGAGGTGCTAGAATAGGTTGCCTAGGGAGGTTATGGAAGCACCCTCCATGGAGGTGTTCAAGGCCAGGTTCGATGAGGCTTTGTGCAGCCTAGTCTAGTGTCCCTGCTTATAGCAGGGAGGGTGGAACCTGATGATCTTTAAGATCCCTTCCAACCTTAACCATTCTACATGATACTATTATATTTATTAAGATTTTTTTTCACTTTCCCTTAATCTTGAGTCTTCATTTCTTATAAAATTTTATTCAAGGATTTTCTACATTCAAAAGAAAAAAAATCTATGTTGCATACTACTCACATACATTTCTATTTCCAAGGTATGTTTTCTTCTGAAGTAGCAAATGTTAACCTTGGATATTTGACTCTACAGCAATCTTTGTTCTAAAAGACAGCATGATTCTGCAAAGTGTATTACTTTACTGTTTTACTGAGGCTGGGTGACAAGAAATGGAGAAATCAAAACACCTGAAAGAAGTTCTTGCTGTGTAATCAAATTCTTTATATGCCTCCCTGCTGCTGCTCCTCACCCTTAGTATATCTTGTGACAACATATTTTTAGCTGCCGTCATGCTGATTCTGTGGATTTTAATTTCCTAACTTTTCCCTTGAGCTGTTTCTAATTAACTTGCTCAATAATCCCTCTTCCTCCACCCCTATACCTCCTGATTTTCCTTTTAAAAGGAAACCATTCTTTTTCCTGGGTTAGCAGAGGTAGTTTATCACACAACTACAGTTCTGTAATGTAAGGGATATTATAATCTGTGTACTTTCTTTGAAGCCATGGCAGTTAAAAGGCAATGCTGTACAAAACCCTGAAGTTTTGCAGATTTTACTTAACATTTTTTTGGGTAAAAAGATGAACTCCTAAATACCTAATTAATATACCCAATACAATACTGTGGTCTTCGTGTTTATGAAGAAGTTTAAAAATATCTCATTCATTAAAAAAAGAGTATTTTCTACATCACCTGCCTTAGTATATCTTGTGACAACATATTTTTAGCTGCCGTCATGCTGATTCTGTGGATTTTAATTTCCTAACTTTTCCCTTGAGCTGTTTCTAATTAACTTGCTCAATAATCCCTCTTCCTCCACCCCTATACCTCCTGATTTTCCTTTTAAAAGGAAACCATTCTTTTTCCTGGGTTAGCAGAGGTAGTTTATCACACAACTACAGTTCTGTAATGTAAGGGATATTATAATCTGTGTACTTTCTTTGAAGCCATGGCAGTTAAAAGGCAATGCTGTACAAAACCCTGAAGTTTTGCAGATTTTACTTAACATTTTTTTGGGTAAAAAGATGAACTCCTAAATACCTAATTAATATACCCAATACAATACTGTGGTCTTCGTGTTTATGAAGAAGTTTAAAAATATCTCATTCATTAAAAAAAGAGTATTTTCTACATCACCTGCCACTGAATACACTGAATATAGGAATTAACATATCTTTTTTCTAAAACATATTTTTAATTATTATTTTTAATGACAATATCTTACTTTTTTTTCCTTATATACATTAATGTTTCAAACATGCTAAAAAATAAACCCATTCACCAGTATGGTATTTTTCAAAAAGAAAATTTTCTTTGTCTCTCAAAAGATATTCTTGGAGTTTTCATTACTCATGTGACTCAATTACAGAGAAATTAATCCAGAAGCTAGACACAACCATTATCAATTTAAACCCCATGGAGATCAGCAGTTTTCCGAGACTACAGGGGAAGTCTATGTGTTTTAAAAATTTGGAAGAAAAAAACTGAGAAATACTTTCTGCCAAACTATGGAGAGTTGCAGCTACTCGGGGAGCTGGGAAAGGAAGGAGAGAAAAATCTGAAGAACTAATGATGCCTTTTAAAACTGCACTGCCAGGGGAGCAAAAATTTTAGAGGAGTAAGAGAGTCAAGAAGTATCACAAAGGAATTGCTTCTCCATAGTTTTCATTTTAATTTCCCTTCAGGGTCTACATTGTCTTACAGGGATCAGCAAATCTGCTACAGTAGGCAATGTCACACATGCAGCTACATGTGCAGTTCCCTTCAGGAGCTCTTCAACTGTGTGTTTTTCCCAACTAGGAAGGATACTTCCTCAAGGAAATGTCCAAGGTTAAAGAGGAGAACAAGATGTCCAACCCTTTTCAAAGCCCTAAGAAGCTGGGTATCCAAATCCCATTTAAGTCCTGTTTTCAAATATCCCCACTTTTAGAGTTAAAGAATTTCACTTCGCAGCTTAATAATCTCAACACTTCCTTCATGCTGTCACCCTGAAATGCATTTTGTGAAACTCAAAACTGGAGTAATTAAGTTAGATTCAACAATCACTGACTGTAGCCCCCACTAATATGTGCATCATACCACCAGGAGTGGAAGAAAAGCTTGGAAAATAGTTTAAAAATATATACAACCTGTTCATCACACTTCCCCTCCACTCTCAGTTCACTAGTTTATTTTGCCGTAAAGAAGACTAACAGTACTCCAATGTTATAGTCTACATAGAATTAAAAGCAATGATTTTTAGTGAAGCCAGAGGAGGGTCTTGATGTTTGGGCACTGCCATCAGGCCCACCAGCGAAATTGTGTGTCTCACCTTTGATTGCTTTTTATTCCAGCCTTCTGAAAGGGACAGACAGGACGAAAGTTGCAGCACAAGATGCCCTATTTTTAACCAAGTTGTACTCCTTAGGTGCTGGAATAAAGGCCAATAGAAGCTCAAACAGTGCAGGACAATCCTTCCCAGTGGAAGGAAAAAGCTTTTACTCGCAGATGAAGGAGAGAAGAAGTATGCAAATGTCTGTTTATGGGTTATTACAGAGATGGGAAATAAAGTAGGACAAATTCAGTTTCCTTCTGGCAGCCCAGAGAGACACCATTTGTGAGATCTTCCAGACTTTCTCACAGCATACACCCCTCACTTCTTGCTCCACCAGTCTGATGTTTGTTCTCAAGTGTAAGACTAAGTGCAGGAAATGGATTTTGCATAGTTTTTTTTCTTCCTCACAGATCCTTTTGGCAGTCTACTTTTTCTACCATTTTCTAGACATTCTGGGTCCCAAAAGCTCAGTCTGTTTCTCTGCTATAATTAAATCAAATTAACAAAAAATATACCATGTTCTAGAACCAACCAATGAGCCTCAAAACAATCAATGAAACTATTAGAATTTCCAAAAACAGGTCACGTTATTGTGCAAAAGATAATTTCAGTAAGTCCTGCCAGTTTTGACTGCAGTCATGTTTTTTTTTTTTCATTTCATACAGACCCTATCAAACCTGTCAGCATAACAACTGTAATTCTTACTACAAGATCAGTATTAGTTTTAGTCTAATCTTTTCCATTTGGAACTGGGGGAAAAACATTGGCAAATGTGATTGAAATAATTAAAGCAAAATGAAGTGTTTAATTCATCACTTAAAATGTTAAAGAGCACTGCCAGAGGGAAATAAATCTATTTATTTTTTATTTTTCTTAAGTCAAATATGTTTCAGACATGGTTCAAAAGGAACTCATGGAAACTGAACATATGTGTAATGAAATACTGGAGGTGTATTTTTAAATATTAACATTAACTTGGTCATTTTAAGTACAACCAGTAAAACAAAAAAGTATTTGAGAAACCCTCAAAGTCTTTGCAAAAAATAAAAGCAGTGCTTCTGTCTTGCCTGCTTATCCTCCAATGGATTAAAATTGTGTTTTTGTAAAAACTAATACCGGTAACACCCCAACTAGAAAGGAAGTACACACAATCTTACTCATCTCTCTACTCTTAACATTACAGGCATATTACTGTTGTGCAAAAACTACTCCCTTTATACTGCTGAATTTTTACCTGCATTTTCTGTAGGTAGCTTCTCATTAATCTCTCAAGAATATTTAACGAGCCATCAATCATGTAAGTACAAGGAAAGATAAGCAGTACTTTTATTATAATTGAATAATAAGAATGTAAGTCTGGGCCTGTAATGGAAAGAACTGTGTGACTATCTTCTGACCCATGACTGCCTCTGAAGAGGAATACAAATTAAACCTTATAAAATGTACCCAATAGAGGCTCTTTGTATGCTTCCAGGACTCAAACAGATATATACCTAATAAGAAATCACCACAGCTGAAAGATATTTTAAGTATCTTCTCTAGAACAGCACAGAAACACTAAAACTTCTGCACTTTGGATACAAGGATTGAATCAAAGGACAAATGGACAACTGATTTCACAGATTTGGCATACAGTTTTCAAGAGGCATTAATAAAAAACTGTTCTTTAAAGCACAATGAAGTAGAGAAAAAAATACTACATTTAAATCTATTTCCTGATACTTACAAAGAGAAGGACTTTTGCTGCATGGGTAAGTAGCCAAATCTTTATTGTGGGTGGGCAGAAAATAAACCCTACTAAGCAAACCTCCTCCAAACAGCAGTGAGGTCTCCTACAGCTAATAATCCCAGCTCCTCTGTTCTTCAGCGCTGTAGGAGTGCCTAGAAGTACCAGCAATGGGCTTCTGTACCTTTCATTATCATTAGACTGAGACAGAGGAAAAGCAGAGAGCTGAAGAGTTTGCTGAGCCTTATTAGTGGTTCTCACTAGGAGCTGGTACTTATTGCATCTATGGACATTTGTTGTAGCCTTCTAGCAAAACATTCTTGAGTGCATCTCACACTCCCAAGATGACAAGAAAAATTATGATTATGCAATCTCAATGAACTTTTTTTAATTTAGAAGGGAAATATTGCCTTGAAAACTCTTTCAGAGATCATATAAAATTACTGCTTAAATAGAACCTACTGCCAGCCCCCCCCAAAAACCCCCAAAACAAAAGACCAGGGGAAAATCCATGCTATATCACACTTCTCTTTGGCAGTTAAAATTGTTTTGTTTTTTAGGAGGGAAGATCTCAAGACCTACCTACTATGCCCTCCTTCGATACTTTCTGAGGCAGTACGAAGTGGATTTCAATAGAATTAATTTTAAAAGACTGTTATATTAAACTTTATTTTAAATAATATCCAGAATAGAGGAACATAGTATGTGTATTAGATCTGAATATAAGGCAGACCCTACAAATAAATGGCATGTCATTTCCCCTTTGAGTACCATCATTGATAAACTGCACAGATTTTTGAACTTTGTTCTGAGACATGCAATGAGTGCTATCAAAGATAGGAAATTGGACCCCCAGATATCTGTCTCAATTGTTATATTTGTTGGGGAGCAGGATGATTTTGCTCTGCTTTAGACAGACGTGTCCACATAACTGAGGAAAATAGTCTAATAGCCCAATGTATACTGCAAAACTTTTCATCTCATAATTCCATCTATGGCTGTATTAATCCCTTTAGCTAAGAATGGAAGAAGATAATGTACAAACATAAATAATTATAAGGAATTTTTATTCCTAATAGTGGAGGTATTGTGAACAAAATTATAGTTTCCTACTTACGCAAAACTGATGTACATACTTCTATATCAGACAGAACAAGTGTCAAAATACAGAGAGTTAAACCAGTTATAACAAATTCCTATTACAATTTACAGAGATGGGTCATTCCTGTCTCAGAAAGATACTAAAATTAGAATTAAAAACCAGAAAATAAAACCTAACCATATGGTTCTAGATTTACTAGAGGAACATTTTGCTAGTCTAAGCATTCTGTAATTAAATATTTTTAAATGTTTTTAATTAGAAATGATTGCTTAGGTAAATTTAGTTAAACAACTCTGATGAAGCATCAACAGGTACAGACAAATCAGGGACTCTACATAAGGTTTCTGTAGTTATGCATAAAGTTTAAGAAAATTCACACTTGAAAAAAGGGACAGTGTGATAGTAGATCAGGATTTCAGTAGTGACACAGACAGAAGTACAGTTTGCACCTTCCTCTGAAAACTATTTTCATTAAGTATCTGATTCCACTTCCACTTTTTAAATAAAAAGGATTTCCACAGAATACAATTAAGTAAGTCTGTATTAATAATTACTATTATCAAACCACTTTTAAGATGGGTTCAGAACAGATAGCGAGTCAGGTATAAATACACAACATATTTCAGTCTTAATGCCCCTGAAGGATTACCAGTTCCTTCTCCCTCACTACCGTGGAAACAAGGTTATGAACTATACAGTAACTTTTTTTTATTCACTTTTACTTAGATACCTATAGAACTGGATTTTTTTGTGCATGTCTTCATGCAAATCATTATGTTAGAAGGCTGGCTGGTATATGACTCCTTAACCTTTTTTGTCATATTCCAATACTGAAGTGTTTCTCATGTGTCTTTAGCTCTCTGGCAGTTACTATTGGGGAGTGACATAGGTATGAGCTCTTTTAAAGACACAATCATGAATAACATCATTAACAAACCAAGAAATCCAGCATATATAAATATATTCTTTTTGCAAAGTACAGCCACTAACCACCTGTGAACTGCAGTGGTAACTTTCTCTGGAGAGACAATGTAAAATACAGGTTCTGTATCTGAGCCAGCTATTAATGTAAAGTTATGTGGCTATCTAGGGCAGCTTTTCAAAGCCACTCTGAAAATTAATTCCAGCTACTTCTTGATTCAAAATTACTTAATCAAGGCTTAGTATTTCAAAGAGATGTATTTATACTGAAGTTTTGCTCTAATAAAAATGACAAAGTTATACACTTCTAGATGGAAAAAATATTATAGTCTCATTAGCATATAAGAATAGATGCAAATAAAAAAAAAAAAGTAAAATTTTCAGAAACTGGAAAGTATGATAAATAGGTGTAAAATGTCAGTATTACAGTTTTGAAATTCAACAATGCTTCACCAACACACAAAAGACAGCAATACATTCTCTTACTGAAAGGCTATTGTTTAGAGGCCATCCAAATAACTGCTGAGACTGACTTACAGCCAGCCTGTATTTATGGAAGAAATCATAGAACCATACATTGGAAGGGACATTAAAGACCATGTAGTTCCAAACTCCCTGCTATAAGCAGGGACATCTCTTAGTGTGAGGTGTCACTATACCAGGCTGCACAAAGCCTCATCCAACCTGGCTTTAAACACCTCCAGGGAGGGGGCATCAACATCCTCCATGGGCAACCCGTTCTAGCACCTTTTACTGCCCTCATTCTTCCTATGTCCAACCTCAATCTATTCTCTTTCAGTTTCAAACCATTACACTTTGTCCTGTCACTGCCCTCTTTGGTGAAAAGCTTTCCTGTAGCACCCCAGGCACTGGAAGGTGTCTCCCCTTCTCTCCTCCAGGCTGAATAGTCCCAACTCTCTCAGCCTGTCTTCATAGAAGAGGTGAACCAGCCCTTGGATCATCTTCTGGACCCTCTTCAACAGCCCCATGTCTTTCTTGTGCTGAGGGCACCAGAACTGTACACAGTATTCAGGTGGGGTCTCACCAAAGCAGAGGAGCAGAATCCCCTCCCTGGCCCTGCTGGTCACACTTCTTTGATGCAGCCCAGGACACAACTGGCTCTCTGGGCTCCAGCACACACTGGTAGCTCATGTCAAACTTCTCATCTGCTACCACCCCCAAGTCGTTCTCCTCAGGACTGCTCTCCAGCCATACTCCCCCAAGCCTGTATTTGTGCCTGGGGTTGCACCAACCCAGGTGCAGGACCTTGCACTTGGCCTTGTTGAACTTCATGAGGTTGGCACTGGCCCATGTCTCCAGCCTGTCAGGGTCCCTCTGGATGGTCTCCCTTCCCTCTTGGGTATCAACTACTCCACAAAGCTTGGGATCATCAGCAAACTTCTGAGGATATACTCAATCCCACTGTTCATGTCTCCAACAAAGACGTTAAACTGGCCGCAATACTGACCCTGAAGAACACCACTTGCCACTTGCTTCCACTGGGACACTGAACCACAACTGTCTGAGTGTGGCCATCCAGCCAAAGTCACATTTACAGAATTAGGAAAGCATATACGGCAAAAATGCCAAGCAATCATGAGCTTAGTTGTGAAAGATCTGAGGGAGAAAAATGTAACTAGATTGCAATTTTACAACCTTGTAATCTAATGACCTGAATTAGTACTTAATATTGAAGCTTCCCACAAAATGATGACTGTCTTTTGAGGACATCTTGTCCAACACCTCTGCTCAAGCAGGGCCACCTACAGCAGGTTGCCAATAAATGTGTCCAGACAACATTTGAATATCCAGGGATAAAGTTTCCATATCCTCCATGAGAAACCTGTTCCAGTGCTTGAGCACCTTCACAACAAATATATACATATATATATATATACACATATATATAGCCATTATGTGTATATAATGTTTAAATGGAATTTCCACTACAGTTTGAGTTCATTGCCTCTTATCCTGTCATCAGACACAGCTCTGTAAACAACCTGGCTCTATCTCATTTTCAGGTACCCTTCAGGTATTTGTAGACCCTGATAAGATGTCCTCTTTGAATGTTCTCTTCTCCGAACTAACAGTCTCTGCTCTCCCGGCCTTCCTCCTATAGGAGACACTTCAGTCCCTTCATCATCTTTGAGGGCCCCTCACTGGACTCTCCCCAGTGTGTCCATGTCTCACTTTTATTGAGGAAACCAAGGCTGGATATAGCACTCCACATGTGGCCTTACCAGTGCTGAGGAGAGGGGAAGAAACACATGCTTCAACAAGCTGGCTACACTCCTTTTAGTGAAGCCCAGGATACCACTAGCATTCTTCACAGCCATGGCACATGGCTGGCTTGTGTTCAACTTGATGTCTACTATGACCCCCATGGCCTTTTCTGTAAAGCTGCTTTCCAGATGGCCAGCCCTCAGGTATTGTGCATGGGCTTGTTCCTACACAGGTGCAGGACTTCGCACTGCTTGCTGAGCCTTGTAAGATTCCTTTCAGCCCATTTCTATAGCCTATGAAGGTCCCTCTGGATCAGCCTCTCCTAGTTTGGCGTCATCTGGAAACTTGAGTGTAGACTTCACTCCACTGTCCAAATTATTAGCATACATGTTAAACAGGATTCAGACCCAGTATTTTGCCCTGGGGTAAACCTCTAGGTACTAGCCTTTAATCAGACTTCGTGCTTCTGATCATCACCCTCTGGGCCCAGTGTTTCTCAATCCACCTCACTGTCTGGTCATCCAGCCCATACTTCATCAGCTCCTCTATACACATCCTATGGCAGACAGTGTCAAAACCTTACTGAAGTTGAGGAAGACAACACCCACTTCATCTCCTTCATCTAACCAGCCAGTCATTTCACTGTAGAAGGTTATCAGGTTGGGCAACCACAATATCACTCAGTGAATCTCTGCTTTCCTTTTAGTAGTTTCATTACCTTCCCAGGAACCAAGGTAAGGCTGACCAGCGTCTAGTTCCCTGGGTCCTCCTTCTAGACCTCTTGAACATAGGCATGACATTTGCTTTCCACTATTCTTCATGCATCTGACCCAATCACCATCATCATTCAAAGATTATCAAGGAGGTCCTCGCAGTGACAGCAGCCAGCTCCTTTAGCACTTCTGAGTGCTCCTCATCAGGACATAAGGACTTATTTAAGTTTGCGTAAGTATTCTCCAACCTGTTGCTCCTCTTCTACCAAGTCTTCCTTGCTCCAGACCTTACCCAGTCACTGGGTCCCCAGATTACTGAAAGTTGATCTTGCTAATAAAGACTAAGGTGAAGAAAGCCATTTTCTATAGTAAGACTCCCTGTATCACAATGATGGAATTCTACCTCATGATTTTTCTCAAGACTTTTACAGTACAAGACATTGTCCCTTGCCCCCCAGGCTTTATGTCAAGGAATGTATCTATCTGAGGTGTGTTACAGGTCTTTTTTTAAACATCTACACACTTACTTGGCAGTTCACAATTTTCACTTCTCAAGTGTTGGTCTCTTTTTCTAACACATCTCACACCAAAGAACAACTGAAATGTCTATCAGACAGTAAGTTCCTCATATATTCAATAACAATTCTAAACAGGTTATCTGCAGATCATACATACCCAGAATCCCTGGCAACTCATATAAAACAATACATAAGCAATTCAGATGTTTTTCTCCTTAGGCTGATTCTTGTCTATTAAACATTACCCACTCAGTCTGTGTTTTCCTAATGCAAAAGCTTAGGCCAAGAGAACTGCCTTCCATAGCTACCTGATGATCAACTATGTCAGTATAACAGCAGCAGCAGTAGATTTTCTGTGCTAATGTCCCTGTAGTACTGCTCATTAACTACTATGCTACAAAAAGGGGCAAGCAAGGGATTTTTTACAGCACAGCAGATAATTACACAAATTCATTCTAATTGCCAGCTTTTCAACCTGGGAAGGAATAAAAGAGAGTTCAAAACCATTCACAGTTTATCCCTCCCTGCCAATATATTTAACATGCTACAGAGATAGTGAAATACGGTTTTACACTTGCAAAAGCAAAGACACTAATTGTCTACTTACACTTTCAAACTATATCTTACAAGGCTGATAGTAATTCTTATAATGTAAATGAAAATTAGACTGATACACTGAACAATGATGTTATGAATGCTGAGCACAGCTCTCTGCTGCTATCATTGTTTTGGTATTAATGTTACATCAGTACAGTAAAGAACACCAAGGTGTTCTTAGTGATTAAAATGCTGTATTTCACTAGCAAAGGACACACTATGTTAATGTCATTTCAACAGCCATACCTGCACTTTCTGCTTTTTATCAGCATCAACCATATGACTCTCTCCCTGTGAGCCTACCTACACTTCAGAGAGGATTACACACTGGTGGGGGTGGGTTGGTCCGTAGCATTTTTCTGACTATCTCAGCCACTAGAATATTTTTATTGCTGTCCCAGTGAGCAAATGATACTGGGGGGTCCAGCCATACTGGAGCCATAGATACCTAAACACCCCAGATACTCTTCATTCACTTTTAACCACTTCCTCAAGTTGCTCTCCTATTATCACTCCTATTGCTCTTACAGACTTCTATCTTGTTTATACCGCAGTTTTCATTACTGTCTGTAAATGCTAAGCATGAACACAAGTTCCAGTCTTTCTCAGTATTCAACATTCCGACAACATGTAGGTGATTAAATGCTGGAATTAAACATAATCTCCCACTTCCATAGGGTACCACAGGTGCTCTCCCAAATGTCTGCTAGTCTTGCTTGATCTACAAATTTATTCTTAATCTAGCATCTACGGAAAGCCTTGGTCTCAAGCACCACCTTGTTTCAGTTGCACAAAAATAACAACTTTCATTTTTTCCCCAAATTTCCACAGTATTGCTTTTGCTGAGTTGGAGCTACATCCAAGGCCACTATAAAAATCTTTTTAGCTCTAAGTATGCCAAGTGGTAATATATTACAGTATGCAAATCTTACCCTTTTCTAAACTAATGCTTTTATCAAGTCTGGAACTCTGCTTTATTTAATCTCTAATCAGATTTTCAGGAAGAAACGCTTGTACATTTGAAATCACTTATTTGTATTCCCAAATACCATTTACATATGGATAGTTCAGTGATGAATTACATTAATGGAAATACACAACGGTATGCATAATTTTGCAAGCCTATCTAGAGCTTTAAGAATTGGCAACCTAATAAGCTAGTTACTGAGCAGATGCAGTTCATTTCTTTTGTGACCCAAACATTATTTCACATATCTTAAATGCTCTAAATGTTGTTATATACCTCTACCAAAGGAGAAAAAAAGAAAGAAAAAAAAAGTCTGGAAGAAAACCTTACTTCTTCCAGTGCCTTAACTCATGTACTTTAAGTCTTTCTTAATACTTTATTAGTACATAACCAGCAATAAATAAAAAAAAGCTCTCAGGGACAACTGAGACCTAAGACCTACTGAGTTTTACTGCATAAAACAACTCCCTGATGACATTAAAATTGCCAGCATTTATCCCAGCAATAAATGTGACACATAACTCTGTATTTACTGTTTTCTTTAAACATTTGAATCCATTGAATCAATGCAATACATTTCCAATATATTCAGATTATTGTTACATTAACAGGTCAGAATACATAATATTATTTTTGACAACTGGAAGCACATTTTTGAGAGAATCTTTACCTTAACTTGAAAAACCAAAATTTTTCCTGAAAAAAAAAGTAAATATAATAAATATGTAATACCTTGTCACTTTACAGCTTGACTCAATCAGCTCATTTTCAATATCCAACAGACTAGAAGGCAGATTGTATTTCAAAGGCGAGGACATTCTTTTTAAACGCAGTAAGCCAACACAGAACTTTGCTCCCATTTCCTCCAGTTCTCTTGTCCCTATCTGCAATCCCTAATTTAAAAATAAGATTTAAAAAGACAAAATAGGTACAGGCAGATAGATCCACACATACTGCAGAATTACTATTTAAAACACATTTCATTATTTTATTTAATATACTTTCTTGGTCTAAAGACAGAACAGGTAAGAACTGTAGAGTGAATACTTAGGAAAAGTGTCAGAGAAAACTCAAAGAAGAACTCCATGATTCCTCTAAGGTTGAATAAACATTTCTGGACACATCTACATTTCTTTGGAGCTTCCTAGTCTACACTTCTAGTTCATCAATACTAACAGAACTTTACCCAGTGCAGTGGCACTGGAAGAGAGGAGATTACCTCCAAATTTATATGTATACATTTTCTTTAAAACCTGCAACAAAGTTTATTAAAAGGAATTTCAAATACTAAGATTTCAAATTCAAGACTCTTCAAATGTCCAACAGAAGGAAAAAAATAAGTTAATACTGCATCTGTGATCAAGTTCCTTACTACGTTCTGACACATAATTAAGACTATTGAAGGTAACAAAGTTACTCCTTGACACACATTATCTCTTCCCCTCCTCTAAATTAGAAAGAAGGTACATGTGTTAGTTTTGTTCACACATTTAGCAATTAAAAACAAGTATCAAAAGCCATAACTATTTTTTAACTCAAATGACATGCCAAGGCATTTTCCTCTGCAAAGACCATTTAGGAGGTAGAAATTATGAAAAATTCTACAAGTTTAGAATTGTTATGAAGCTGCCCATCAGATAATTCTACACTCTAATTTAGTCAGAGGTACAGTATGTATGGACAGAAGCTTTGACCTCAACTACTTTATAAAAAGAGAATGGTATTGCAGAGTGACCCTCAACAATTAAGGAATTATTAGTACTGACTGTATAGACGCTAACAAATTTAACATCACAAGCCAACTCAATCTTCCCCTTTTCAACTTCTACGTCTCAGGAGAATTTAAAAGGATTTCAGTTTGGATCTTCTAAACCTCTTAGGATACAGGGTAGTTAAAAAGGAGCTTGACAATACAAGCAAGTAAGCAAAAGAACCAGGAGGTGGTGGTAAGCTAAGTCGTCAAGTAGGAAAATACACAGAACAAAAAGAATGAGTAAGAATTTTTCTACTAAAAACCACACACAAAATCTTTGTGTAAGTTCCCCACTGATGCTGTATTTTCAAATGCAAGTTTTAAAAAGAAAGTATTATGTTGCTCCAGAAATGACACAGTCTGCATATAATGTACTTGTCTTTTCAACATACAGACATTTTACAAACATATAGTTTTATTTTCTTTTTGCAAGTTTTTTTATTTCCTCAGTAGTGCTCATAAGCAAGGTGCTATTTAGTAACAAGAGAGGTAAAGCTATATCCACTATTCTAAATAGTGCCATCCTCCACCCAAAGGGTACAGAAACCTGTGAATAATAGTTGGATATTTGATTGTTATTGTTAATATTAATACTACTTACCTCTTTTATAATGCTTTTGTGCTGTAGGTTTCAAAGTACTTTATTAATAAAGGAAGAATTATCCTCACTTTACTGATGGAGAAATGGAGGCAGAGAGGGTTGAAGCGATTTGCACAGTGTCTCACAGCATGTCACTGGCCCCGGTGGGAACAGAAATCAGTTCTCCTCACTCCCAGTGCAGTACCTTATCCACAGAGGCCAATTTTTTGTTTTTGTTTAGTATTTGTTTGCACGTCAGTAACTTTCGAAGACCCCAATCAAAGCTGGGGCTCCACTACGCTAATCACAGGAAGACAGTCCCTGGCCCAAAGAGATTAAAATAACATTAAGGACAAGAGGCAACAAGTATGCAGAAGAGGAAGAAGGGTAACAGCAATCTCACTGTTACACACATGAGAAACTTTTCCAACCATTGTCTACATCTCTTGCTGAAGAAGTTACCATTAGTTGGCAGGTTCCTCAAAGACAGTATAATAGGAGTGACTCTGAGTTGAAAAAGGGTAAGAGCATAGTATGAAAGAAAGTGCCAAGACAATTGTTAGAAAGGTCAATAGCGTGTGCATGTTCCGTGGCTGCTATTTTCAGGACAGTGGAAAGAGGATGTAACTAAAGAGACACCTAGGCAGATCATATTGGATGTGGATAATTCTGAAGTGCTTGGACAATGAAGTTCGAACTTAGTATACTGAAAGGTCTATGTATGTGCAGTAAAACATTGGACCTAAGTCTGGATTCACTTCTGTCGCTTCCTTATCTCATATACCACACAGCCACCAAATACCAAACTTGTTAATCCATTTTTATTCTTCCATCTGCCAAATTGCTTAACTTCCATGAAAGAAGAGGCCCAGAGTCTGTTTCAGGAAACAGTAAAAATCAGTTGCTCTAAATAAGGGAAATGAAGTGAAGTTCATTTTCACTTAAGCATTGATTACACTCATCTTCCTGATCTTCTAATCATCTTCAGCTATTGTAATGGTACCTTGAACTGTGGCCCAATAAAGCTCCGTAGGTGTTACAAGCATTGCTTATAAGCACAAGCCATCTGGAAGCAGCTGCTTTTTTTTGTTGTTTTTGCTTCATTTTTTTGTGTTTTTAACGTGCACCACATTTTATTCCTTTTTCTTTACATTTTATACAACTGTCTTTCTTCCAGACAATAACACTTAAGATGGCTGGTTCATCTTCCTTACCAAGCATGTCATGGAAGTACCTTCACATTAACAGGGTGTCTCAGTGATGAGCTTTGCTACCTGAAAACAAAGACGCAAAACAAAGCCATAACACGCTGTGACCTCAAGTTGAGAAGAATCTTCCTGCAATGTGTATTTAGTAAACTGAAAACAGTCATACCAAGATTTAAGAAGTCAGCTGGACAGTAAAACATCATCTTGTTCTTCTGCCTTCTTGTTCAGCAGAGACTACAAAGATGTGATCATTTTTGAGTAGTCAAAACGTAACAACTGAAGTATCATGGTAACTGAAAAGCTTGTTATTGAATCCTCATCTCCTGAGGTGTTGTTCTTTTAAGTGCATCATAAAATTTCCAGATAATCAAATATTTTTAATTAGCCTAGAAATTAATTAATACTCTCAATAATTTCCAATCAGGAAAGGGAGTGATAACCGTTTTCAGATGGTTTTAATTATTGAAGAAATTGTACTTTCACCCGGCATCATAATTATCTTGCATAGTAGATCCTAGAACATCTTTTTGCCTGAGCATTTCCTTTTCAGTACCTTGAATCATAAATGACTGAGAAATATTTGCAGCCTTAATTCTCAACACACTCTGAAGACCCCATACAAGCTGTTAAAGATTGCTTCAAGAGAGAACTTGGTCTCCAGGGATCCTAAATTCAGGAAAATGCAATCTCATTTATACCACCATTTTTCTCAGAGTTGCTGGTCCCACTCCCTCTACAAAAAAAGACACTGAGCCTTTTCATCTATTTGATCTTCTCATTGGAGAAATACTGCTCTCTTCTTGTTGTCCAGTCACCTTGGCCTTTTAGATACATTTTCTTAGTAAGTCTGAGCAAAAGAACAAATGAAGAATCTTCCTGTATGTTCAGAGAATGACTAAGACCTCGCAACTGTTTTATTGCAAATAAAATGAATGACAGGACAGCAATTTGATCTCATCCGCTAGTTTATATCACATACAAGAATACTCTTCCCTTTTGAATAAATGGGACTTTGCAGGTTCACCATCTTGAAAACTGTTTCACAAAGCATCTTCGATTCACCTGTTTTAAGAATGTTCTGTAGCAACATTGTTAAAGCCATGAAGGTTCATGTTTGTAAGAATATTCTGGAAATTTCAAAATAAGCAAGTTGGATGAATTCTAATTTTTGAAGTTTCATAACAAAGTCATCTGAGGAATAAAGTAATATTCTGAGAATAGGGGAATACTTCTGTTATTAGTTGACAAAAATAAAATAATTCATTTAGTAGTTACAGACCTACTGAAATTCCTCCCAAAAGATGTGTCTTCCTCTGTCTAGGGAGATATGCATGGGTGTTGGAGGATACATTAAATACACCTTGTTCCAGCATTTTTTCTTTTGTTTTTTTTTGTTCCCGTCCCTCCTCCTTGTCCTTGATCCCAGCCTTCTGATCTTTTTTTGATGCACCATATTTTTGGCTTGTGGTAATTTTCTTGGTTAGCAGTTTTAAGTCCTACTTTCAAGCAGAGAAAACTGATGTCTTCCATGAATGCTCATTTAAAAAACTTGCTTCAATTTGTAACCAAATTTAACACAGTGACAGAAGTTAAAGATCAGATAGATGCTGGGTTGGTGATCCCCCTTTTCTCCTTATGAAATATTTTCTTTTAAGTTTTCTAGTAATGCGAAAACTACAAACAGGGTCACCTGTTCAAGTATCTATTAACATTTTTGACAGAGACAAATTGAAAAAAAGTTTTAAGTGAAGAAGTCAAACAACTATGATGAGTTCAGAGATATGCAATTTTCAGTTTTGTAGGTAACCTGATATGAAAGTGTTTTGATTTATAAGCTACACTGGAAAATTCTGCAAGGGACACTGCTGCTGAAGAACCATGAACTGCCATGAAGAAGTCTGAAACTGCCACCTGTATAGAAGTTTTTATTCTAGTATTGGCATCTGTTACCACCAAATTTTAATAACCTACTGGAAAGAACAGTTCTGATTTTTTTTTAAATACATGCATGCATATGTGTTACAAGCAGTAATTAATATTAATCTTTCTGAGAGAGCCAATAAGCATAACATACTGGGAGGCGGGAATTAAGTGACAGATGAAGACTGTTATACAACCTGTAATATTGTAAATTATGTAATCTCACTCTAACATTAGCACACACAGAGATCTTAGAAGAGATTTGTAAGTTTAAAGCAAGCAAGCAAGTGGAGTTATAGAATAAGATACCAATGCAAATGGAAGAAATTATAAAGCAAAAGCAGTTTAATTGATGTATTTTCTTACCTTATATTTGCCCTGGTCACATCCACACAAAGTGCTTTCCATGGTGTAGCTCCTTTGTACGCCTATCTCTCTCCAGACAACAACTCGTGCTGTTGATTCCTTGGACTTCTCCACTACAAAGCTGCAGCTGCCCATGCAGAATGCTGGGGCAGTTTGACTCAGGATCTTGGGGAGTGTCTGCAGGAAGGAAAATTGAAAAACACAGAGACTGTTTTATTTCACTTATGGAAGAAGGGAAATACTCAAATCACAAACTGCAACCTGAAAATTTTGCTACAAAATTAATTTACAGAACAAGTAGGAAAATATTTCTCTATCTTGAGTTTTCAAACCCTGTTATGTTCAACTGACAACAGGTACTCAAGTACTGTGTTTAGTTCTGGGCCCCTTGCTACAAGAAGGACATCGAGGTGCTGAAGTATGTCCACAGAAGGGCATGCAAGCTGGTGATGGGGCTGGAGAATGAGTCCTGTGTGGAGAGGCTGAGGGAATTGGGACTGTTTAGTTTGGAGGAGGATGAAGGAAGACCTAATTGCTCTTGACAACTACCTCAAAGAAGGATGTAGTGAGTGAGTGTTGACCTCTTCTCTTAAGTTAATCATAAGACCCGAGGAAATGGCCTGAAGTTGCAACAAGGGAGGTTATACTACACATTATAAAGAATTCCTTTACTGAAAGAGTGATCAGGCACTGGAATGGTCTGCCCTAGGAGGTGGTGAAGTCACCATCTGAGGAGCTCTAGTGGGCCTGCTTTTTTAAAAAAAATATTTTTTTAATTAATATTTTAGGGCAGAGAGGTTGACAGATAGAGTGATCTTAGAGGTCTTTTCCAAGCATGAAGATTCTGTGATTTGTATCAGTTAAGCCTAAACACATGACCACTTTGAATTTATTATTTCAGCAGTATGAATACCATTAATAGTGCAAGGCTGCCCAAACATTTCAGATGAAGGCTTTTCCCACAACTATTACTGCCTGTGGTCTCTTCTGTGCTATGGTAATGCAGGCTGAAGTGACAAAACCCCATATAAACATGTTGAGGAGCAGGCATGAATAGCATCAGACTCAGCATCCAAAAGAAGTCACACAAGAAAATCAAGGAGAAAAAGAACCTTTTCAAAAGTCAGTGAGATATGAGAAAAAAATATGAAGTATCTGTACTCATTTACATTCACGGACGCATACGAAGCACTTTAATGTGCATCTCAAAAAAGGGCAGGGTTTGGACGCACTAGGTTGCACAGATGAGCAATCGCCACAAGGCGGCAGTGGAGCTACACAGAAGAAACAGGAAACACGTCTTTTTAAGTCTTGAAGAATTTTTTTAAGCAATGCAGTGGACGTTACTTGTGCAAGTTTATTATCTATATGCATAGGGGCACATACCTTAACTACACATCTTTACAGGTGGAACCTTTCCTATCCACATACAAAAATTAGCATTCTCAGAGCAATTCAGTATTTTTATTTTCTTGTTGCTAGAATATTACTTGCCAGGCTTAAATGACTTTTTTTATCCAGTAATTATAGAAACGTACAGAAGCCTATTTTCCACGTATTTACTATAATGGTAATGTTGAACACTTTTTTGAAAAGTACATATTGGTACAAAGACTCCCAAGATCAAGCAGTCTACCAGCATTAAATCCTTAGCTGTATTAGTCTACAATGTTTACAGCTCTCAAAATACTTTGAAGTACACCCATGAACTAAAAAGCGATCATTCTAAGTAAGTCTGTTTATGGTATAAAGTCACTATGTGTACAGAATAATATTGGGAAGTTATCTGAAAGGTACATTCCAAATTTGTGTCAAGCGAAAAAGGTACAAATGGCAAACTTACCCTGTAACCAGGGTCTTCCACCAGGTCACAAGAGACAGCATTAACATTTGTGTGCCACATTGTCTCTTTAATGCTGCAGCCATACATAAATACATTCTTTTTACGGGAGTGACCATGATAATCACAGTAGACCTGCAGTAAACCATTTGGCAAAACAATTAACATTTTATAAAAGTAATAAAAGGACAAATTAAAAAAAAAAATTTGTACTGTCGAGAAAGTTCCAAAGAATTAGGAAACACAACTCCTTACAGAATTAACTTGTGCATTAAGACAAAAAAATGTTGGATTCATCTAAGGAAGGTTTAACCTTCTACCCTAGCAAAGGAGATAGATTTAGATCTAAAGGTTTGCAGAAGTCCAGTTCTCAGAGTAAAATTTAAGTGTGACAAAATTTACAAGACCATATTAAAATGTTTTCTTTACAGACTAGCTACACAATGTCAGAAAGATTTAGAATTGCTTACATACACATACTCACCAAAGGTAAGCGTTTTATAGCAGCCAGATATTGCAGTAACCCTTTAGCATGGTAAATAGTGGGATGCAGATCTGGATTTGGATTTTGCCACTGCCTGTTTAAATCTTCTCCACTTAAAGAGCAACGGTGGCTATTGTGGAGAGGTGGAAAAAGGCATCATGTAGTCTGTATTAATGTACTTTTAAATAAGTCTCCCCTCCACCTCAATTCTTCCTCATCACCTCTCCTTCTTTGGAAGGAGTCTGGTAAGAGACCAACTTCAGTTTTCTAACATGCCAAATAAGAGAAGTGCTTGGGTTTTTAAAGTTATATTATAGAAAACCTAAAAATAAATGAGAAGTCTTTAGAATGTTCTAAAGTTGTCTTTAGAATGTTACTGCTGGGATAGATTTCTAAACTGTCCCTGTATTAAATTTTCCCTAATATTCTGAATTATTTAATTCTCGGTATTCCATTATATACGTGCTTTTACACATAAATACAGAGTTCTACTCAAATCCATAATCAGTTTGATTATTTTATTCATAAAACCTTTAAAATACTACCCATAACTAGGTAAGAAGGAACTTTAGATCCACCATACCAAAATTTCCATTTCATATTAATTCCCTGTAACTAAGTAAACATAGACTGTTTACTCACAGCAGCATCAAAAGGTTCTAAAATATCCTTTACACTTCTTAGAAGACTAGTAAGTGAATTACCGTTGATAACTTTGGCTAAATCAAGGTAACCTCTTACCTTTTCTCTTGCACACCTACTAACTTTCCCCCATTTCGTAACATTTGACAACAGCCATTTCCATAACACACTTCTAACAAGTATAATTTGAAAAAAGGAGAAAAATTATGTAAAATCTTTTGCAGGTACAAGAACTGTTCTTTTCACTAGAACCATGAATTTGGTTAGCTTTTTCTAAAAGCAGTTCTATACCTATCTAAGACTGTATTTCAGATAAACAATTAAAATGTCAAATGACATAGGAATTATTACTGTCCATGAACAAACAAACATACTTTTTATAAAACTGAAATTCATGGCACAATGCATCTGTCTTAAAAAAAAATAATTTAAAAAAATAATATTGAAAAGCCCTAGTAATTTTTAAAGTTTGTTTGGTTTTTTTCTTATCAAGTATTGCACTTGTATGTTTCAGAGTTTAGTTTAGACTTCTTTTAAATAACAGATGCAAAGACTTATTAATACAGGTTATGTATTTGTGTGTAAACTTGTGCTTACTTTCCATTGATGACACCATCTGGATTAAGCATGGGAATAATTTTGAAAATATAAGATTCTCTTAAACATTGGGCACTTGGATTATTGCTCATAAGGTATTCCAGGGTTCCCTTCATAACCCAACTTGCATTAGTCTCTCCAGGATGCACACGAGCAGATAGGAAAATGTAAGGACGATTCCCTAAAAGAAGTATACATAGAAGTTACAAAATATGATTCAAACTAAGTTAAGTGTGTTAATTGAAAAAAAAAAAAAAATAGAAAAAGAAAAAAGAAAAAAAAAAAAAGAAGAAAAAAAAGGCAATGGCCAGCTTCACTTACTACAATTACAATCAAAGCATTTGGAGAAAAAAACTTATTCAAAAGTCAGGCATTCTTATTCAAGAAATGCCACTTGCAAAATGTAACATAAAAATATTTAGCAACTGATTTAAAATACATGAATACATTGGGTTTTATAAATCCAGATCTAAACATCTTTATTTGACTACCACAAATAAATATTAAATACAAAGTTAATCCTAAATAAAGACAGCCCTTAAATTAGTGAAATTAATTATTTTACATTCCTATTTTTACAATGCACACCAGTTTTTACATTTCTTCATAGAGACCTAGTTTTGTATTACTTTCAGTCAGTGAGAAAGAAAAGTCATACTTACTGAACTGACAAATATGTTCATAGTAACTGGACTCTGGCATAGCTGTAATAGTGACTAAGGGACAACCGTTGCCAGCCAGGGTCTCACAGAGAACATCTTGTCGAAAATATATCTGTTGGGGGTTGTGCATAGATTCTAGCTTCTGCAGATGCATCTTCATCCAAAAAATAATGAAAAAAAAACAAACCAACACTTTAAATCCTTTGCAGTATTGTACCACAGAGTGATTTCCCAAGTACATTTAAATCTATTCTTTTTTGTCATTCTAAACAAAGTTCAAGTTTCCAGCATAATTTTGACCATGATATTTCATTCTCTACATCTCTGACAGAATGAATACTTCTCTTATAATGGAGTATGCTTTTCCAACCACTTTGAGGAAGATGAAGAGACAAAGGACACATTATTTTCTACTAGATGGTACTGTATGGGTATGTGGAAGGTAAGAACCTCTGTCTCATTAAGGTTATCTGATCAGGAACCTTGCCAGTGCAAAAGGGAATAACAAGTTAAGGGAGAAGCAATAAAAAGGAATAGAGAGTAAAAGTCCCAATAGCAAGATGCAGCAGAAATAACAGCAAGGACCACAGTTTCCAGTCTCTAACTGATGTGCCATTAAGAATCTACAGGCAAAGCTCTGGAGACAGCCACCTGAGAGTCAAGGAGGAAAGATGAGGAACATGAGGATTTGGAATATTCAAGGAGAGCCTGTGGGACTATATGAAACTTACGCACCGGATGCCTACAGTCTACCCTTAGCTATCTCTCTGGGCAGCCTCACTCTCCTGTCCTGTGCATGCAAGGGCTATGTGGACTAGGTGCAACTAATAAGACAGGTGTGAGTGGATCTGGGGTCAGCAACTAGAGTGAGAAGGGGTCTCAGCATCATTAGCTGGAGATGACACATCTCTAGGGAGCATCTCTGTGAGCACCATAGACTTTGCATCCAATGTGCCAGCAACTGTTGGGGTTGAAGTGAGCAGGCTTGAAGCTGCAGGCAATGTTGGCACCCTTCAGTCTGTGGAATCAGCAGTGGAAGCGAGAATGAGTCTCAGTAGTGGTTAGTGTAGTGATTAAGGGTCTTGGTTCCAGCCACTGGGTGAAGAACAGTGTGTCCCAAAAAAACAGCTAGTGGGGTGGTAAGGGTGAGGGAAGCAAGGGAGACTGTCTCAGTACTGGCACAGAGTAGGATCATGGGTTATGAGCCCACATGCCTGGTACCATCTGCTGGGGTAAGGAGCAAGCATATGCATCTTCGCCAAAGCTAGGGTGCATGGGCCGGGGGGATATATGCAGCTTCAAAGTGGACTACCCAGTGAGTATGAACCACCAAGTCAAGGCAGGGGTATCAGGTAGGCAGAGAATCCATGCCAGCATCTGGGGGCAACCACAGGTTTGGAGTGCCTGTGAGATGAGTGTGCCAGTGCACTCATCTGTTTGCTAGTGAGCATCAGGCTCCACTGGCCTTCAAGTTGGAGGCAGGGAAGAGAGGGTGGGATTCAGGCAGAGGTATGGCATACATGGGCCATGCCAGTCATCCAAAATGTGTGTGTGCTTGTGATTCTAGAGAGCAGATGCATGTGTTCTTTTACTAGTGACAGCAATCCTTACCAGCTGGAGAGAAGGAAAGGAACTTAGGAGTCTATAGTTATCTTTTAAGCAAGTCTTGGTAGTGTTACACACATGCGCCATGGAAGACAGCATGTTCTTTGCCAGCCTTTAGCCAGCTGTCCTGGAGTGGGGGAAGGAGGGGGATGCGCAAATGTGGGTAAGCTTCTCTCTCTTTGGGATACACTCAGACTCACTTGTGGCTGAACCTACAAGCAAATAGGAAAGTAGCGGCGACATCCACCAGCAGTCTGAGAAAGAGATGCCCGTGTCCCTTGGCTGGGCTCCAGCAGCTGGGCAGGAGGAACCACCAGGTCCCAGATGCTTCTAACATCCCTTAACAGTAATTCTTCCAAGAACAAGTATGGCTCAGTAAAAAGCTTTATTCAGCGCTGTTACACACTAGTCACTGAATGTCCAAGTTCACTTTTATTGCTGTGGCAGCAACAACCAACACACTTTCTAGCCAAGACTATTGCTTAGTGCTAAAAAGCTTCACAACACTTCTTCAGCCAATTCATTAACCTAAGAAGGTCTACTGTTATCTTAACTATGCTAACTTGAGTAGGTCATTTATGAAGAGGTATATGTAAAGCAGAAGGATGAGTTCTCAAGAGACAAACACAAATACGTCATCCAATTTCCATGTTTCCAGCCAACTGGGAATTGTAATTCCCACAAAACCCATTCAGCCTGAAAGTAAGTATCGATTTTATTTTTTCAGGGACTATTCTTTAGAACAATCTACATGCATCGCCAGTCTTAACACCAGTATTTTATGAAAAAAATCTCCATTTTAAGGAACATTTTGAACTTTTAAAAATAAAAAATAATTCACTCACAAATGCTTACATTTCAGGTTGTGCAAAAGCATAAATACTTATCTGTTTAACAGATCAAACCTTCTCACCTTTAAAGTTGAGTATGTATATGGATAATGGTAAGCGAAGTAGCAGACATCATCTTTATGTTGGAAAGTCACTGTGAATGTAATTGTGTAATAAGATTTTCCTTTCTGACCTCCAGCAGCAATTGAACTTCTTGAAAAGTGATTCCTAAGAGTAACATGAAGGTAATAAACAAGTTAGAATACTTTTTTTTCTTATCACTGACTTTTTCTGAACGCATATTCTAAGAGCCAAGGTTTTCAGACATTGTGTTTCTCTTCTATGTACATCCAGGTTAAATACACCGTTTCCCACAATCTATGAAGACAGTTTATTGTAACAGTGATACACATTCATTCATATTAGGAAAAGGTAACTAAACAAGTAACAAAAAAACCCAACCACCACCACCAACAAAACCAAACCAAAACAAAAAGAAACAAACAATTGTTGACCGAGAAGGGTAACACACGGATATACTGTAAAATCTCATCCTATGTTCCAGGACTGCTCTACAATGACTTTACCCTGGAATACAGAAGCCTGATCACAAGCACCATGTGATGAGGATTTCTGGAAGTCAATACTAAAATGTCAAGTAAGCATGTATATATACATTCCTCTACAAGTGTCTCCAGAACACTATTTCTGACAAACATATAGAAGATGAACAGGTTCAATATTACCAGCGTCCTGGCATATTTATTTATATATATTTAACTCATATATATTTTACTTTATTTATATATACATTAAACTCAATTCTGCTACCCTCCATAGTAATTCAGGAAGAAAACTGTCCACAAAAGGACTACTAAAATACAACTGGCTAGATGAGGGGAGAGCAGTGGATGTGGCTTTTCACACTGACTCCCACGGCATTTTCATTAGGAAACTGAGGGAGTGTGGGCTAGAAGAGTGGACAGTGAGGTGGATGGAGAGCTGGCTGTGTGACAGAGCTCAGAGGGTTGTGATTAACAGAGCAGGGCTGAGTTGGAGGCCTGTAATCAGGGGTGTCCCCCAGGGGTCAATACTCAATCTGGTCTTGTTCAACATATTCATCAATGACCTCAACAAGGGAACAGGGTGTATCCTGAGCAAGTTCGCTGAAGATACCAAACTGGGAGGGGTGGTGACACTCCAGAGGGCTGTGCTGCCATCCAGTGTGGCCTGGACAGGCTGGAGAGCTGGGCAGAGAGGAACCTCAGGAGATTCAACAAGGGCAAGTGTAGGATCCTGCACCTGGGGAGGAAGAACCCTAAGCACCAACACACGTTAGGGGTGGACCTGCTGGGAAGAAGTTTGGAGGGGAAGGATCTGGTAGATAGTAAATTATCCATGAACCATCAATGTGCCCTTAGCACCAAGAAACCCAGTGGAATCCTGGGGTGCATAAGAAAGAGTGCGGGCAGTAGGTCAACAGAGGTCATTCTCCTTCTCTACTCTGCCCTGGTGAGGCCACACCTGGAATACTGCATCCAGTTCTGGGCTCCCCAGTTCAAGAGAGACAGGGAACTACTACAGAGTCCAGCAGAGAGCAACAAAGATGACTGGGGGATTGGACCATCTTCCTTATGAGGAAAGGCTGAGAGAGCTGGGGCTCTTTAGCCTGGAGAAGAGAAGGCTGAGGGGAGACCTTATTAATGCCCATAAGTATCTCAAGGGTGGGTGCAAGGAGGATGGAGCCAGACTCTTCAGTAGTTCCCAGTGACAGGATGAGGGAAAATGGGCATAAGCTGGAACGTGGAAGTTTCATTTAAATATGAGGAAAAACTTCTTTACAGTGAGGGTGACAGAGCCCTGGAATAGGCTGCCCAGGCAGGTTGTGGAGTCTCCTTCTCTGGAGATACTCAGAACCTGCCCGAATGCAGTCCTGTGTCATATGCTCTAGATCCAGCTTTAGCAGGGGGGTTGGACTAGATTATCTAGAGGTCCCTTCTAACTCTTCTGTGATTCTGTAATTATAAAACTTAGAAGTAAACATTTCTCCTCAAAAACTGTAACACATACTAATCTACAGTGCAAGATTTGCTGTATGTCTGACTGGTGTACTTACTTATAGTAACAAATATCTGTGCCAACACGGGTCCAGTAAGGTCGAGAATTTAATGCTTCTTGAACAGAATACATGAGGGGCTGCATACCTTAAAGAAAAAAATACATCTCACTTCAATGCTTAACATTAAACATTGAGATCTTAGCATTAATGGGCCACATGAACAGTTACATGTAAGTCTCCAAACTACCTACACTCTTTTAGTCACTGTCATAAAATGCATTTGCATGAACGTCTGGGTATTATACCCTCTTTAAACCATGTGACAGAAGATTCTTCCCCCTCTTCATTCATCATGTTATAATTTTCAGAAAACAACCAATTTAAGTAAAAAAAAAAAAAAAATCAGATCTATAGGAGACCAAAATTAAATGTTTACATGAAAGCTGCAGTTAGCATGAACAGTCATCTACAAGAAATCCTGGACCCCACTCCATCCAACTGAATCATTAGAGAAAGGCTTCAATGTTAATACAAAAAAAAAAATCAACATTATCTTCCATTTTTCCGGACAGCTGGAAAAATCTTGATGTTTTAACTTTTTCAAGTTTATATTATTTGAAAAGTATACTTAAGTTGAATATTTAGTATGAAGTTAGAGTTGAAATTAATCATTGGACAATATTTACTAGTTACATAATTAGCCAAATACATTCACTGATTCAGTGTACTTAAAAAACCAAAAGTTGTTATCTGTTAAGTACGTATGAAGATCTAAGGTAACTGACAAAGATTAGTAAATAATTTAAAGGCTTCTTATTACTGGTCAAACTACCTGGTATTATTGGATGAGTGTGAATTGTACAATTAAAACAAAGAAGAATATTATGTTAGTCTGTGGTGGAGGTGGTGGAGGAAGAGGGCAGCTTCTGTTTCTCCTTCTTAGAAGACAAATTTCATGAAATCCAGCAGGGACAAATAAAACAAACCCTCACAAGACAAATGGATTTCAGCTGAATGACAATCACCTCCACCACTCCACCCCCAGACAAGTAGAAGAAAGGTATATTCAGTAATCCAGTACTTGTGGATGCGACAGAAGCAGCAAACACTACTCGCTGGAAAATGCAAGGGCCACATAAGAAGCCCAGCATTTCCAAGGAAACTTACTTTTCCTTCTTAAATAATGTGCCTCTCTTCATACGAGTACAACAAAACTACTGAGAATGTCTCCACCTACTTTCACAATTGACAATACATCTCTATTCAAAAAGAGATTAATCTTGGCAGTTGTCATTTTTCTTGCACCTGTGTGAATCAACAGTGGTTGATGTTCATATTCCACTATGCTCTTAGCTGCAACCACCAGTGAATTTCTTCTGCTTTGCCTCACTTGCAACAAAACTTCATTTTACAAACTGACAGAGCCAGCATTTTAAGATACTTTTTTTTCTTTTCAACAGAAACTTGTCAAAACATTTTCTAGCAATGCTATTAAAAAAAAAATATGATCTGGCAATATTAATATACTACCAATCCCAGGGCAGAGGGAAGGAAGAAAACAGACATTTTACTATGTGTGTCTTCTCAAATGTATGGAAAATGTATCTTACCATAGTTAAACTGACTGTTTGACTTTTCACAGTTGATGATGTTAAACCGGTAACCAGTGCCAGCTTTCATTCCACTGACTTCAAAGTAAAACCACTGATGATAATGATTGCTATTTATATCCGAGTTCAGAATTAGATCATACTCATTTCTGAAGATTAACAAAAAGAAATTAATCTTTTTTTTAAAAAAAGCAAAACCAAACAGTCTTCTGTATGAAAAAAAGTGCTGAAATATCTTACTTTCTTATCTGAATAACTTTGCGCAGGTTTCCAGATTCAAATTTTGAATTAAACTTCAAAACATCTGCTTCCTCTGGTACTGAACAACTGTAAGTAGAAAAAGGAAAGGGACAAAATTTTATAAAACAATATTAAACAAACTTAAGTAAAACAAACTCATTAAGCTTATTTTAAATCAACCTCATGTGGTAATGCTGAAATTTTTTTGAACATTCCTCTAAATACAATGTGGGTGGCAGCAAACAGCATTACATCAGAGAAACTTTCACTGAAGTCTGTCTTAACAGTGCTGCTTTGAACATTACAAATCACACCACAGAGAACGTAGAATTAGAGTATTAAGCTGAATATTGTTCTCAGAAGGATAAAAACGTACCTCAAATTATCAAGGTCATACACAACTCTGTCTATAATATCATTTTGATGAATCAGCCTTTCAATATCTTGAGCAATTTTTGTTCTAAAATAAAAAGCAGAGTTCTCATTTAAATTATAGCATAGTTTTCAATTAAAAACGAGGAATTACCCCATACAAAAATGAAAACTAACAAAGTTGACATAAAGACAGTGAGACAGATTATCAGAGAGACCTCAGCCTCACCTCCACTTATGTGCACAAACTGTAAGTGTACTTCAGTTTTAAACACCTGCATTCACAGCTGACTGAGTCCATTGAGGGGAGATATGTTTTCATTCACACAACCCATTGGCTTTTATCTTATGGAAAAAAAATTGCACTATTTCATTGTTTATAGTAGAAGCAAGAACAAGTCAAACATTCTTCATGTTAATGCTTTAAATCAGGACAGCACTTGCTAACATTAGTAACTTACAGGAGTCCTACCATAACTAAAATTAAAGAGTTTTAGAGACTAGGTCATGCAGTGAGTGTGTTAGTACACTAGGTTTTCACCTCTGAAGATCTAGGTTCATTTATCAACTAGGTAACAAATTAGAATGAATTTGGTGATGTCAGCCAAATATCAGGTGTATGTTTCTCCAGATCATAAAACCATTGCACAACTGGCAGTATCTGGGTCCTGGTTTGGAAAAGTAAGAATGTGGTGCAGTTCAAGAATGAAATATAGTAGCAGAGCTGTGTGGAAAAGCTTGCACAGCACCTGCAATATGAAGAAAAGGAGACATTAACGGTGAAGAATACAGAACAGAGTGGAAAAGTATGTTCAGGCTGGAAATTCTCCATTTAATTAAAATAAACATTGTTAACAAATGAGAAAAAGACTAGCACCTCTCATTAAATCAAAACTAACTGGAAAAGAAAACAAGCCACAAGTCTAATGTACTGACAAAATTTTTAAAAGGCTGACTCACCACAATCTACATGATCAGGTTCAGCTCAGTGCAGAACTAGAGTTTTGATCTTGCACTTGATCTTACACAAATCCTTAGATCTCAGTATGCCTCTGTTCTAAAGGGTCATAATACCTCCTATCATCACAGGAGTTTTGCCAAGACAAAATCCATTCTTGAGTATCAGGCATTCAAGTACCACATTAATAACCAATGCAGCCAAACATAAAGAAGAAAAGTTGTTCAAGGTGCACACAAAAAGGAAAACTAGTAGCAGATATTTTCAGATTCAAAAAAATCTAGATAAAAGAGAAGCTATTTAAAGATAATTAAAGGAAAAAATATAAAACCAACACTATCAACTTGAAGGTCTGTCTTTATAGGTCAGTCCTTTGTGAAACCTAATTTACCTGATGATTACTTCTAAGCATCAGATTTTAGACAATAATAAAGTTATTAGAAAACACTACAATCTACAGAAAAAAAAAAAAAAAAAACCAACCTAAAATTTTAAGGCATGGAAGAAAGTAGGAATTTAAACCTGAATTTACAGTGTGTTGAATTATATAAGAATTTTCTTCCCTAAAAGATAAAATAATATAAAACAGTTCAGTAATTCTTGGTGACATTTTCTTAAATTACAAGGATGGATTAAGGCAACTATTTATTTTCTAAAGAAGACCTAGCTAACTAGGAACTAACTAACTAAGTAGTAACTAACTAAGTAAGTAGGAACTAACTAAGAAGTACTAACTAACTGCTTACATGAAGGAGAACAAAAGACCCACTCAGTGCCAAAAAAGCTTGGACACAGATTTGTAGAAGACTGAAAAGCTTCTCCATGTCCCTTGCCAAAATAATTTTCACTCATTCCTATAAACTCCTAAAAAGTCAAAGCCCCTTTCAAACAGGTTCCCTTCTAGATTTGTTACAGTGTAGTAACAAGACTGAATTCTCAGAACAGTATACCTTAAAAACGTGATGTAGGATTTTTGATTGAAGTTTAGCAATATATAACTGATATTTCATTCTTGTCCCACACAAGACCTAAAGTTACTTTCAGCTTAGAAAATACAACAGAAATAAAACGTTTAAAAGTTAAAATCAAATACTCCCTAGAATTACCTTCACAGTTTAGAAACCAGCCTAATGCATAACAATTACAAGGTCTGTTGGTTAAAAGCCAGAGTTAATACAGTGCTTTAGATCACTAGAAGTACTGAGTAACAATTTTTATCTGACTTTACTGAAGTTTCACTCAGGAAAATTCAGAATTATTAAGTATTACAAAAACTTACATAAAAATTTGCAAGATTTTCTTTAAATACAGGCCTTTGGTTATTTCTGTCTCAAGATTATCGCCCTTCTGAATCAGCTGAATCTATCAAAAAATAATCTTATAGAAAATAGTATTCTTCTTTGAACTGAATGGGGCCATCTAGTAACAATATATAAATTATATCATTAGTGTTTCAACACTTGGACATTTCACTGGAAAGTTTACTTTTTTATTACATGTGAAACAGCTAAATTATTTTAATGAAACAATCTAAAGACATGTAATCTCTTGATCATCTTAATAGCCAACAGTAAAAATGTAGAATCTCATGCAACTGGTTAAAGATGGAAGAATTCAGTCTAATAACTAAAAAAATTACAAGGTCTTATACCTACTATGACATGATCTGATACTACGCGCATTTGTCTTGAAAGTAACTTACTATGCATATGAGCCAGCTCTTCATTACACCTCTGCAAATTATTCTTAGGATTCATATCATCCTCATAATCTAATAACTCTCAGTGAAAAAATATATGGGTGTGTCAATCTGTTGCTTTTTGTTGGTTTGTTTTGGTTTTCATTCTGTGTTTATTGTGTGTTATTCTGCAGGACCTATCACAAACTGCATCCTTGGCATTTGTGACCTCTAAATTACATTATACTGCAAAAACTAAAAAGAAACACTCAAAATGTAGTAATTTTTAAATTTTTCCTACTAAATTTTCCTCAAAGACAGCCTTGCTAGCATGGCAAAGAGAAGAGTTGACACTAACTTGAAAACATTAACTCTCCTATCTTTGCTAAGACCTGAAGGGAGCATTCAGGTAGATGCTTTGTTTGTTCGTTGGGTTTTTTGTGGGTCGTGTTTTGTTTTTTTACAAACTACAAAATTTAGACAGAGGATAGTGGAAAGGCAGAAAGAGAAAGTATAAATTAAGCAGTATTTAGAAACTGAATTACAGAATTAGAAGTAGCAATTAAAGAAACAAGATTGTGTTCTTGTTTATGGCTCTGCATTGATCTGTGCCTATTTAACTACCTTCAAACTGTTTTCAGTGAAGCCAGCTTCAGATACCAAAGTAAACCCTGTATATGTACCTATTAATCTCACTCTAAAGCTTGCTTCTCAGGGGTACAAAAACAACAATAAAAAAGGAGTATAGTAACTCACCTCTGCACCCCATATGGCCTTTCCAGGATAGGCTCCTTAAATGGGGGTGGAATGTGGCCGAAATAATCTGGATAGGCCACTTCTGAATATTCAGGGATAGATTTTGTCGTTTTTACCATTTCAATATAAAGATCACAGTCATGAACTGGTGATACACTAGAAACCTCAAACATGACTTGTTCCCCTGATGAACTGGATCTGGAATCTTCCTCCTCAGAATCGACTCCAGTACAACAGAGTTTTCCCAGTTGGACAGATGATCCTTCAAAGAGGCTACTACCACAGGGTGAAACATGTTCACAAGGTTTACTACAAGCAAGTGTGGTAAGGCTAGTTTTGCTTTCCTTCTTTATTACACAACCTGTACTATAATACTGATCATTTTTGACACTGTTCTGCAGACTGATTCTGTCCAAGCCTTTCACAATTTCTTGGCTTAGACACTCGTACGAAGGAAGCAGGCTTCTTTGATCATTTTGTTGATGTAAACTACTGTCTTCAATACTATCTTTCTTTGGTAGGTCCAGAAAGCTTGGCCTTCTATTGTAATCCTCCAATAAAGGATGGCTCTCCTTCAAAACAACTCCTTTTATTTCAGTAGAGTGCTCCTCTTCTGCTGTAGGAACAACAATAGGTCCACCCAAATTTGCATCAGGTACAAAAGGCTTTGGTTCCTTGGAAATTAAGTCATACTCCTTGAAAGATAAAAAAAACACCACACCAATAAAAAGATACATTAAAAAAGTACATAGTTCATAAAGTTTTACTTATATTAGAAACCTTTATCTCTCATTGTTCCTGAGGTATATTTTGCAATAATACATAACTGTAATTTAAAAGAGTTGTTTTAAACCTATGTAAATATAGCAATGAAGTTTCAGCTTTTAAAAGACAGTGTTAAAGCAAGAAACAAGTAGTTCCCCAATGAATTATTTCCAAGTCAATGCAATTCCCCAGGTATCTTAATCACCTACTTTAAAGAGGTGCACTGTATTTAAGGAAAATTTTAACATAATTAATCTTGGTTGGGAATCTTGTGTCCTTTCTCATGATTTTTCTTTCTGCTGTGTGCAATAATCAGACATCAGAAAGCAATTTTCCTTTCTATCTTCCCACAGTCCCCTTCTGAGTCAGATGAAAAGTAACCCACAACATTTAACTAAATAACTCACCACACTGCACTATCATATGTGGCTCTGGAACTGCAGACTCTCATCTTTTGCTAACAGTAAGTACCCACCCAAAAAAGAAATGTCAAAGTGTATTCCAGAGTCAACCCATGACTACCAGGAATGCACCAGGAATTATGTAATTTACCTGAAAGTTTTCTGAAAGTTCTGGGAAAAATCGCTCATATATTTTTAGTTCTTCCATGGGTCTTCCCAATTCCTGTCTAGGTCTCAGTTTATTAATATCAGTCTCAATATCATCATTCTGAAAGAAAACCAGAACAAATTAATCTTGCATCCAGAATCAAGAGCTCCTAAAATAATTACATGCATCTTTTACTTCTGAGATGGCCATGCTTTAAAAACTGGACATCGCTATTTTAAAATCATCTGAACTGCACCTTTCATCATGAAGGTTTAGGCAGCTCAGTTTTATTAGCATGCCTAATCTTCTATTTAAACAGAAATATTACAAACATCTCAGTTTTCTTGCTTTCATCCAGAGGTATTATGCACAGACATCAGACACACTTTACATGAGATCTGTGCATAGTCCAACTCTTGCAACCTGGAATGTAAATATTTCATCTGCCAGAGTAACACGCTGCAGAGTAACTGCTCTGTGGAAGATAACTCCAGGGCCCATGAAAGCCTTGAATAAAATTGTCATGCCAGTCTGTGGACAGACAATTCAATTAACTCCTGAGCACATTTAACATAAACACGTAGAATAAGGCTGTTCTGGCCAAATGTCCTTTCACATGCAAACTGGCAGCTGGAGAGCAGAACAAGTCTTTCCCAAAGTGATACAACAGTGAGATCCTTCTGATCCTTAACTCTACACTTGGCACAACTTCCAAGTTACCTTGCTGAAACACTGCTGTAGTCAATCCCAGTCAGAAAAAAGTTAAAACACCTCCTAAATACTGAGTGGTGTAGGTGGGAAGAGAGGGCTGAGAGAAAGAAATACAAGTTGGGAACAGCACACAGCTAAGAGTTTTCCATTCTGTTCCACTGTACTCCAGACACACGAAGTATGAAGCAAACAGGTATTGATAAATTGAAACTATCTGAACAACAAAGGTTGGTATTTTCAAGCAGCATCCAACTTCCTTAATTTCCTTTTTTTTTTTTTGGCTTTAGAAATTGGCCTGAAAACTTTCTTAAGGTCCTTCTAACACTTAAAAGTATAAGGCTATATACATTATTCAGGCAATTTAAATAAGTAAAAAACTGCTGTGCCTGATTTTTGGCTATCAATTTTGTTTCATACCAACCTTAAAATCTTGGTCCTTGTCATCATCATTTTCGGTTTCTATTTCTGATTCTATTTCAGCATCATCATTATCATCACTTTCATCAACTACATCATCCACTATAACACAAAACAAGTTTTGTAAGGCAAACTTTACATTTAATCTAATATAAATGCTTAGAAAAAAATTCTGTGTTCTGGGTTTATTTTCTTTTTTACTTACCATTTGAAAAAACAGTGAAAACCAACTAGTAAACATTAATTGCTATTACCAGCTTTACAAAACAAATTGCTTTTCTGACAATACTGCAGACTCAGTTTATTGCATTTCAATTCAGTTTTCAGTCAAAGCAAAGATCCCCAGCTTAAAAGAAGCAAAGCAAAACCGAAAACACCAAACAACCCATACACACACACAAAAAAAATAAAATGCAGCAAGACAGCAGATGGCCATTAGAAACAGTTAACAATATGGATATGCCAAGTGTATCTCAGCATGGCTTGAGGTCAGCACGAAATGAGATGGCTCTTATACCTTTTCCAAAGTAACAATGACCAAGTCCAAAAAAAAATATTAAAAAATGAGCTCTCAGCAGCTTTTAGCCATTTCAGCTAGTATTGACCCAGTATGAGGTAACAGTGTGATAAAGCAACGTCTCTATCTTTTTTGTCTTGCTTAAATTGTGTCTAAATATAAAACCAAAGACCAAAAAAAAAAAAAAAAAGTTAGAAACATATCACTGGACATTACACCAGTAAAAAGATATTCAAGGAGAGCAGTCACTGCAACTGCTTAGCCTGGACAAGTTGGGAATAACAGTTCACCCACAAAAACTACTAAGATGTGGATTTTTACGAGAGCCAGTACATGAAGAATCTAGGACTTCCTCATTTTTTTTATAACAAAAAGCAAGGGGAAGCAAACTAATTTTTTTTACACATCACTAACAAGAATTGGACTAACTCTCTAATACACCAAAGCAGGTGTTAACTGGTTATTCTGGTAGACTGGTGGCAAATTCTGCTTACTAGTGGCAAATTTTGTCGTCTCCTAGAAATCTTATACAGTTTGAATACTGGGGGTTTTGTTATGGTTTTTGAAAGTGTGATTTCCATGTAGGAAATATGTAGATTGTCAGTAAAAGGCTCACTTAGAGGTTTACAAATTACGCTAATTGTTCAGAATGATTACATGTATTGCTTTTACCATGCTGATTACACAAGATTATACTTTTAATAAAGTCAGATCTGTACCAACCTCAACATTCTACCTGTCTTTTAATAGAGAATTTTTTCTTTAAAAGAAAATTCTAAGTTTCATATTTCCCCAAGTTTTTCTCTTCTTTTTTAAAAGATAAAAAACCTATTTAAAAAAAATCAGGAGTCTACTTCAACAAAATAACACATTTCTAAATACCTACTATAGAGTACAAAAAATACTGTATTAAGTAAAGGTTTAAATTCTCTAGATGTTGGAACACACTTCTAAAGCTATTTACTACTTTGAAGACAAAACATAAACTCTAAACTCCTAAGTTTGAGTCTGATCCAAATGAACCTCAACCAGACAGCTGTCCTCTTTTAGGCTGTGATTACATTTTGTTTCAGGAGACATTGTGAAAAAGAAGATACTAAGAAGTCTGACTTTGCCTCTTCGTTTTAGAGTAACTTTCTGACAGCAACTTCATCAGTTGCTTACCTTCACCATATGTGAAAGTGCATTAAACATGAATTACCCAAAAACAATGAAAGGTGTTCACAAGGGGATTAATCTATTTCGTACAAAGCACCATACAAAGGCTTTGCAGATAAGTGCTCCCTTAAGAGGCTGCAACAGTCCAAGAAAGCAGCTCTACTTTCTTCATCATGCAAATGAACAAACTACCACAACAGTTAAAAAAAGCCAGTGCTTCAAATGGCACACATTAATGTAAATTCACTACATCCGATTTATCAGAGTAACAGAAAGAAATCATAAAATACACACTCCCATAAAACAAGGAGTACACTACACTACGTTTCCCATGGGAGAAGTGAGTTAAAAAGAGATCCCATTTAAGTTTGTAGACTCGCGTACAGCCTATACATCACACATCAGCTGTATGGAAGTCACCTTCAGTTCCTGTTTTATTCTTTATCTTGTACCTCAGAAACATAACCACATATGTGCAGACAATGTTTTCATCAGTTAAAATTTAACATTACAAACTGGTGCTCCAAACTAAGAGTCACAGACCCTTTACTAGCTGAGAGAAGTCTCAGAGCGCACACTTAAAGTGGGGAACACAAGTAACTGCAACTGATTCTGACTTACATAAAGCAATGTTAGACATACTCAAATATAAAAATATTACAAAATTGCCATACCATCAGGAGGCAAATTGTACAGCTGAGCCACAGGACCACTGGCAGGAATAACTGGGAGTTGGAATTGGAAAGCACTTTTAATAGTTGGTAAAGGAAGACGATTTTTAGGAAAACATTTTCTCATTATTAGGCTGGATGTGTTGACAAGGGGATCAAGAGTCCTTACTGCAAGGCACTCCTATTAACAGGAAAATAATGAAGATAAGAGAAAAGTACCTCTCAAAACTAACAGTCAAACTACATTTTATAGACTTCTAGAATTCAATAATAGCAAAGTGGTTTTTTCAAAATAAATTTTGCTACTGTCTCTTCTGAAGCCCAAAAGAGCTTCTGCCAACTCAAATTCAGCTCTTCCAAAAGCCCAAACTTAAAAATTAAAAAGACGTTTTTACTCTCCTCCTTTTTCAACTTAAGTTCAACAGCCCCTCCCAGGGATAGCCACAAATACTGGCAAACATTGATTTAATCCTGTACTGCTTTACTCAAGTACAGAAAACAATCCCTACCACCATGATCAGGAATGACAATATCATAAAAGGACTAGGGCAAATTTTAGGTCAGACTGTGTTATTACAGGTCAGAATGTGTTATTAGAACCTGAGAGGCAAAACAACAACAATAACAAAAACTGAGAGAAACTTACTTGTGAAGTGTTGTAAAGAATCTTCATCCCATTGGCATCAATGAATGCTTTTCTTCCCAATTTGATGTTTGTAACACTTTTAATACACTGTAGAACTCCTTTACGTATCAGCATATATCTGTGTCGACTATCATGACGATGCCAATCAACATAAATCCTTAAAAGCACCTGCACATATCCTCTGTCTACTGCTCTCCTCCCATTTGTTTCTTTATAAAAGGAAATCAGGTAAGAAAATTAAAAATTGCCCAGTGACTTAAATATTATTTTCAAATCAACGTTAAAATTATTCATTTTACCCAACTAAATTGTTTCATTTAAAGTAGTATTTCAGCCATAATTAGTGGAGCTTTACATCAAACTAAACAGAAACAACTGAATAACTGAGACCATTAGTCTATACTTTGTTCTCCAGAATAACACTGCTTATGATTTTCATGGTTTACCAAGACAACAATGCGCACTAAATTTGAAGGTAGATGTAAGATACTGTCAGCCAGCAAATTACAAAAAAAAAAAAAAGGGTTTACCTGAATCATATCTAACACTATCCACAACCACTTGTGTAGATACAAGATTTAAAACAAACTTCTTACCACTTGTAATCCTTACAGTTTTGCAGCAACTATCACTCAAATCTGGTAAAATCTAGATACCTTTACCTCAAACACTGGATAATCAGTATGACAACTGGATTTTACACATCATAGATCAGTGCTTTCATGAAAAGAAAGTAAATCTTTTCATGAAGAAAATCTTCTCATATAAGAAGTCATAATGTCAAAACCCCTCAGGATTGAGTAAGACACCTCAAAATAAATGCAGATGATTTCCTGTTTTAAAGACACTAGTTTTCAACATTTCTGGATGTACTTCAAGAAAGAAGTCTTAAAGGCACAGGAGCAGGGTGTCCTTGTGTGCTGAAAAACCAGTAAGCAGGGCAGGAGACCAGCCTGGCTAACGAGGGACCTTTGGCTGGACCTTAGAAACAAAAGGAGAGTCTAGGACCTTTGGAAGAGGGGACAATTCACTCATGAAGTCTATAAAGATGAAGTGAACCTATACACGGTGAAAATTAGGAGAGTCAAAGCACAGCTGGAGCTCTAACTAGATACAGCTGTTAGGGGTAACAAAAAATGTTTCTGTAAGCTCATTAACAGCAAAAGGGGGATTAGGGAAAATCTCCATTCTTTGTTGGATGCAACTCTTAGTAACAAAAGATGAGGAAAAGGCTGAGGTGCTCAACCCCTATTTGCCTCAGTCTTTAGCAGAGGTACTAGCTGTTCCATGGACACAAAGCCACATGAGGTAGGAGACAAGGAGGAGATGCAGAATGAGGACATCACAATTAAAGAGGAAGTGGTCACAGACCTACTACACCACTTAGACACACTCAAGTCTCTGGGAGTGGATGGGTTACATCCAAGGGTGCTGGAAGAGTTGGCAGACATGATTGCCAGGCCACTTTCCATTATTTACCTTAAGTCCTGGCTAACTGGGGAGGTCCCAATGGGCTGGAGGGTAGCAAATGTAGGACCCATGCAAAAGAAAGGCAGAAAGGTGATCTGGGAAACTACAGACCTATCAGTCTGACCTCTGTACCAGGGAAGGTCATGGAGCAGATCAACTTGAGTATCACTGGAACCCATACAGTGGACAACCAGGGGATCAGGCCCATTCAGCATGGGTTTATGAAAGGCAGGTCCTGCCTGATGAACCTGATCTCCCTCTATGACCCAACTATTGGACGAGGGAAAGGCTGTGGATATTGTCTCTCTGGACCTCAAAAAAGCATTTGACATGGTTCCCCATAGAACTCTCATAAAAAAACCCTGGCTGCTCATGGCCTGGATGAGC
>NW_009952890.1:120521-142244 GCF_000747805.2 Chaetura pelagica | reverse complement strand
GTGTTTAAGGGTCATTTGGATGTGGTGTTGGTGGATATGGTTTAGGGGAGAACTTTGTAGAGCAGGGATGATGGTTGGACTCGGTGATCCTGAGGGTCTTTTCCAACCTGAATAGTTCTTTGATTCTGTGATTAAAATTTAACTGCACATGAACAGGATTGAACACTGACAATCATTTGGAAATATTTATTTCCCTAAATTACCCAAAAAGAAATTCCAAAATTAGTAAAAACAAAATGTGTAAGACTTCTCAAACTGTAATAATCAGTAAAGTAGTTTCCAGCCCCTTTTCTGAAACTAGTCCCCTTGGTTTTCTGCCAAAACTAATCATGCCTCAGTTCTTAACTAACTCCACTAAAACCACTAGGAACAGGTTTTCCAGGGCAGTTGTGGATGCCCCCTCCTCCATGGAAGTGTTCAAGGCCAGGTTGGACTGGGCTTTGAGCAGCCTGGTCTACTGGAAGGTGACCCTTCCCATGCAGTGGGGTTGGTACTATATCATCTTTCAGGTGCCTTCCAACTCAAACCATTCTAGGATTCTATGAATTTTTTATTTTTATGCAACTGTTTGGAGAGAATGACTCTTTAATTCCTTGCCAAGTTACAATCTTGGGGCAAAATGTGCAGAGATTACATTTGCCGGTACTGACGGCTGCCAGCCGAGACAGTCAGAAGATTCTCATTTCATTACCCTTAGCTCCACTTCATGTGCATCACTGGCAGATTCGTCCTTAGGACCCAAGACCTAATTACTCAGAAAGGTACCTGAAGACACCCTGTATTTTCCCCTGCCCTCCAACAGATATTTTTAGATGTATATATAAAGAAGATGCGCAGGAGTTAAGCTACAGATATCCATTACTGAAGGGTTGAGGTGAGTGAATGCAAAAGGCCATTTCTCCCCCTCGAATCCACAACAGTTCTGCAGAACCAATGGAGCCTTTCTGCTGTGTAGCTGAAGAGACAGTAACTAATTATTAAATATATATGTAGATATATAAATACTAATGCACTAGAGACTGTAAAAAAAGCTGTAGCCTTATCTCTACGTTTCCAGGCCTTGATCTTGTTGTGGCCACAGGCTTAATATTATTTTTCTGTGCTTATGCACATACACACAAACATATATGTCTCTCAACTATACAAAGTTTTGTTCAGTCAGACACTTACTTGATTTTAGCAATGCAGCAAGTGTGTCTAAAGCAACCCTGTCAACATAACAAGAAAAGTCAAAACAACAACCAAACAGTAAGCTTAATCTCTACAACACTGTAAAGCTATACAAAATATTCACTGTTAATGGATTTATTAGCATCTATCCTAATGTCTTCCTGGTTGCGCTATATCACAAAATTTGCTTTTAAAATTCTGTTTTACTAAAAATATCATGCATCTCTGCTATATCTTAAGTCTGATGGTGAAACTGAAAAATATCCATGCAAAGGCTACGCAAGCCTTTGCAAAAAAACACGGTAAGTTACAATGTTTTATGAACCATAGTCAAGAGATTATACTTTTTAAACATTTGCATGTGAGCAGCAGAACAAATACTTCCTAAACCAAAGGATGCTATTTTAGAAAACTGTGGGTCGAAACTGGCAGTATATGAATATATTGAGGAGTAACACTCATCAATTCCTACTTCCATATAAAATAGTCAGTCTGAGATTTTTGTTGTACTCAAACATCTTGTCTTAATTAATTCAAGAGGTACAAAATACTGAAGTGAAACAAGTAGAAAATAAACAAGTACATAATGATTAGTCAACTTCTGGAATAGTAAGTTCATATGCCAAATTGTAGCTGGTGCTTACAAGGGCAGGGCATTTTTGGAACATACTCTACTACTCATAAATATTAGATTTAGATAACACTATTTTTTTTTGTACTGAAGTTAGAATATGAACAGCCTGAGTTTATTACTTTGCTAACCAGATGAAAAATTCCACAAGTATGTACTTCCAAAAAGGTGGCAGAGTATAAAGAACTTCACTAAAAAAAAAAAAAAATACGGGGGAGGAGGGATAAAATCTAGAGTCACTACTTAAAGGTATGCAGGGAATTTAAGTTTCTTTAAAAACACAGTAGCCTACTAGACAGATGTTGCTGGTGCTTCCTAATATATATTTTAATGTTTTGTCCTGAGAATCTATAGTTGCTTTCAAGTAAAACAGAAAGAAAATTTTATTACAAAATATAACAGATGGTGTCGCTTTAAAAACACAAAGTAGATGTAGCAGCCAGTTTAGATTTTAAAATTATGGAATTGTCTTGATATACTTTTCCTGATTTGGGGATAACTATCGTAGACTTTCCATGCAGCAATATTAGAGTAAAAAAAACCCAGAATACTGATATTCTTTTACCAGTACTGCAGCTAGACATTCAAGCATTTTGTGTTTCCTGTAATGGGAAAAAATTCAACTGACAGATCTGTGGTTCTCCTTCCCACTTCCCATCACATCTGCTTCAAATATGAGTTAACTTTCATTTCTCTAGTATTAGTTTTCATTTACAAGTAAGCTTTGAAAGGTATGTAAGGTTTTTCTAAATACTATATTAAAGAGACATTACTTACTTCATAAGGCTGGTGTTCTTTTTACTAAAAGGGCCAATGATCTTAAACATCAGTTCTACTACTCCATTCTTTCCCAAGGACACTGCATTTACAGCTGGAAGAGTTAAAACCAATCCATTTTAAGATAATGTAAAAAGCAAAGAAAAACAAAAAGCAATACTCTCAAACTAAAATCCATGTGAGTTGATTCTGAAGTATAAAAAATGTTAGACATGTTTTAAAATACACCAACAAGCAGACTCTGCACATAACTAGTGTGATAATCTAAACCAGATAAACTTGAAAAGCAGAAAAAAAAAATTATTACAACCATGTACTAGTCACAACGCATGATTCAGCTTTTTTGTTATTAAGATGCACCATAAAAATAGTTTTCTTCAGAACAAGTTTTAGCAAGACAGCAGTGTTTCTAAAATTTCAAGTCTATCAAGTTCTATCACTTGCTATTATCCTCCAGTATCAGGATAGACAGGTACATCCACCAGCATTTGAAAGCCAAGAGTTCATTGAAAAATTCAGAAATGCCAATTGGTATAAAGCTTTCCTCAGCTACATGTTACACATACATGGAAATACAAACTTCTGAAACCTGCACAGAAACTTAATTCCCAACAGGGTTTAGCAACATACACTCCTAACAAAGCAGGAAGAGAGTAACTAAGAATTTACTTCAATATAACAAAGGCAGTTATTAGTGTAGAACTTAGTACTTGAACACAAATTGCAATGTCATCATCAGCAGCAGAAACATTACACCACTAGAATCTAAGAAAAATCAGAGCTCTATTCTGGTAGCAACTGTACATAAACTTTAAATAGTACTACCCATCAGCATGTAATATACTACTACTTTTTCTGCTTATAAGGACTGGGTAATACAGAAATATAGAACTGATCTAAGCATAATCCATATTAGAGAATCAGTTCAATTTCCCATTTTAAGGATGAAGCAAGTTTTCAGCTAAGCTATGCAACTACCTGTAATAAACTCTTCAGTTTAAAAGCATTTTATCTCATTATCAGACAGCTCAACAGAAATTAAGTTTACCCATGTTAAAGTAGTGGACTTCATGAATTACAGGTGCTCACATGAATGTCCTGAAAAATAATCTTATAGATCACCAATTATGTTTTAAAACTCTCACATTTATTGAAGAGGTTTAACAGCCATTTTGAGCTCTATGGCATCTAATCTACAGCAGATGTACAGTAGGAACCACACTGGTTTTAATCAGCTTCCTACTGCCTGTTCAAACAGTAGATTAGGCTTCTGTGGAAGAGTACTAGTCCAATAGCACGGCACTTCAACACAAGGAATAAGGGAAAAGTTAAAAAAAGAAACAAAATACTTCCTATGTGAACCAAGCTTTACATTAGCAATCATGAATTATATAAACCAATAAGAAGCAAAGATAAACCTCATGACCATGTATAATAAAGGGAAAAAATTGTTTTAAGTACAAGCATAATGTTAGCATTTCTGATTTAGATCCTAAAGCATCAACATTTATACAAATGAGATGACTCAAAATTTCACTCATCCAATAGCACTAGTTAAAACCCTGCCAACTATATACATATATATGTATACACAACTGAACAAAAAAAAAAAGATATAAAAGAAATACTAACATGCTTCACAGCTTTTATTAGAATTTAAGTGATTTGATTACATAAAAAGCAATTTCTCAGATGAAATTAATTTTAAACATTAAGCATTAGTTCTGATATTTTAGCTGTATCTACGTAAAAAATGTTGTAACACATGGGAAAGAAAATAATTCTCTGAAATACTTACAGTTGGTTGAGTAAACTCTTAACACTTGAAGACATGGCAATATTAGTCTGTGGTTCTGCAAATTCTGCTTCACTAAATTCAATGATATGTTCAGGACACCATTAATTCTTGCTTTCATGCCAATCTTTTTGTCTGACATCAGAGAAAAGCAAGATGAATCACACTAATTTTGAAATTATCATTTAAAAGTTAATTGAATTTTGAATTAATTCTACAGATAACTCTGCAATTTAATTTTTCACCATTCTTCCCTCCCCTCTACTTTACTCTTCCATTTGTTATCCTCTCTTCTAAGTAAGTATGTGGATGCTTATACAGTAGTAGAAAGAACTTTTTTTCTTAAGTTTCAATTACAAAATTGTAAAGTATTAAGCTATATTACTTAAGTATATTATCACCTTTTGGACCAATTTTTGCAAGAAGAGTATGAAGAAGCACCATTAATTCTTCATTTAGTGGAGAGTCTTTGCTGGCAGTCAAAAGCAGCTGCAGTAAGATCTGTGTCCCTCCTTTAGTGACTAAGACACTTGCTCTCCGACCACCACCTAGAAATTAAAACTCAACTATTATTTCCAAAACCAAGGAACAATGAAGTATCTTAGCTGCAATCTTCATGAAGAAAGTATTGAGAACAGCAATAATTTCTTCATAAATGACTGCACTATTTGAAACATGCTGGACATAAATTATTTGTGTATGATTACCTGAAGGGTGACTTCAGTCTTTATATTCTTTTTATTCTGCATATAAATCAGCTTTACCAAACATCATAAAAAAACAAAACAAAACCAACAAACAAAAAAAAACCCAAGCCAACAAGTCTGCAGAAGAATACCAGAATATAATCAGAAATCATTCCTCAGTTAAAACTTACCAGCTGAGACTACCTCAATGAGAATATTCAATATATTTAGAATAGTTTGATGATCTTTTGTATTCTGCAATCAAAAAATAGAGATATTTCTTTGCTTAGTGTTGAAGTCTAATGATACTTAAAGCTCAGAGAAATTGCCACCACTAAATCAAACAGAACTAAAGATGTAACTAGCCAGCTAACCACTCTGCAGCCTAAACTAGCCACAAAAAAACCAATGAAAACCTAGTTTGTAGTATGGCATATTAATTAGAACTGATAGCTGACAAATAAGGTCTTAGAATATTTTAAAATAAGGGAGGGAAATTTTGAAGTAAATTATGATACTAATAGACTCTATCTAATCATTACAGTCCTACTCAAGTTTTGGAGACTAGCTAGGGTAACAATATATTTAATGATACGAAGCTCAATAATAAAATAAAAACTTGCTATGTATCCATAAGATACTACCCCACAGATCAAAAGGTTTTACCTCTAGGGTTGACAGGATAACTTCTATTCCAGTGGAACCCTTAGCAGTCATCTCCTTCCTGGTTTTTTCTGTCAATGAGAAAAAGGCCATTTTTAGTTTAAATATACTAGCTTGCAGGAAAAAAACAAAAAGATATACAGATTGATCAGAAAATCTACACTGCAAATACTAAAACCTATTAGAAACTGCACATAGCTATATAAAATTAACTAAAAAATTAAATTACTTAAATGATTTTTAAAACTCATTTTCACTTTCACTTATCCAACAACCTTGTTATGCTCTAGAAAAAAAAAACAAACTCTAAAGAAAAAAATCTGTAAGAAAGCTCTCTTCCAGATACTTACTTCTTTTATATATATAGGTATATATATATATATATACACACACACCTACATACACAAACACACATATGTTGCAAATTGTTACTTAAATTATGGCTGTTTGTCAATAAAAAATGCACTCAGTGCAACCAACACTAAGCCAAGTAGTGTTAAGGATAGCCTTAAACAGGTGCTTTCAACAATCTGTAACAAAAACAGATGGATAATCAAGCTTACCAAACAGAAACAAAAATTAAAGAACGTTCCAGCAAGAGAAATACAAGAAGAAAAGCTCAAAAGGACAACCACTAAACCCACAAAACTTAGGTATTTACCTTGACTCTGAACCAGATGAAGGATCTTTGAAGTAACATATCTGGCATTGTCTGCTTCTCCTAATACAGAGTCCAAATTGATCTTTTCCAGCTGTGACAGCAGAGACATAGTCCGAGAACTGGTAGAAATACTACAAGAAAGATTTTTTTATATTCATTTTTTTATCTAGATTAGGAAAAAAGCCCAAATCCCACCAACAGAAACGCCACGTCAGAACAGGGAAAGTGATTAATTCCTCCTTATATTTTATCTCAATTGGAAAACAGTCTTAATTCTCCTGAATTCTGGCAAACTGACAGACTTAGCAAAGCCTGAATCACAGCCGACTAATTGCATATAACAGCATCTCCAGGAGTAGCTGTGAACAGGGAAATTGGTTGCAGCAAGTGAAGTCTAGATATAGGCACAAATACTGCTTAACTGTGTCAATCAGAGTTATTTATATTTAATATAGGTCATGTTAAGAGCCCATATCAAACCTCCCATTCAGGAAAAACTGGCTACAAACAGTCCCAAAGACTGTTTGTCTTACAAGCTAGAGCTTCAGAAGTGAAAAAAAAGATTATCATTCTTGAAGTGAGGAAACCAGCACCCAGCAGCTGAAGAAAAACAACACCATCTTCAAGAAAGGACTTTGGAAGGTGTCCATAGCTACCACCTGAATTTGGATTAACCTGTAAAACAAGGTTATTTTGGCCTGCCATCACAAAATTACCTTGAAAATATATTTTAACGTAAGAAACATTTTAAACCAGGCATTCATACAGATAGGTAGATTACAGAGAAAGAATGAATATTATATTATGGTATATAACTATATATAGTATATATAGTTATTATATATATACTTTATGTATATAAGTATATATATGGTGTATATATATATAGAGAGAGGGGTTTTTTATATATATATACATATATATATATAGTTATAGTATTCAAAATCAAGTAAGTCTAGAAAATGTTTTATTTATTCAAAATAGTTTCGTATTACCACATTAATGCCATTTTAGACAAATATTTAACATTTGAATTGTAGTCACATCATTAACTTCATGAAAATATTGTTTAAGTATTAACTACCTTGACTTTTCAGTTTGTAACATTAGAGTCCTGCAATAATCAACAATAATTCACTTTAAACACATACTCATCTGACTATCTGTAATAAAAATATACAGCAGCTTTATAAACACTATCAGTTTTGTATATAACAATGAGAAATTATCACTCCCTGATCTGTACATGTGTGGTTTCATACTTAGTTAACTTTGATAAAATAGTTCTTTATATGCAGACAAAAAAGTTAAAATCTATATAAAAATGTAGCTGTTGACAAAGGCTTATTGTTTTGAAAGCAAATTGATGTAACAGCTGCTAAGCAAACTGCTTCAACCGTTTTCACTTTCCAACACTGATACCTAAACGAGAAGTATAGACAATAAACAATGTCAGGTTACAGAGGATACTTTCAAGTTGTTAAAATCAGTAAATTATAAAAGATCATACTAATTATAGAGCTTCAGTAAAAATAATTCTATATTGTAAAGCAAGAATATCACCTTTGCAGTTATTTGCTAGACTTTAATTTTGAAGAATTTCTTGGTCCAAAATAAATTTGTCTTGGTTGCTGTAATACTGCTTTCCTTGTATAAATAAAACATAATCCCTCCAATCTTTTCTCATCTTTCAAAACCAGATTGAATAATATAAAGCTGGTATTATTTGCATAAGCTTTGTTTTATTTACTTCTACTCTTCCATTTATCCACTGAATTTTAAATACTCAAAATTAAATGCATGATTTTAATAAAATCCACAAGCTCTGCTGCTCTTGTATGCAAACTGACAAACTTCCAGAGGATGTTTGTCACTCTCTTCCACAGCTCCACCATCAAAACAACTATGAGTCCCATCAATTCACCTATAAACCAACGTGTAAGAGAACTGCTGCTTTAATTGTTTGTGTGGGTGTACGAGTATAAAATTTCCATTGTAGTTTATCATTAGTCTCATTACTAAAAAAATGTAGTTTAAAAGTTTGAAACAACCCAAGAAAGCAAGGATTATCTTTATGAATAATAATTTTTTAAAAGTACCAGTTTTTATAAAAACAAAACTCACTCATGGGTATTAAAATCTCAGAGTGAATCTGATTTTTTACTACTGCAGCCTGCAAAATTCAAGCAACACTGGCACATGGAAGAACATACCACATACAGAAAGTTAGCATCTAACAATTTCTCCATACTTATTAAAACCTTTAAAGAGTTTAGGAAGAAAATATCGTTCTTACTACTGGGTGGTATAATCATCTAAGCCCCAAAATTTAACCTTATCCTGGGGACAGATTTTCTATCAAGAGCTATGAGCACTCACTGTAGCAGCTGAAAATACGGCTTTAGAATTATTTGAGGATATTCATCTTGCAAAAAAGTCTTAAGAGGAGAAATATAGCCACGTAAAGTTCAAGTCCCGAAAACAACAGGAGCGCGGAGTCTGTCCTGAAAGTTCTGATTTCCTCTTAGGCTTGAGCACTGGATAGAAAACACTGACTAAATTGGACTCACCTTATTAACTAGTGTATTGTTAGCATACTAAAATACCCACCCATATGCTAGAGGGACATCTACTAACAAAAAGCCTTCTACCCTTTCAGCATGTGTAGTAAAATGCTCAAGCACTGTCACTTTAAATGGAAGAAGTAGTTAAGCAATTGTGTGTGCAAGTGATGGAATACAAACAAGCTAATGTTACATGTTTCTGTGTATAGAAGTAGTACCTGGCATTTTGGGAAGCCGAGATAACTTTGTGGAATACCACCCTGCTCCCCTTCCTGTGCTCATATGGACATTATACCAAATATCTCAACTCTGTGTGTGAATTAGCTAATTGCACAGAAGGACTAAATCTCTGTGCAAAGCAGAGAAGATGGTTCATCTACAGCTACTTAGTTTCTGCTCCCCTACTTCCACAGACAAAATCACTAGGTTTGCCATCTCTGTCTTCACTACTTAACGTAAATTTCGTGAGTTCTGAGGAAAACTGGTAATTATTATTCTGAGATGAATTTAGATTTTCTTTAAAGCACCCTGAGATGAAGTTTATCAGGATTATTTGATCCTGTACACTGCATGTTTCCACAGTCAAAAATACCCCTCTCCATTGCACATTCAAATGCTACAGCTCAAAATGCCCCTAATACCACCATCTCACGTGCAGAAAGAAAGCATGAACCTTGCTGTCATCCAACTGTTGCCAAACTTACGAGTATGACTCTTAACCAGAGAGCTTTGTCAATTTCCTCCTTCTCTGGTTAGGACAGTTATGAGTAGATACAGAGCAAGAAACTGCCCAGACAGCGAGGAAGAGAGGACTATGGGGACTTCACACTGCTTCAAAAGGAAGCGGCTTCTCAAAGGAAGTTCCCCCACTGCAGGGACATTTATTTCAGTCGCTTCAAATCCCAAAGGTTTAAGCATTCTTACTCTGATTATGAAGTGCTAGATCCACAACTCTCCATTACTCACTATACACTACCTTTGCTACACAAATGCTAAACCACATCATTACACCTTCCTAAGCATCTGCTCACCATGACAAAGAACTCTAATGGCTGTCATAGCTGCTTATAAACATTCAGTTATCTTAGAGTGGTTTTCAGCTACTCATCTTCCAAAAAGCCTAACAAAAGATAACAGTCAAATGACAGAAGTAAACAGAAGACTTCAGCTTCCCAACAGCACCTACTTCCTCTGAAACTGCCATTTGCAGTTGGCCAGCATTCTGACCTATCAGGAAGTGTCTTCCTCCCACAGAGCAAACAACTCTTCTGTGTTTCAGGATGTTGCAGCAAGTCTTTGAAAAAACTACTTCAAAGTAGGCCAGGCTTCTCTGAGTTTGTTTTCATCAACCACCTCCACCGTTATCAGGTAACCCTTGAAGAGCCAACACTTCTTACCAGTTCACAGCTATCTCTGTACAATTAATTTGCCATAATTTATTAATGACTTAGGCAACAACTGCTTAGAACTGCAGGGGTAGAAACTTCCTTTTAAACACAGTAACTACAGAAGAATAAATGGTACTCAACTAGCCACTCCGCAAAAATCTAGTATTCTTTGTGATAGCATACTTTATGCATTAGAATTAGTAGTATTTCCAAGAATACCCATTGCTGACAGAGTTTGACTTCACTTAGCATAATGCCTAAGGATAGCCAGTCTCTGATACCAAGCCATTCCACTGTTAAAGTCAGCAAATGCAAAGATAATGCTACATGAAAGCATTTAAATTCAAATTTTAAATCCATCCCAAGATATAAAAATTGGTCCACAGTAGAGCATGTCCATTCAGATTCATCCATTCTTATTTAAAAAAAACCAAAAAAAACCAAGAACCAGCAAAACAGTATTTCAGAGAACTAAAACTGAAGGAAAAATTCCCTGTTTTACCATCTTTATAGATTTTTTTAAATCTGGTTAGATGGTTTAATATAACAAGGTTGTTTAACCTGTGCTAGCTTGAAAGAAGAGTAAAACTAAAAGCCTTTCAATAGTCTACTTACACTTGACAGACATACTGCCTTTCATAGATAATCTTATACATTTTTCAAATATTTGCTAAAACAAGTTATGAAAATAACAAACAACTTTTAAATTATTGAAATCTTCTGTATTCTCACTCTTGATTGTCCCAGCTGTGTGTTGGACTGCAGGTATGTTGGAGAATTATATATGTACATCTTATGAGAAATACCTGGCTTTTTATCCAGTATTATAAACTTAATCTATAATTCCTCCAGTCAAAATACTTTTATGTTTTGCTAATATTTGCATGAAACTATGATATTAATTGATAATTATTTCAATGAAACTTAATTTATATTTTATTTGAACATGTCTAACACCAACTGAAAAATTTAAATTTCAAGTTATTTATTAAATATGAAGAAGCTACTTTATGTTAATCAATATGGACTCCCTCAGTGTTTCAGGACATCAGCTTGCACATTCTCACTAGAGATCCATAGTGTATATTTTATTTATCTTATTAAGATAAAGACTGGGTTTTCACAAATCTCAAATAGTTTAACATTAAGAAGTCACAATAGGTTTAAATTTACCTTTTTTCAGATGATATCTTTACTTTGTTCATATCGGAAACCTGATTCTTCAAATCACCATCTCTCATAACCTGAAAGATATTAAATAATTACAAATTATCAAAATCTGTTATTCTTTTATGATTAAATGCTACCACTGTATTGGGTGTCTCTACACCAGAAATGTTAAGTCAATTAGCATTGACTGCATTTCTCCACGCTGTGACAAGTTCTTCTCTCTGAAATCCATTTGGTCCAGATTTTATAATAAAAACACTGTAATTAAAGTATGGAGCATAGTTCTGCATTATAATTTAGTCCTACCAAGCTCAGAGAGTCTGACTGTAATAAAACAGAAATTTTTATCAGTTAGTTAAGTGACAGAATTTTCAGGTCCATGACAGAGTTTTTCCTGAAGACTTCTTTAAACTTACTTGACAATGTTGTGAGATGCCACAACATACTTAACTCTGACTGCCATTTCATGTATCCAGGATAACCAGGGCTAGAAGCACTGGGAGAAGCAAGGGAGTGTTTGATGTTCTTATTTAAGCAAGACCTGAATATATTTCTTGGACAGAAACCATACCCTGCTAAGGACTCGATTTTCCTATCCTTTTAAGGACATAGCGTCCTCAGGGTACACTGCTTCCACAAACTGTACCTCCAAGCAATTAAGGTTGCATTCTACAGGGCCATTAACTGAACTTTAGTACTTCCATTTGAGATCTAACATGAATGGCAAATACTTCCCCTGTGAAGAAAAAAACAGTGTCCTCAAAGGACACAGTGCCTAGTGTTAAGATGGAAGAGACAGTAAAGGGAATAAAAATTATGTTCAAAGATGTGGGTGGTGAGAATGAAGTGCACACACATGCACAGCCTGCCCAAAGAGAAATTTGTAACACTGCTCAGAAATCCTTCTTGTTCAGCACCTGTAATAATCAGGATTTTATTACAAGTAAATTTCACTCTGCAATTGCTAAAAGCCTAAAGTAGATGAAGTAAGCTTATTTCCATACTTACCTGAAAGCAGAATCTTTTAGAAGCAGCTAAGAAGCAAATACTCAGCTTTTCACAAGAATTGCAGCTTGACTCAAAAACGTGTCCTAGATTTGTCCAAACACCCTTCAAGTGTGGCTTGACTTCCTTTAATGAAACAGAATAGTTAAAAGAGAAAAGCTGCGTCCACCACAATGCAGGCAATTTCACAAATTATAAAGTCTGGATTATTTGAACCAGGTTGTAGGTGTTACTGGACAGAAAATATTATTGAATTCAAGTAGTCAAGTGCCATTTTGCCTGCAGCACTGACCCACTGTCAGACAGATGATGAACAGTCTACCAGTGCCAACGATGTCTACATATTACAGTGTACTGAACTGCTGTCAAGTGGGGCTAGCCACAGGGATGAACTGTCTTCAATTGCAAGGTCTTGATTTGGTTTGGTCTAAATTCACTGCAAAATATTTCAGTAAGCACTAATGTGCACATGCTCCAAGCCAAGGGGAAAACATGAGCAGATAACAAAAAGCACAAGAAACTCTGGGGGAAAAAACAAAACAAAAACAACCCAACAAAAAAACCCCAAACCAACCAAACCAAACAAACAAACAAAAAAAACCACAACCAAACAACGTGAGAAAGAACAGTAAGCAAAAGCAGACAGAGAAATGCTTCTGTCAGCAATTCAGAGAGCTGTGGTGGAATGCTTATGCACACTGAAGTAACAAAATCTCTCTGTAGCATTTTACTAGGCGATGAAAAAAAGGCACAAACTATTTTTAAAAATTGTACTATTATGGCTATTTTGAATACAGGGTTGATAGAAAAGTAAAGGCAGAAGGTGCATGAGCCTCAATTTAAAAGTACTTTTAAAACATAGTTTAAATGCCAATGCCCATAGTAGCAAATCAGAAGGTAAATAAGCATCAGTTCTGCTACACTTAAAAGACCAACCACAGAATTTTTTTAAGTCTCAAGTTGGAGGGGAACAGAGGATAGCAGAGAGGTCTCTTTAAACTTCAAGTTGATAGATGCTGGATTCTGTGCTATCTACCTCTGCCTTTTCACGTAGTTTGTGGAATGCTATGTCCTCCACCCTCCCACTTGCAGAGGAGAAAAAAGCACCTTCTTCATAGAAAATTTCTCCAGACATAAGTTTCAAATCGAAGAGCCGCACTGACTGTAATAATACGACCAACATCGAAATTAATTAAATGCCCTGCAGGAAATTTTATATAATTTTCATCTTTTCTCCACAGAAAAACAGACATGCTTCATGTGACAGATATCTGCCTCCCTACTACATGAACTGTCACTAAGCCACTGACTCACCTTCTCTGCTGATCCACTTTTTCAACCCAATGAAACTTTGCCACTCACTGAAAATCTCATGCAGAATGGCAGAGGATACCCCTCAATTATTTACCTTTCATCTAAGTTTTGGCATGTGTTGAAATGCAGAAGAATTACATGGAATGCTTGGATAAATACTCTAACCACAAAACTACTGCACAAAATGGTGAGCACTATCACAAAGCTATTTTTATTCTGTTCAAAACAGTGACTACAGAAACAAACTGGCATAATTTCATTTAGACCTCACATTCAGGCTTGTCTATCAGGCATTACTGGGAGTGCCTGTAAAGCTACACAGGACTAGTAAAACACCACCTTCCTGAACAGCAAGTTGATTTATATGCATTAGAAGAACACCAAGGTGCTCAGTCTCTCCCAATGAGCAACAATTCTGGTCAGGCAAACATTTTAACAGGAATCAAAAGAAATTCTAGTGACACTAATTAGGGAGCAACCTGCATTCGGGATGAAAAGGGAAATTAGTAATCCCGGTACGGTGCTCTTAATGCTTGACACTAATACTGTTTTGCTAGCATGGGTGACTGGACCCTAGGGCTTCTGCAGGAAAGCATAAACAGGTTATGACCAGGGTCACACAATACAGATGCTACTAACCTCCTTTATGAACAACCTCTGCCTCAGTTCTTCTCATGGGGTTGAAGACTTCTAGAATTGGGTTCTTCTTTACCAACTGCTAGATTTGGAGCTTCCTCCCTTATGCAACCCCTGAAGAATGCACATCAAGTACATGTGATGTTTCCTGTTCAAACCTCACTAGGGACACCAAACAAAGCCCTCTCTTTTTTATTGACCTCATATAGCTGCTCCTGATGTACAGTCAAAACTGGCTCCTGATTCTTCCATAAAAGAGCATCTTATTTCCATTTTAGGCATTCACTTACTTTTGTGATCCTAAATCCACTGCTTTGGGGGAAGAGAAACCTAAAATGTCATTTGTTTAAAAAAAATAGCAATTTTTTTAAAAATCCCCTTCACTAAAATCAGGCCAATCCCTGTCCCACTTTCCTGGATGGTCTTGTCTCTTAGAGGAATGTATTTTCACAGAAATACCAGGAACGTCATACTACAATAGAAAGCCACTTAATCATCAAATTTGCTCTCCATCACCTACTTAATAAAGGAAGGGAGGTATTTTTTAAAAGTAAATGCTACTAACCAAATACTTTGCATGCACTGTCACATAGCTAGTGCTTCTTTCATCTTCCTCAAGATTCTCGTACTTAAGCTGATGCATACATTTCAGGGTAGAGTATCTATTGCAAGCCATCCAGGTTGAATTTCTACACATTTGGAACAGCCACCTTTAAATAAAACTGAAGAAATCAAATTAAACTCAGTACAGTAATGAATGGATCAACTGTGCCAGAACCTGCAGCTAAGTGTATTCACTGTAAATTGTTTTCCCTTTTTTTTTCCATGAATCACTAAGGGACAGTAAAGAAGACAGACACAAGACCAAACTCCAGTCCCACTCTAACTTATACTAGTCACCATCACAACATGTCATTTTTGAGAGCATCACATGTGAGGCTCAAAACTTCTATTTTAACCAGCCATATAATGGTTGCTGCTTTTTTTTTTTTTTTCCTTTTTTCTTTTTCACGTTTAAGATATTTATCTACATTCTGGAACTACAGCAGACTTTCTTGTCATCAAGCCTGTTTTCTTGCAAGGGAAAATATCGCTAAAAAGAATGTTTTCAAAAAACTGCCATGGAAGACAAATAAACCACTACCCAGCAAATTCATGGTAAGCGAAGTGAGCAGTACTAGTCATGGCAAAATAACTCTGCCACAAAAACAGACACACTCAGATACAACAACTACAGAGCATGCCAGATAAAGCCTACCTCTCAAGACAGAGGAGGTTGAACAAACCCCCACTTTTCATGCTAAATTCCTGCTAGTGGAACTCTGTCTTAGTCAAAACACAGATCATACGTCTGCTACTGAAGCTGCAATATACACTGAGTTTACACAAAAATAATTCAGATGCTTCAATCAACAAAAATACTTAAACATAGAACATATCTGTCTTTGACATATAAGTGTAACTAAAAAATGTAAAGTACCTTTGTATTTTCTTTTTTTAATCCCCTCCCTTAAAACAAACAAACAAAAAAACCCAACAAAAGCACCAACCAAACAACAAGAAAAAACCTACACAATTACACACACAAAAACAAACAGACAAAAAATTTAAAACCTACCAGAAAACAAACTCCTTTAAAAAGCCAGAGACCTTTCAAATTTACATAGGTTAATATTTGGACTTTCCTGCAAAATACTTTTAATTGCATTCCAAAGAAGACAGTTATTTTCATCAAATTATACTAGACAAAGCAAACCCAAGTATAGATATGCACAGTTTATTGATACTATTAAATCTGTCCTGCTTGCAGTGTATTGTACTTTCTGTGTTTTTATTTGCCAGAAACTAACTTTCTTAACTAATAAACTGTATATAGAAAGGCCGATTTTTCAAGTCTGTTCCCTATACAGTAAACAATATATTATCATAAATATGAGTTGCAAAAACCACACACAAAAATCACACTCATGAAGAGACAAAACAAAGCTTCAGTTTTATTGTCTGCAACTAGCACAGTAAGCCTGCAAGGCTGTTCATATACATATTTCATGTTCTGCTTTGTATTCAAAGATTCAAAGTGAGGCACATCCCCAAGTATTTTCAAAGCCAAAGCTCAAACTTCACTTATGCTCATAATGGAATTATTGATTGTAAAGGTTTGAAAGAAGCAAACATGAACAAGTGCACAGCAAAAAAAGTAGTTTCTTTGATGTGTACTATTTATCAGATAGTGGTATCAGGTAGCTGAGCAAAATTTTTGTAAAATGCCACTGTATAAAAAAAACTAGTAAGCAAAAAAGGAAGGAGTACAAATTTAGAGGACAGAATTGACTTAAAATTAATTTTTAAATTAGAGAAATCCTAGATATGAACTGAGAAAAAAACGTTAACTATTCAAAATTTCATAAATGATAGGCAGGAAAAAAGCTAGATCAAAACCCTCCACTAGATCAGATAGATGATTGTATTCTGGGGTAAGCTTTCAAAAGACAGTTCCATCTCTCACAGAAAAACACATGGGTTCCTCCTGTCCCAGTGCAGATTAAACCAGAAGCAAACTGGTATGGGACAGTATGTTATTTCAGATATCTCAGAAGCTGTTGATAGGTTGAAATACTGTTTTTCAAGACACTGAAAAAATCTGAGCACAATCCGATAAAAAGACTACTGGATTCTTTGTGGTCTCAGAAATCTTGATTCCAAAATACTATTTGTGGTTTACATTGTTTAACATAAAAGTAATTTTTTTGCAGGAACCAATTATTTGCCTAAGTCTATTTACACTTGTAGGAAATGGCCCTGTGTTCAAAATTTAGGATGAGCAGCAACATACAACCACCAGAGAGTCACCACCTTGGTACCAAAAAACAAAAACTACCCAGGATGCTTGTGCAGAGCAGGTCAATGCCATGATAACCAGCAACCTAAATATGGCAAAACTCCACCAATATCTGTGCACAAAATGGAAAACCAAAGAATGTTAAATTTGAGATTATTCAAGAAACTTTCAGCACAACAGCACAGTCCTTTTCCTTTGGCAGCAGTAAGAATTGGCCACTGCTATTAGTACTGTGCTGTTGCCTCCAGGGTCTCATCCCTAAGTACCATAAGGATGAATGTCCCTTTGCAAAGGGCTTGGAAATTTTAGATTAATTTACCCCTCAGGCCTAATTAATCATTCACACACAACATACTGTTTCCCAGTTCAGTACCCCAAGTGACAACTTCCACTTTTTAAAATGTTCTTTTGACAGGAAACACTTCTATCTTTGAGTCATACAAACTAGCAAAGTTAATTGAAAAGAATTTCCTTAATAAAAGCATAAAATCTTACATTAGATTAAAACTCTCACAGACTATTTTGAGATGTACAGTTATTTGTCCAAACTGTTCTCTATCCTGAAAGCTCAATCCACAGTACAGTAACTAAAAGTTTTGGTTATCTATAATCCAAGTATAAATTCTAACGACTGAAAACAGAGAAATCCTTCAAGGTTCAAACTAAGTTTCAAACTGGAAATTGGTACATTGCACTCAATGACGATTTAGTAAACAGAATCCATATACACAATCATATCTAATCCATTTTTTGAAGTTGCCTATTCCTTGCTCAGTTTCTGAATATTCTTCTACAAGCACTGGAAAACAAGAACACACTTTCCACCCCAAACCAAATCTCACTTTGTGGAAGTCTTTAAGAATTAATGTCCTAGTCAATAGCCCCAATTTTCAGGACCGGCTCTTTCTTAAATTAAATTGTAACTTAGAACAGAATTGCTCCAAGTACACACTAAACAGCTATTTCTTCCTAATACTTTAACATGCAGCAGCACAAAAAGCTTTTAGTGTAATAAAAAAATGATAATACACTTAAGGGTACATTAAAAGTGTTTCTTCTGTGAGAAAAAATGTGTTCAATATACTACAAAAACTAAAGATACTTTTCTTCCAGACTTAATCTTAAGACTTCACATGGAAATGGCAGGAAAAAACCCTTCATGCAATCACAAAAGTTAATGAACTCTAGAGTTATCTCTAAAGGTCCCTTCCAACTCTGACAATTCTGTGATTCTGTGAACTCCCCTAAGTAGAAAAAAGATGTTACTGTTTTGGTGGAAAAAAAAAATAGCTAATTTTCAAATTCAAAATAAAATTACTAACTTTACTAGTCAAAGAAAGAATACTTCTAAAAATCAGCTAGTGCCTTTTTCTTGTACCCTTTTCTATAAATATTTGTATTTACCCATAGCTGTATTACAGCAAAGAGCTTTTTGACGTAACTAGATAAACTGTAGTATACAATCAGACGTCCAAAATGACACACATAAAGCTTCACAGAAGACTGAATCACCAAAGCCCTGTAGAGCAGCTTGCCAGCTATGTCATGCAGCCAATTACCACCAGTCCACTTAACTGTAAAAACAAAGTCTGATACGTAGTCTGATACATGTAGCAAAAAAACAAACGTGTAAATATCTAGTAGTGATCCACCCCCCCCCCAAAAAAAAAACAAACAACAAAAAACCCAAACAAACAAACAAAAAAACACTTATCAGGAAAATAACAAAAAAATAAAACTACTTTTTGCCTGGAAAGGAGCTCCTAGAAAGTTATCAGCATTGCAAGCATAAGGTTACTCAAGACATGACAAACTCACCATCACCAGGCTTACAGAGTATCATATTCAAAGCTTGCAAGATTTAAGTAGACATAAACACTGCAAAAGTCAGCTACTTCTTGCTCAGCTAGCGTAACACTTTCATCAAGTAGAAGGTTAATGGCAGAGGGAGGGATAGGAAGGCAATAAAAATAGCCAGGAGGGAAAGGACAATCATAGCAGAAACTAAGCATTTCTCTACATCAAACACTGAACAACTGGAAACCCAGTAACTTTCCATAGCTCTTGGAAATGCTTCACTGATACAGTGGCTAAATGTCAGAAGCACTTTCCAGCACCTAACCCAGTGACTGCTCCTTTGACTTGCACTGTCTTGATCGCTAAGGTCAGTCTGTAAAGAAGTAACGCAAACATCTAAACTTGCTAGTTCACCAGCTGAACTAAAGCAAACCCTCAAACCTGGTTTTAACCAGAAAAAAAAACCACGTCAAAAAACAAAACAAACAAAAAAACCCCACAAAACAGTGGCTCCATGTTGCAGATTTATCTACTGAAATACACTTGAGCCTTTCAACCTCATTAGTTACACAGAAACGCCATAATTTACACATGCATAAAGGATTACCTTAATTTCTGTGGCTGTTGAAAAAGGAAGGATGTTTGGGTACTCCCCTTCCACGATCCCCACCCCCCTTCTAGTCTGCTACAAAACTGTATTTCCAAATGTAAACCATGCTGACTTGTCCATGTATCCAGGACACCCACTGAACAGTTCATAATCTTCTTGCAGCTTAACACGATATTGGGCAGTTAAGCTGTGGATGGTGGCAGGGCTTTAAAGCACAGCCAGAGATACACTGCCATTACAAAACCTTCCTAAGCACTCATCTAAGCAGCTACCCTGTTCAGCACTCTCATGCTCGCACCAAGAAACATAACTTCCCCTTTGTGTTAAGGTGTTCACTGACTGCATATATACTCCAGCATGACTTCAGGAACATTGAGTTCTTTCGGACATTGGTAATTCTTATCACAGGAGCAATCTAGCAATCTTCTAAGAGTAGCAGCTTGCTGGTTCTGGAATTAGTTTCCACTAACATATAAAGATCAAAAAACAGCTGGTTCCCACACATGTCCAGCAAAGTATTACCATGAATTTTAAAGACTGCAAAGTCTCTAATCATAAGATACATTGCTGACAAGCTGCTGAGTGACAAGCTGAATACCTTCCCTTGACTAAAACCTAAACATGAAGTGAAATAGCAAGCTCCTTCTGTAAGCCAAGATAACTCTGGAGAGCTTTCTCTTGAGTTTAAATTCCCTAACTGTGGCTTCTCACACATAATTTCAGGGAAATTGCTCCCAGCAGCAGTAAGCTAGTTAATATAAATCAGCTGATTGCATGCTACCATCTATTATAAAAGAAGGGAAATATTTTTCAAGTTCAAAATATTCCATTTGGAAGGCAACTTGTGAATTTTTTGAATATGAAAGCTAAGTATGAGGACTGCCATCTCCAAAACCTAAACCGAAAGCTAAGCCTGAGATCAGGTATCACTTCACATAAACAGATCAGGTATCACCTCATACACCAAGACTACTCTTTGGTTTGGGATCCTTCCCTCCCTTTTTTGAAACAAATAAAAGGAGAATCTTATTTTTATTTAAAAAAAAAATAAAAAAAAAAAAGGAAGGTACTTCCCTTAACTTACGCTGGCACAAAAAAACCCAACACAACAACCAACCAACCGGTAGTGAACTGAAACATCAGAAACTAATGATAAAAATGTGTTCTGCTGAAATAGGTGCATCTGATAAAATTATCTTGACACTAAATAGGAAGGTCTCCAGAAAAGGAGAGTATTTTGCTATTCTCCTTCCCAAAAACAACAAAAAAAAGGTACTTCACCATAGACTTGTACTTTTACTTACAATGCACACCAGGGGGTAAAATTTCCAGAAAGACTCTTAGGTCACAAGTAGGAGGACTTCACTGAAAGATAAACCAAAAGGTGGGGCTATCCCATCAGCACCATCCTGTCACCCATCATGATTTGCAGCAGCAAAATGCAGGCTGAAAGCTACATGCAAAACAAGGAAGCCTTCACATGAAAGGTAACCTGTGAAGGCAGTTCACAGATGAATTTCTCTACAAGAACATAAATCAGAATATTCGTTAGAAAGCTAACTTGTTCATGATGGAAAAATAAAGACACAAAAATCAACATTCATACCACGAGGCTATATAGAAGTTTCAGAGTGGTTTTACACTATACACGTACACAGAAGAATCTCACCTCTGCCCATGACCTACCACGGAAAGCTTACAGCCTTAAGTGTATGTAAAAGAAATTGATCCAGCTCAGGATCGCTAGGCAGCTAACAAAGCTCCGTGTCTGAAACCAGTTCATACTGAAGAAAAACATCACCCCGCCCTACGAGAGACACACGGCCCGTCTCTCAAGAGTCTCTCTGCCAAGCATCTGAACTGGCACCCGGGGAAATTCTTGCCGTGCTCCATTTCCACAACTGTATAAGGAAGCGAGAGGAAGAAAAACAAGCACCGAAATACCCGCAAACTCCTGCCCAGGGAGCGTGAAGTTGCAGAGCCGCTGGGCAGGCTTTGCCGCACAGCAGACGAGCCG
>NW_009952890.1:116457-119693 GCF_000747805.2 Chaetura pelagica | reverse complement strand
CGGGAAGAGCAGGGCTGCGGGGTCAGCCTGGCAAGCTGCGCGAATCCGCCCCGCTGCAGCTTCGCCCTCCTCCCCGGCCGCTCGCCGCTGAGCTCTCCTGGTTGTCTCCCCCCGCCCGCGGAGCTGTCACACCTGATTCCTCACGGCAGGAAAGCGCTGGAGTGAGGCCATCGACCCCCGCTGCCCAGGGCACCGGGGACGCACGTGGAGCAGGTAAAAAATCTCGGATTAGTCACCTGTAAAAGGCAAGGGCCTCTCCGATTCTCTCTTCCCCTTTCCCCCCGGCAAATATTTGCAAAAGGAAAATAATACTCCATACACTTAAAAAAACCATGGCATTTTTAAGCAAATTAGTCCGTTTGTCCGGCTTTGAGCCACTCAGTATCACTGATGTCTTCTGGCAGGTGGGCAATGTCATCTCTCCCCGACACTTGTTAATCCGCAACCACCAAGAAGTAACGTTTCCTTTTCATGAAGTTCGTCAGATGAAGAAAGTAAACCTCCAAGAATGTCAGGGCCGAATCTTTATACTAACAGTTCACGGAACTTAGAGTGGCAAAGCAGCCCTTTAGTGGAGGCTGGAAAATGAAACCAAGTTGAAATCTCATTTCTACCAATAGCAGCTAATGATGAAGGCACAAACCTCAATAGAAAGATGCAATGCTCATTTCCCAGTAACATCGTACAACCACGGAGTTACACATTATTGCTCAGTAAAAAGCAGATTTCACATCCATTAAATTTCACATCCTTTGAATTCCACATTTTCACCTTGCCATTCAAAATACATACACCTGGCTACAGCACTTTGAACTACTGTCCTGCACACCACGATGCATTGCCCTCACAAAGACAGGAACAATACCCAAGACTCCTCCCCACTCTGGGAAGTAGGTGTGCATTTGCGTGACAGTCGGCAACTCTCCTCTTACTGCAGATTCATCTGAAGCATTTTTAGTTACTGCTCACTACTCCTTTAACTCGGCCGGTGTTAGATACCTTCTGCTTATCACCCATGGCAAGACTCCACAGATCATACACAGCTATACCTTCCAGACACAGAATAAAGCTGCTTTACTGGCAAGTCAGCAGAAACCAGTCAAGTTAGGAGTAGGGAACACCTCCTCTGTAGGGGTGACAGACAGGAGACGAGTCCTGCTCTCTGAGTCTGGCCAAATACAGTGTCTCTAGCTAACTAGTATCAGCCAGTTTCTACCCATTAAATCAGGAAGGCCAGCTGAAGATTTGGTGCAGTTGATTTCTTCAACCAATTCCTTAGTCCATTATCATATAGCTTATGCATAAATGTTTGGTTACATGTTTTTAAGTTCCCAGCACGGTAACATGAATGGAGTTACTAAGGCATACCACCAGTCATCCTTGATTTTATTATTTGCTTGATCTTTCTCCAGCATATGAACATTAATTACACTTCCCAGGATTTGCAAACCTATGGGTTACAATCAGAAAATAGACATGTATTTGGAAGGAGATGCCTTCTCCTGCATTACAGATTTCTTCAGTCAACTAGCATGAATCAGAAGAATGCAGAAAATCAGAATGCAGGAATTGGCCAGCATGTTGGTTGGCAACTGGTAGGAACAGTCTTTGCTTGTTCTGTTAACAGCAGTCACACTGGACAACAAGTAACAGATAATACTTTAAAACAGCAGACAATACAGCTACAATTTTTCTCTGAAGTTCTATTCATGGAATTACTTTAAATGCATAACTTTGTCTAAAGCAGAGCAGAAGATGTAGAATAAGCTCAAGTATGACTCAGGCCAAGACAAAAATAGACAGGCAGGCTCTGGCAAGTAAAGACCATATAAGGGGGGATGTAGATAAAAGTCTCAAATTTTTTAAAGGTGAAGTCAAAGTCAGTTTACTTAAGTTAGTTAATAAAAATATTTTTAAACAGCTCTGTATGTATCCTGGCACAACAAAAATATGTCAGTTAAAACCACAGTAATTCTCTACTGAAGAAAGGACACAGCAGAAAATCAAATTAATTTCAGATTGGCAAAAAGTGTAATTTCACTGCAAAAAAAAGAGAAAGGGTTATTTGCCTAATACAAATACTTGTATCCATTACTGAAACTCATTACTTTTTTTTCACTATTAATGTAAAAAAAGAATGCAGAAAAGTTGGGGATTTTGGAGGGCTGCATTTATCTTACATACTTCACCCAAAAGATGGTTCTGTGCAGAGCTTCTATTTTTACAAGCAAAATACTTGTTTGTGGGAAGGTGAAGGTTGTTGATCAAGTGAGCCTAGATCTATTTATTTTTGGGGGCAGATAAAGTGATTCCAAGTTTAGCATTTATTTCTGCAGAGAACAAGTTTACCTTTAGGAAAAGACTCAGGTGTACAAATGCAGTAGTAGGCCACTGCAGTCCTTTACAGTTCTAGTGGATTCAGATGCAGTTTATTTACATGACACTGCAGAAACCTGCCCTACCTTTTCAAATGTGTTTTCAAACACATTACGGTGTACAAAAATGAGTAGCTAATTCATTGAATCTTTTGTAATGATATAGTTAAATATCACATTAAACAGAATACAATTCTAAACACTGATGCTATGAAGTTAATATAAGGTTTCATTATTCTTTTGATTTTGCAGTATTTTAAAACAGTTCAAATAAAATCTTAAACAGGCACACAAGACTATTGCAAACAATCAATATTTTATATAGCCAGAGAAAATAATAAATCTGTGGTGTTTTGAAAATTAAGTGATGGCAAATTATATTGGCATTAAGTGAAAGCTTGACGGGGAGCTAAGCACTCCTCTGAAAATAGCAGCAATAGTAATACTTCCTTGTGGAGTAGAACAAGCTATGCACAAAATTAAGTTTCTGATTTTGGTATTTATAGGGAAATCACACATAGGAGTATACTTCTTAACGGGATAATCCAAACACTTAGAAAAAAAGTTAGAAATACATGTCAATCCATACACAATATGGAAAGGCAAGGACATCAGAGATGTCTAGCATCATAAGCTAAAAAGGCAGCTTAAATGTTTACACAAATCACATTGCATTAATTTCTTATTTTTTACAAGGGAATACAAGCAATTAATGGAGTGACAGATTGCTGACATTTATGCAGAAGTAGAAGTTTCCAGATGACTCCCTGCTCCCAACTGCATGCTTATGCTCTGTTAAAATCAGCATTTACTACTATGTAAAGCAGTACAAAACGACTTCCAGGATCACACCATACTGCT
>NW_009952890.1:111497-116421 GCF_000747805.2 Chaetura pelagica | reverse complement strand
AAATGCAAGAATAGTAAAAAGAAAACAAATGCTCTTCAAAATACTTCAGTGGGTAGGAATGTGTAAGAATTACTAGATCTTACCCTTTTTCTTGTAGTTATCAACTAGCTACTCACTGTTTCCTATTAAATCTTGACCTATACTGCTTAAATCTGCTTTTCCTGTTTCTATACTTGTATGTACAGAAAATATCCAGCCAATTCCAGATCATGAACCCAGCTGCCAGCTCTCCTTAAGTCTGAAAAGCAATCACTTCCTCATTTGAAAGCCAACATGTGTCTGTACATACACACTGAAGAGTTCGTTTTTGGCTCTTTATCTCTAATAAAGACCTCATTCCTCCCTAACCATTAGAACACTTGGTATTCTTCCAACATTGCCTCTATTCTTTTTCACCTTTGAGAAGATCTTTTGTGCTCTGTCATGTGTCTTTTCAATGCATATAAAAGCATTTCAGTTCAACTTAATACCTGTGGTTCACTGCACTACTCTTGCTTTTGTAATACTATACATGAAATAACATCAATTGTATTATTTGCAAAAAGTAGTTCTGAAAATACATATTTGTACCCTCGTTGATATTTTCATCTAAACCTTCTGGGGACGGGGAGTGGGAAGGAACTGGTGATGTTTTTCAGGGTAGGAAGGGGACAAATTTCAGAAATGATGCCACCATGTTTCAAAGGCTTATATCAAGTCAGGCAGTTTTTTCCACATGCCTACTAATAGTTAAATTTAATCTAATTAAACAGGATATTAAAACCAAAACAAACCCACCAAACCAGACTGACTTTCATGTCTCTCAGTCAAACAAGTATTTCCATACTCAGTTAAAAAAAATAATTAAAATTATGCCTATAATTTAATTTAATTTGTGCATTGAGGGCAATATATCTGTGTCATTTCAGCTGCTGAATTACCAAAAGTAGGAATTGCTTCAGGTTTTCCTTTTTTTCTTCCCCCCCTCCCTTTTCTCCCCATTAAAACTGAGGATTCAGTCTAGGCCTTCTGCCCTTCCATGATGGATGTTATTCATGAAGGACCTCTTTTTCCTTTCTGCTTTGAAGAAGTTAACATCATTAGCAGAGTTTAAAGTGTACACTATTTTTCCTGCAAGTAAGTACCTGTATCAGTACTTACAAAATGGAAACATTGTGCTGTACACACTCTAGAGTACTACTAGTTCCCATTCTATTTTCAGAGGTTTGCAGTGCATGAACAAATCTTCTGCAACATCATAGATTTGGGGAAAAGTTGGATGTTTTGATAACTGCTCCTCAGAAACATTTAGGTACCCATCTTCTGGTTGGATGGTCTGTTTGGACCGACTTGTTGTAGGATCATATTACTTTGATGTAATGTTACTGTTACAGACCATTAACAGATCTGCTTAGAACACTTGTCTGAGTTCAGAAACGTGATGGGGTAAAGATAGCTTTGTGTTTGCTGCCTTTGCTTGGAGCAGTAATACCATTGTAGCGTGTTTCATTATCACTCTATTTCAGAAGCATATTTTTAGTGCTTCTTTCAAAATTTATGTTTTTAACAAATAGATTTGAATTCCCAAGTTTTCTGTTGTTCAGGAAAAAACATATCCTAAGTACTTCTTTCTTTAGATAATTTGCAGATACTGGAAAAAAGCAGTAATTTAAAAGCTCTCTGCCTTTGCATGCTGCGAAGCCCCTCTCCCCTAAGTTATTAAGAAGTTTTCTTTAACAGCTCTCATGACTCATGAGACCAATTTGAGACTCATCTGGTAATTGTCAGAACAGTCCCATTTACCCTTCTGCCGCGAATCTTCTATTTCCAACCTTACCTAATGCACTTGAGTTTTATGCCTGAAAGTTCTTGGGGTGTGCATTCCTGAACGGATTGTCCTCACTCTTACAGACAGGAGGGACTGGAGCAGTTGAAATGATTTTGCTCTCAGTGAGCAAGAAGGCAGCCCATGGGAATTCTGGGAAGTTTTATTTCTTTTCCTGTTTTTCACAAGAAGTTTTGTATTCTGGTTGCATATGCTAGCTGAGAACTTTTTGACAAAGGAGAACAAAAGACAACAATTAATTTTCAGATGTACCAACTGTTCATTGAATGTTTACAAGGAAAAAAGTTTTGATATAATTAGATAATTTCTTCTGAAACCTTCAGTTTCCCAAAGAACCATCTGTCAGATTGCAATTGAAAAAAAAAGTTTAAGCAAAATTTCTCTGACTAAGCTTGTGGAAATTTTGGCCCAGCCTTAATTATAATGAAATCACTGTCTTTGTCTGCTTCTTCATTTAAATTCTCTTCTGCACCTTTCCTGCGCATTTTCATTGGGTTTTGTATCTTTTTCTGCCCCTTGTCCAGGCTAGCAAATTTATTTTGTGTTATATGCACGTAAGTGCAGAGGAAGGATGGGGGAAGACCTTAAGCAATCACACAGTAATCTAAAAGAGATGTGCAGCGGCCGTCCTGAAGGTGCTCAAGAAGCGTTTAGATGTGGCGCTTGAGGATATAGTTTAGCGGTTGTGATAGTTGGATTATGGTTGGACTCCATGATCTTGAAGGTCTTTTCCAACCTTAATCATCCTATGATTCTATATTACTACTTCTTCATATCCTCAATACTATGACAGGAATTTTTGGTTATAATCAGTGTACCATTAGGACAAAGTTGTCAGCTAAGTAAGCACTTTGAAGTTGCAAACTGGAGCAGTTTTTCAGGCTGTTTTGATTTTAAACGGGCTCTTAAACTGGAATAGCCTGTGGTAAATTCTTTCATATAAAGGCACATTAAAGAACAGCAAGAATTAAAGTACAGTATGGCCCCCTTTGCATACTTTCACATTTCTCCCATTTTCCTTTTCTCCCTGCACCAATTACTTCTATTAACATGGGCATCTAACGCAATGGTAGGTTCCTGAAAAATTGGCTTTGAGCAAGGCAAAAGGTAAAGAATAATCTTCAAAAATTACTACAAGATACTTGGAGGGCAAACTAACAGAAAGGAACTTGCACCAGGTGACCTGACCTTCCCTCATGGACTTGAGACACTTAAGGGAGGAGGGTTCTCTGTTTTATTTTTTAAATTATGTACAAATGTTATAATTTTGTACGAACAGGTCAATATGTAACTCTATACACCTAGGATTCTTGACCCTCAGAGCAAACAAAGGAGTTCTGTTTAAAAAATAGCAGAGCATGAGAATACATTATCAATAAGCAAAACTTAGTGGGAAATCATGTTATTCTGATTTATTTAAATGACCTTTGTGCACACAGTACTTCAAAGACTGCAGATGCCTTTTTGCTTATGCTAGTCAAAATTCCTTTTACAGGATTTTTTTTTTTTTTTTAACTGAATGGTATAGGACAAGTTTGCTAATTTCTCCTCTTAAGTATCCTTAAAAAAATCAGTATTGCTTTAGTAAGAGCTTCTGCAGTGTAAAAATAGACACTCTGGTGTTACAAACTCACACAAAATACACCAGTACCTTTAAAATTAATGCAACATCTCTTTGGAAAGATGAGAAAAGAAGGCAGTCAACTGACTACACCCTCATCTGGTACATGGTTCACTGAAGTTTTCTTAAACAAAGCACACTATTTAAGTCAAGTATGATGACGTGTTCTTACTGTATTTCAGGAGCAAAGGTACTCCATTATTAACACTGAAGCACATTCCTTGTAATTCTTAATCTACCCTCACTTCACCATGAAAGAAGCACACCACATGTTCTGGACACAACCACCAAGAACTAACTGGAGGTTGCTTTTCTTTTCTATTTTGCTTAACAGGGAGGACTACATTGTGGATCCCACATGTAGGTATTCGACTAAGAAATAAAGGGATGCTATTATCAAGGCATTTTAAATACTAGTAACTTTTGTCTCATATCCCCTAAACAATAAGTGTGTGTGTACAATCTAAACATAAGTTAAAAGCCATTTTACTTCTCTAGATCTTCCCACGTGAGTCAGATCAGTCTTCAAAGTGCTCTACCAAAGCACTTCATCGTAACCTATCAGGTTAAAGTGTTTGGTGTTCTCAACACATCTAAGCTTAGGGGTTACTGCAGTGAATGTATGTTAGCTTTTAAAACTGCTATGGTCATTCCACACACAATCAGCCAGATGCACATTTCTGATGACAAGAGAAGCAATAATTGCTTACAGTTATTTGTGATGCATCCACTGGTCTACTGAGAACTGGACTGAGATCACCATGACTAATTCACAAAAGCCAGATCATAATTGCTATCATTCAGCCTGCACGGAAAAACAAATAGGTATTTACTCACAGAAGCACCAGTGAAAAGCTTCAAACACACGACCTTTTCAGAAACTTATTTCCATTAAAAATTGGTGGGGGGGTGTGTGTTAATTTCATAGTTAAATTATTATTAGAGATTATTATATGGGCTACAGGCCTTTCTTGAAATTCAAATGGAATCGAGTCTTTCTGTAGAGCAGAGTGCTGGTCCAGGTGTCACTATTTTCTGTATTAATGAAGACAAAACCAGCTTTCATTTACAGATGTTATAATAAACCATCAGGTTCAATAATAATGATCTACTCTTTGCCACTGCAACCTCAAGATCGTTAACTCTATTATAGTAAGAGTTGCGTGTCACCCCAGAACTAAAGTATAAATACAGTGCAGCTATGAACCACCAGGTATTTCCACAGTCACTGAGCTAAACAGAGTTCTTCAAATAAAGCTGGTGCTGCCGTTCAACAGGAGCTCACACAGTATTTGAGTACACTGAATGGGACGGGAGTTGTTAGTGTTTTAGAATCTTAACTACTTCCTCCTAACATTGGAGGCAAAATACACCTAAGCTGGGCTCTATTTGCTTAGCAAAGCGCAACAGCCGCTGTCTTTCTACGCCGGTGGTCTTGGCGAGAAACACTGGAAGCGGTTCCCGTGTGCTTTTGGGGG
>NW_009952890.1:52415-110787 GCF_000747805.2 Chaetura pelagica | reverse complement strand
CAGCCAGGCGCGGTTTCCGTGTGCTCTAATGAGTTCCCAGGTATTTTCCCCTCCCGGCGTACACAGCCAGGCTGTCTCTGAGTGGCACAGACAGGGTCGAGGGGAGGCTGAGCTGTTCTGGGGCCAGGTCGCACCTGTACCAGTGTTCAGGGTTGGTGTGGTCACCGTCTGCCGCTCCCTCCCCCACCCCCTTCGCTTTTGTTCATTCCCGGTGCCCAGGAGGCCTCGTGTCGCCGGGGCCTTTGTTTAAAGGTTCTGTGGGGCCTGGGGTTGGGCTGTTGAGAGCTCACCGAGCTCGTCGGTGGCTCTTGCAAGGTCTCCGACTAATTAGGGCGAGTTTTCGCACTGGGGATATCTCAAGGGCAGGCAGACTGGCTGACATAAAGTTCCTGTTTGAAGTTAAAAAAAATTGCGTTCCAGTCTGAAGTTGCTTATCATCACTGCAGTAATCATGATACTACTTTCTGCTGAAGAAGTTAGAGGAAACACGCCCGTTTTCACCCATTTGTTTGGGTACACTTCCTATAAATCACAAACGCGTGTGGTCAGTTTTATCCTTCCCTCCTTTAATTCTTTTCACAGAGCAGTGGGAGAACATTTGTATTTCTAACAATGTAAAACATCAGCAAAAATGTTGTGATGTTCACGTCTGTTGTAAAAGCACATTTCTTTATATTGTTTCCCACTTTATTTCCAGTTTGACAGTACACACTTTATTGCAGCTCTGTGCTGCTAATGTTTTGATGTTCCCAGTTTCTGAGGTTTCATAACCTGCAAGTTAGTTGTAGAGAATTGGTGAATAGGAAAATACTTTTTATATTATTTTCATTACTAAGTGTTTTTGACTGGTTTTATGCAATAGTAGCTGTTCAAATGAAGTCAGCTTAGCTAGCTAGTCTCCCTTTCTCACCTGATTCTTGAAAAAGAAAAGATACTCCCATGAAGCACTTGCTCTAATTTATGCATAATTTGCAGTGTCTCTTAGACAGGTTTAAAGCGGAGGCATCATGGTTATGAAAGCTTCAGTAGAAGATGATGATGCAGGATGGGAGCTTGGTATGCCTGACAAGATGGAAAAGAGTAATACAAGCTGGATAGATATAACCCAGGATTTTGAAGAGGCTTGTAGAGGTGAGTTGTGCTGCTTGTGTTCTGAGAAAACTTGGAATCCTTTGGAGGACTAAGTGTAGTTCTTTGCGGCGTTTTAAGCAATAGTTTGACCCAGGTTCAGGCTCCACCTGAATAGACTACATTGATTTGCCCTATGTTTAATTTACTGTGAGGTTGGAAATACCAGAAAAACCTCTGTTTACTTCTCCATCCAGGTAACAGAAATAATTTTTAAGTCATGTTTTTTGGTCTTAAGCCTTTTTGCACTTGTGTTTTTTTCTTTGCAAAGATTTCTTCCTGTCTTCTGCCAAATGGAAACCTTGGTCATCAACACGCTCTTTCTTCTTGTCAGGTTTTGGTTATATAGGATCCAACTGTTTTTTCATTTAGTTGGTCAGTGTGTCGTTTTTTTCCTTTGAAACAAGGCTGAGCTTCTGAGGAGATGTGATGCATCCCAGTCACAGGGAAGCAGTTTCTTCCACTTAAACGGTGCCTTTATTGTTACTAGATGCTTTTGCTAGCTTACCTTGACATTGAATATATTTTTTTAACTGCTTTTGTGATGACATTAGGGAAAATAAAATAAAAAACTGCAACTTACAACGCACACTATTACATCCTCTTAAATACAATTTCGTGATACTGTCAGACAGGCTATGTATATTAGTGATACACTGTTTGTGTTCCCCTCAAATACATCTAAAGGCTTCATTGAAGATAATTAGGAAAATCAAGCCTTCCGGTAAACTCCCCTAGAAACAATTAGGCCTCAGCATAAAGCACAGCACAGAAAACTTCTGTCCTGTGTTTTAGGCTGTTCAGGTGCTACTGTTTGAGAATTCTAACCCCTCTTTAACGGTTCTAGTAACAGCAAGGGGTGAGGAAAGAATGTGAACATCTGGGCTTTTTTACTCTTTTAGTAAGTAAAAGCAAATTAATGTGGAATAGGCATGTCTGGTCTGCTTCCCACACCTTTTTCTCTTTTAGCATAAGACAGTTGGGTGAGTGACAGGATTGTCTTGGAAAAGTTGCACTAGAAGGATGTTTGTAATTATTTTTTCTATTTCTTTGTAGAACTGAAGTTAGGAGAACTACTTCATGACAAGCTGTAAGTATTCCTACAGGGTAGATCTGTTTTTTAAATAGGAGTAGTGCAAATATGTTAATGCTTACTAAAAAGCAAGATGTGCAGTGTCAACTAAGCTTTTTTAAACTTTAAGTAAAGTATTCAGAATATTATTAGTTCTCAGTGGTATGTATATGAGGCACCTGTATGAATGCTGAATGTTTCCTACAGTGCCAGTATAACATCACACTTTCAGTTAATGAGTATAGTTAGAAGCTTACAGCGTATCTTGTGGTCACTAGTGTTGACACTACTGGATCTACCCAGCTATTTTATATGTACATGCTTTTATTAAAAAATGCCAGGAACACTCTGAACTTTTAAATTTTGTTGCTTCAAGTGTCACTAACAAGTTTAGGGTAAACATTTGATGTGCTCTAATGTAACCCTCAAATGACATGCTAAATGGAAAATGACAGCTCTACAGATTAAGAAAAATATTTTTTAAAAAGCCATGTGCTGAAATTTGCAGAATTCATTAAAGGATGATGTGAGGTTACAATATTTTAAAGATAAAAGTAAATTGTTTAGCCGCACAAGTCTGTTTGCTTGCATAAAGAAAAAAATGCTTATGTAAGACCAGTAGATCAGTAAACAGAAATTAAATTAATTATATATAAATATAAAATATAAATTATATCATTAATATAAATTATAAATAATTATATTAATTATCAATTATTAAATGCAAACCTGTTTAAAGATGTGTGCAAGGATGTCACCAGGTAGCTTACTCGGTAGAATCAAAGCACGTATTTTGGAGTATAGTTTTACACATGAGAGCTTTTCAGAGCAAATACGCTTTTCAAAATCAGTGTGCCACATGCAATAACAATTTTTATGTAATAAATAAAGCCTTGTGCAGCAGTAGTGATTAATATCACATGTAGCAGTACCCTATTTTGGTAGACCAGTCTTCATTTGGTGGGATTCTCCAGTAAGCTTTTATTCCCTCACAACAAGACATCCCTTGTCATTTGCTGTTCTGGTTTTTTTAATCAGTTTTCTTAGCACGCCTATTTTAAACAAAGTTTAAAATCCCAGGTTGCTGAGAGCCTCCTCCAGACTGGTCTTGGAACACTTCCAGGGATGAGCCATAGTGTGTCATGTATATTATTAATCTGGGGGGGTCATACCTTGGGGTTTTGGATGTAGCATAATAAAGAACAGCTTATTCAGTTAATAGCAGTTTATTATGCTATGTGAGCTTAAAAAAGATGCTGTGTCATTATAAGGTGTACAGAGGCAAATCTCATAGATTAAGTAATACTTTATTTGGCTTAGGAGTATTTTTCAGCTTTGAAAAAAAAAGGCTGAGTTTACTTTTAGGCATCTGTTTTCTTGTTGAGAGAGCTTCAAATTCCTGAACACCATGATCTCTAAAGATCTGGTGATCTTCTGATGTTCACATAACTTACTTGATTGTCTGTAGTCAGAATATAGTGTCATTGTATATTACTTTACAATGGTTTATGAAGACTGTTTTGTATTAAATGAAAATAAATTTTTCTTCTTAGTTTTGGACTTTTTGAAGCCATGTCTGCCATTGAGATGATGGATCCCAAGATGGATGCTGGTATGATTGGAAACCAAGTCAATAGAAAGGTTCTTAACTTCGAACAAGCTATTAAGGTTTGTGGGACTGTCCTATTTCTGCCTATGCTGTCTGTAAAAGTATCATACAGTTTTACCAAATTGCAGTTAAGCACAGTTCAGTGTAATTAGTATTTTCAAGCTGAATTATTTATTTTTTTTCCTCAGGCTAGTTAAGTGATAAATAGCTTGTGATGTTTACCTTTTTTGTTACCCGTAAAAAGCAGTATCCAAAGAATGGGCCCTTCATATTAATGCTTGTTAATCATTATGATGATACGTCCTGTTTTATGATGTGTTGACAGTTAACTAGTTTTAAACTTCTATTAGCTACTTATAAATCTGAAATTTTACTTCAGCTTTCTCTGTGAATAGTTTTATGTTTTGTCAGTGTTTAACATGATGGGAAAGCATATTTTGTCAGAATATGGGGCACATTAGGAAGCAGATCAGTAAAGCTGGTAGTATGCAATTAGTCTGAAGTCTTAACCAAATCATAATTTCCTTTTCAGCTGTACAATTAATATTATGTATTTTGCCTGTAGGCTTCCATAGCATATAGGTTTTTTCTTTCTTTGTTTTCTAAGGATGGCACCATTAAAATAAAGGATCTCACATCACCGGAGCTGGTAGGAATAATGGATACCTGTTTTTGTTGTTTGGTAAGCATTTATCTGCTCCTAACATTGGATGTTTCTGTTTTCAAAATATAATCCTTTAATCAAGTTTAGAAAACCGCAAAACTAGAACTCAAGAAAAATACTGACAAAGAAGAAAATACATACTTAGTAATTTAATTTCCATTTAGATTATTTTCGTTGGCTACTACAAGAGGTGTAATTTTGGGGTTTGGATTTATTACTATTAGAAATCATGATGGAAGAGAACTGCTAGCAATTTGAGTAATGTGAAAAGGTTTTATAGTTTGCGGTTTTTAAAGATGCAGTATCTGACTGACTATTGTATATTCGTGTTTGACTCTGTTGGAAAGTGAGTGTGCAGTAACCTTCAGCAAGCTGTTGCTCATTTCTGTACAGCCAGTGTTGACTGACCTTCCAGGGGCATTTTTAAGAAGGAAGATACCAAAATCCATTTAGAAAGGAAATAAGTGAATTACCGGTTATTTGTTAATAGTGATTTTTTTTTCCCATTATACAAATTACTTTCAGATACTCTTTGAAATCACATCAATAACATTACTTTGTTTTTTAAAACAGCACTTCAAATTAATTTAGTCCAAAACTGCATGTGAAGGTCACTAAATATTTGATATGGTGTAACATAATTAGTCTTCTTTTTCCCTCCTGCTCCCAAATACTGACTTTTGTTTTTTAAAGGGAACAGGTCATTTTAGAAATCTAATCCTGCTGTGTTTTGTGCTATTTCAAGGTAGAAATAATGTTCTAAATTACTGAAGGTTTCCCTGTAGCTTAGAGCAGCATGAAAATACTAGAGAAAGGGGATTGTTAAAGGAAGCTTTAAGTTGCAGAAGAGAATGTGCAGAATGTTGCTGAATTCTTTCATTGTGACTTGAATTTCTCATTCTGTATTTATACACAGGAAGCTTATAAATCTTACGGTCTCTTAACTTAATGTCATGTCTAAGCCAAAAGAGGTCAGAGCTCAACTTTGTGGAAAACCTTTACCCAACAGCAAAATTTGATAGAGTTTAGGTTTTAGTAACTTACTGCCTTCCACAGCAAGCAGATGGACAAAGGTCAGATTGAGAGACCTTTTGTTGCCCTTTTTGCTAGATGGAAGCTTCCTATGGTAGGGGCTTCGTTAACTACTCAACAAAGCACAGTATGGTGGGAAAAAAAATGGATGTATAAAAAAAATGAGGACTTGGCTATCATGAGTAAAACACTGAATTTTATTTTTCCTAGATAACATGGTTAGAGGGACATTCCTTGGCACAGACGGTATTCACTTGCCTTTATATTCATAATCCAGACTTCATAGAAGATCCTGCGATGAAGGCTTTTGCTCTAGGGATTCTAAAAATCTGTGATATTGCCAGAGAAAAGGTTAACAAAGCTGCTGTTTTTGAGGAGGTATGTGTTTCAATATCTCCTATAGTAAAATATGTAACATCATATGTGGGCTCTGTAATGCAAATAAAACAATATGTTAGAGGAATTAATTACTGTTTGATTCGAACGTACTGCAGAAGCAGCAGTTCATCCTCACAAGAATATTGAATTTAATCTCTTTAAAATGCAGGTTTTTTCAGCTAAGGTGTTGCATGGTTTTTCCTGCATTTTTCCTTGAAAATTTGAGTCACAAATACTTTGCTCAAAGAGCAATGAAGTGGCTAGCAATTTCTAATCAGTTTTGCTTGTGTTTTTCTTCCTATGTGATTTTTTGGTTTTCAACTTTAGATAACTGTGATTGTCTTTTGTCAGAAATGGCTGTAGAGCAATGGAATCAGTTTGGTTTCCTGTGCTCAGCAATTTTTGTTTACTCTGAGCTTGGACAAGTAATTTACTTACTATATGTAAAATTACGTAAATAATACTTTGTATCCATAGTTCTTAAGAACGTTTTGATGGAGTTGCACTTGATGAAATTTATAAAGGGCATACTAAGGATTTATGCAGAAAATAATTACCCCAGGCTGGATTTGGGCAGGAAGGTCACCCAAACCATGGTTGCATTCAGTTGTGCAGAATAAATCTGGGCTTTTGTACTTGGTATGGTTAAATAAAAACACCCCGAAAGAAAAAACATATCAAGAAGACAACCCAGACACTCCAAAACAAACAAGAAAGCCCTAAACTCCAACTTGACAATGTAATTAATGCTGCTTATATTTCACTACTTGTTGCTTCTTCAATCTTTGTTTTTTTAGGAAGATTTTCAGTCAATGACTTACGGATTTAAAATGGCAAACAGTGTGACAGATCTTAGAGTTACAGGTACAGTTTGTGCTTTCTGTGTATTTGTCCATCAGTCTCTCTGTTAAGCATATTAATTGCTCTCAACTAAACTTAATACGTTAGTAAAAATCTCAGATGTTAACTATTTTTTTGTGTGTGTGTGCTAATGGGTGGTGTGGTAAAAATAGAAATCAGATTATTTTTCCTTGAAGAAAAGGTTCAACTGTTCATTTTTTAAATGCCTGAGAAGCAGAAGCACCTTTAAATATGCTAACTAAGTGGCTTGGTTTATCCAGGACTGAGATAGATACAGACCCTTGGAGCACACCCTGTGTGAATTCATCTTCTCTGCCTCAAAACTTTTTGTGTTCTAAACAGATTGTTTCTGACATTTTGTAGTTCTGAACATGAGTATGTATGATGTCTGGTACATACGTGTGTAGCTTTTGATGCACTGTTTTTGATATGTACTTGAGCTTTCCATTGATTTATTTTGAGAAAATTTGTAAACAGTTTAGCTTTCAGTCAGTCTGTTTTCTGATTTATGTGTTGTTGCAAGACATTCCCACCATCCCTCACATGACTATTTTTTTGTCTAGTCTTTGGCTAACAGGTATGTAAAGCACTTCAAAACTTGATTTCCCCTCAAATCTTCTTTTATCCCTGAATAGTGTAGGTGTACCTATGAATGCTGCTCGGCTTTTAACTGTACTGTGGCTTTTCCAGGTATGCTAAAAGATGTAGAAGATGACATGCAAAGACGAGTGAAGGTATTTTTCTTCTGTTTGCCTTGTTAATTATACTTCAAGTATACTTAACGTAGATTTGGTAGAGGGAGTTGGATTATGATGAATGTGGTGGATTTGTCTCATTAAAGGGTGGGGATTTTTTTAAGAACTGCCATAATAGTTTGTGTAAGATGCTGGTAATTTGCTTCTAGTTAAAAATACTTCAGTCTTTATCTAAGCTCTGTAATAGTTGCTTCACTAGTAATAGATGGAGTCATGATATAGAAGATAACACTGGCTGTGGCACAGATACTATTTAACTTGTGGCTCTTAAGCAGATATACTGTGTGATGTTAAATAAATCAATATTTATCACAATTTACAATATAAAATGTTTATACAATTTCCTTGCCTATTTGCAGAGTGCACTGAAGCAGTTCTTGTTACTATAGGAGACTTTGGGTCATTCAAGTACTTAGATTATATAGTAAGATGTTTTGAACTTGAGAATTTATTTTGAAGGTTATTTAACAGGTGGATTTACCATTAAGAGAGGATAAATTAGCTTTGCAATTTTTAATTAATTATTTACAATTCCTTTAATTTCTAGAGCACACGGAGTCGACAAGGAGAAGAGAGAGATCCAGAAGTTGAACTTGAAGTAATTAATTATTTACTTTTTTTTTTTTCCGGATTTAATGGGTTAGTGTAGCATTACTTTGATCAGTAGTTACCAGCTTGTGAGAAATGTATCTCACCAATGTTGCTACTACTGTCATACCTGAGCTGTGCTAAAACTGTCCCTGAGTATATCCCACCCAGGCTAGCGGGTAGGCTTTTATGCTCCAAAGGGCGGGAGCTCTGGATTGATCCCAGGGGCTGAAAATGCTGCTACAGCACTGCCATTTATGCACCTACCTCTAAAGAAGCCTGAAGTCTTACAAGGAGCATCTGAGGGAATTAAGATTGTTTACCCTGGAGACAGGGAGGCTGAGGGGGGAGAATTTACCACTCAGCAGCTACCTGAAAGAAGGTTATAGCCAAATGGACGTCGATCTCTTCTCCCAAGAGACAAGTGATAGGACAAAAGGAAAGGGCCTCAGGTTGGTTTAGAAGGGTGTGGGTTTCCTTTCCCAATATTTGTATTGTCTTTAGAAATTACTTCTAACATAGATCTTCAGCAGAAGAGGAGAAAGTTGGTTTAAGAATTTGTGGTTGTTGACTGAAGCTGAGATTTAAATAGTATTTGCATCGGAGATAGCTATACAGCCAGTGATTGTGCTTTACCAAAGTATCTTAGTATTTTTTGTGTTAGTGGATTTCTGACAGTAATACAGATCTCTTTCATAAGTTTTCCTCAGAATCATACTAGATACCATATATTAAAAACTAGAGACCTTACCTAAGTAACTCTATTATAAGTTTTTCTCAATAAGCTTCATGATTTAATATGCATTGTTTAGTAATTTGTAGTATTTTTTTATTATAGCATCAACATTGTTTAGCTGTCTTCAGTAGAGTCAAGTTTACCCGGGTGCTACTGACTGTTCTCATAGCATTTACCAAGAAAGAGGTTTGTTCATTTGGTGTTTCTGTGTTCACGTTGAAATCCTGTGAAATACTAATTTTTTTCATTTTCTTAAGATCAGCAATGATTCTGTAGATGTGAATTGATGTTGCTGCAGGTGAAGGGTTAGTTGAGGCCTTTTAGACAACCATTCAGTTTTTCCTCATTTTTAAAGAAAACATAGGGAAGGGTAGTAGCTGGCACTATTGTTATTATTTTTATTTATTATCATCATTATTGTCATCTGGTATCTTCTAATGTTACATAGTGATTTCATTTCAGTTGATAGATTGTGTTTTTTCTATATCCTTGGAAAGTCTGCATTTTCTAATAATAAGACTTTTTTTCCTGTTTGCATTCTGGAGTACTGCCTCATTTAGCAGAAGAATTTTGTGGGGGTTTTTGCCCCCTGCCTCCTCCTCCATTTTCAAAATCAAAAGTAGAAGTCTTGCATATAGTGTATACGAGGCTTCAAGTTGTAATTATTGTTAGGGTTTATCTTATACTGTAAAAAATACAGTATTGAATGTATGTATAGATATGTAAAATATAAAGAGTGTGTTATTGCACAAAAATCTGTTGGGTTTTTTTTTCAGAATTGGTTACATACAAACATTAGAAAACTAACAGAATTATGTTTTTCTCATACTAAGCATTAATTTTATAGCCAAAATACCTTGGTGCATAATGTGAATAACTGTTACCTGCCTTTCAGACCAGTGCAGTCGCAGAAGCTCAGAAACTAATGACTCAGGCAGCTGACTTGCTTTCTGCCATACACAATTCATTGCATCATGGTATTCAGGCACAGAATGATACTACTAAAGGAGGTATGTATAAAATTTTACCATTTATTCCTTTCTTAATTATGCAGTCCTGTGACACTTCAATTTTGTGTCATTAAAAAAAAAAATCACTATTTACAATGAACTAATAATACTTGTTACACAATCTGCTACAGATTTGCTTTGTTTGATTAATTTTATTTGACTAAATTGTTTTCCTGAAAGCAATACTGTCACTTCAAAGCCAGGGATAATGTGAACTTTTGATGAAGTGCATTGCCATTTTAAAATGGTGAACACCACTACTGTTTGTACAGCTATATGCTGAGCTGTTGAGAGTTAAGTTTTTAAAAATAGTAATAATTGTCCAAGTTGGATAGTTAGTGTCTCTGGAAGTTAAATCTAAGTTAGAGAGTTAATTTTGCCTAATCGAATAATTTGTATTTCTGGTTTGAAGTGAGTTCTGAATACAGCTTATTTTCATCCTTTCTTTCTCTCTCACTCTCATTCTTTTTCTTTCTCCCCCTTCATTAGATCATCCTATTATGATGGGCTTTGAGCCCCTCGTTAATCAGAGATTGCTGCCTCCAACTTTCCCTCGATATGCAAAAATAATTAAAAGGGAAGAAATGGTCAATTATTTTTCCAAACTAATAGACCGAATAAAAACTGTATGTGAAGTAGTCAACTTGACTAATTTACACTGTATACTGGTAAGCATGAACATTTCCTATTCATAGCCAAAAATAAGATCTTAAAATGTTGCTTGCAAAAAATCATTCAGTATACACATGCATTTGCTCACTGGAGAAAAAACTGAGCTGTACATATGCATTTTTCAGTGTTTCCCATTGTTATGTACAATTTCAAAAATTGTTGTCTTTTCTGATACTTCATATTTTTATTTTTTTGCCAAAGACCTGTTCTCCTTCAAACCTTCCATTTTTCCCATAGTTTATAAAATAATGATGCATGTTAGTAACAAAGCACAAGCAAGTTAATCCCCTTGTAACTCTTTGTTTGAAGAGCTGCATCTGCAGTAGCAGAACATAATTCCTTGCTATGGTCCTGGTTTTTTCAGATTCAGTAAGCAGTGTTCTGCGTACATGGCTGTAACACTAGAGAGTACTTAACATGTTTGTTTAAGCATGTAATTCCCTGAATAGGCATAAAGTTAAGCACCTGCTTATGTTCTTTCCTGATAAGTGATGTTATTCTCAGTTACAGCTTACATTTATTATAAGACACTTAAAAGTTACTGTCAGTTAATGCCTACATTTATTAGAAGACACTTTTATGCTTGAAGCACTTTTTACCATACACACATTCACTGACTGAGAGAAGAGCCAGTTACATCCGTTCAAGTAAAAATATGTCTTCCTTTTTCTTGTTACATTAATTAAAACAATATTTGGATAAAGCATCTGGTATCACTGAAAAATGCAGTTTTGGTACATACCCAGTTTGATTATGTTGTGGTCTTAACAGTTTTGTACTGTCTCTCTTCTATACTATGATCATGCTAATTGTTACATCTGAAGAAGGAAAAAAGTAGATTTTAGCTTCATAATGTGTTCTGTTTTGTTCAAATTATTAATGCTTACTTTCTTAGGTTTGTATAAGATACGCTAAGTGTTTGCCTGTGTGTTTGTGTATACTTAAATGAAAATTGAGATATTAACCTGAATTGTGTTCTTTTTCTGAACCGTGAATTAGGATTTTTTCTGTGAGTTTAGTGAGCAATCACCATGTGTTCTTTCAAGATCCCTGTTACAGGCAAGTCCTAATCTATGTCTTTACATCAAATACTTCTGCCTCCATTGTATATATGGATGCCTCTCCTTCTTTAAATATTTAAACAATTTGTGTATCACTTAATAGTATACAAGTGTTAAATTTCTTTCTGGAGAAAAGTGTTAAATTTCTTTCTGCTTAAGTGTTAGTTATGTGGAGGCCTGTGTGATCTAGTATTTTAAAACATTTTAAATAATTTTAGATAATGATAATGAAAGCAAAGTGTTAACATTTTTTTTCTATGTCGTAAGGCTGGGCCTGTATGTGCTTTTTTATGCTGTTCTCCATATACTGCATCAGTTCAGGGTTTGTTTGTATTCATCTACCCTGTTTGGGCTGAATTTCATGTGTAAACTGCCTCTATTCCTAGCTGAACCATTTTAGTTCTTAAAGCAATCTTAAAAGTTTCTACTATAATATAGGTACGTAAGGGCTTTCTAGTAGTTTCTAAAGAATTAATTTTTACTTAAAACATGTTTCTAAAAACACATTTTCACTTTCAGACAACTTTTCTGGTCGATAACAAGAAGGTGTTTGGCACTCATCTCATGCAAGACATGGTAAAAGATGCTTTAAGGTCTTTTGTCAGTCCTCCAGTTCTTTCACCAAAGTAAGTGAATCTTGAGTTTATTTGCGTGTGTTTATATGGTCTGATGAAAAAATATTTCTGTTTACAAAACTAGGATGAACATATGAAGTAGATGTTTTGTGCTTATGTATGAAGGAATCAGTTGCAGTTTCTGCACTCATGTTTCTTTTTTAATTTTATGCTACCTAGGCTAGTGAAATTTATGAACTTACGGTTGTATGTGGGTATTTCCCTTGTAGGTGTTGCCTTTATAATAATCACCAGGCAAAGGACTACATTGATTCCTTTGTGACACATTGCGTTCGGGTAAGTTTTCATTCCAGTTACAATACATTGAGATGTATATGAGCATTTGAAAGACTTGCTTGTGTTTCAAAAAGAGACCAGTTTTTTTAGACATCTGACATGAAGGCAAAAGTGCAGAAGCTGGTTCTATTAAAGTGGTATCACGTTTTACAAAGCCAGTATAATTATTACTGTTTGTTTCCTTCTTACGCTTCCAGACTTTTCACTAGCATTTCACTTTATTAGAACTCTGCACCTACTACCTCTTTACAGGATAGTTTCTGTCACAAAGGAAATGCAAAGCACTTGTAGAAACAAGATTTTTTTATGTTCTCTCCAGTGTAATAATTTTAAGAAATGTTTTTAAAGATCTAGTTGTGCAATGAGGTACAATAAAAATCTAAGAAAAACACAGAACCATTTAGGTTGGAAAAGATACTTATGATCATTGAGTCCAACCATTAACCTAACACTCCCAAGTCCACCACTAAACCGTGTCCCATGTCTTCACATGTTTTAAATACCACCATGTGATGGCGGCTAAGCCACTTCCCTGGGCAGCCTGTTTCAATGCATGACAACTCTCTTGGTGAAGACGTTTTTCCTAAACATCCCTTGGCACAACATGAGGCCATTTCCTCTCTCCTGTCACTTGGGAGAAGAGGCTGACATGTGCCTCACTACACCATCCTTTCAGGTAGTTGTAGAGGGCACTAAGGTCTCCCCTCTGTTCTCCCAGCTGTTCCTCATAAGACTTGTTCTCCAGACCCTTCACCATCTTCATTGCCCTTCTCTGGACTTACTCCAGCATCTCAATATCTTTATTCTAGTAATGGCCCAAAACTGAACTTAGGACTTTGCCACATCACCAGTGCTGAGTACAGGGAGACAGTCGCTTCCCTGGTCCTGCTGGCCACAGTATTTCTGATACAGGCCAGGATGCTCTTGGCCTTCTTGATCACCTGGATACATGGATTTAGGCATAAAAAATACCTCTCTTACCCCAAGCATCCTCTTCTGATCAGATTCATAAAGCATGCTCACTCAATCTCCTGTTGACTTGTGTACAGAAAATGGGCCCTTTCATCAGTCTAGAGAGCTTGCTTACCTGATAGATTGCACTTCATAGGGGACCCTTAAGGAACCCACCTCTTAATATAGTTGTTTAAAACTCATGCCTAAATAGATATCATAGTACCTACCTTTAGTACCTACCTACTACCTTTAGTAGTTTTAAAGTTGTGTTGAAAATTTAAATCTACACTTCATTGTTTTCAGCCATTCTGTAGCCTGATTCAAATCCATGGACACAACAGAGCTCGTCAGAGAGATAAACTGGGTCACATACTTGAGGAATTTGCCACCCTCCAGGATGAGGTAATGTCTTAGGCAACAGGCCAGCAAACTTCTTTCCAGATATATTCCTGCCAGAGTGGAGCATGTGGTATTAGAGTTTAGATGAATGATGCAAGTCCTCAGTTTATCCTAAAATCTTGAGGGAAAAGATTCCTGAAATACAGCCCAGGAATTCTGTAAAATGCATCTAGAGAGTTTCTGCTAGATGTGTTGAATAAAAAGATACTGCATTTTATAAGGTTAACTTCCTCCAGTAAGGATCAGGGAAACCTAATGTGATATATGTAATTTAATGGTGATTTCACTGCTTGTAGTCTCTATCCTGCTGTCTGTCTGCAAGATGTAACCAGGAAGAGATGGATGAGCCATGTTTACAAGACACTTTGGAAAATTCAGCCTTGTAGCTGTGCAAGATGTACATTTCAAAATTTTATAATGTTTTTTTTATAATGTTTTATAAAATGTTTTTATAATGTTTTTCAAAATTTTAAAATGTTTTGTAAATTAAATAGTAATTTCTAAAAATACATGTTCTGTCTGGTTTAAAACATTTCTCGGGAATGAGGAGTGAAAGATGACAAGGAAAGGTGTATTTTCACTTGCTCAAGTGTATTTCTTCAGCAGTGAGAGGCATGAAATAATAAAATATTTTCCATGATACGCATGCTAAGGAGAAATCAGCAAACTTGGAGCTGGGGTGGAGATTTTATGTGCTCCAGCTTCTTTCAAGATAGTTTGACTGAGAGTTTGTTGCAGTAATGCAGCTGAGATAGATTGTTTTTTCACTTCATAGCAGGTAATATGGATTGATTTGTTCAGGACTACTGATAACATTAAAATTGTGGAAGGCTTCATGTCTTCCATGCAATTATTTTTTAAGGCTGAATTGGTGTGAACAATATTTTAGTTTCTCAGGTGGGCTACACTTGCATGTTAAGTATATAAACTTAATTTTTCAATGCAGCTAGGTTAAATAAAAATAAATATTGCCAATATAACAAAATCATTAACAGCTTGTAAAACATTCTGAATTTCAGTGCCTGCATGACTGCTAACAGTCTATATGTAAATACTTCTTTAAATTTAAAACAGCAATGTTATTGCTGTATTACTGTATAAAGTATTATTTTCTCTCTGTGCAGCAGAATTTACTTAGGTGAAAAACTTGCCAGTTCTATCACAGGTCTAGACTACAGAGGTGGCATTATCTGTAAAAACATGTTTATGTCTTTTAATCCAGAGCATGGCTTTACTGGCCCAATTTGTATTCATGTTTTGTTAAGGTTTTATTTCTGGCAGAACTTGTATGCTGTTTCAGTCAAGTGTTCTTCCTCCCCTGTCAGCTACTGTGCTCTCTCTTTTGATAGGCAGAGAAAGTAGATGCAGCACTTCACAGTATGTTACTGAAGCAGGAACCACAAAGGCAACATTTGGCTTGCTTGGGAACCTGGGTCCTATATCATAACCTTCGTATTATGATACAGTATCTTCTGAGTGGCTTTGAGTTGGAACTTTACAGCATGCACGAATACTACTACATATATTGGTAAGAGATGCTTTATTGACAGCTGTTGGAGGAGGGATGCTCCCACAGAGCTATAATTGCAAATATTTAAAGGATAACTTTTTAATCTCAAGCTTGCTCAACACAGTATTTAGTTTACCTATTCAGAAAATTACAGATGGAGAAAAAGTCTTACTAAGTACTGTACTTTTTTCTTAGGCAGCAGTAATTAAGTCTTTAGCTTTTTAAAAGAGTGTATTCTAACAACAATTAATTAAAAACACACCGACTTTGGCAGACAACAGAATGCAGCAGTAAAGCAATGTCCTTTCTGTTTTCTGTCTGTGTAGTACCAAGATCAGTAATGCTGTCAATCTCCAGCTATTCTTAAAGAGATCTCCAGTGTTTTGAGTTGTGACTGTAATCTGCAGTTTGTCTAGGAAAAAATACCTACTTCATCTGAGAGTATATTTGAGGAGTCACCTGCTTTTAGTGAAAAATTACTGCTCTGGATGGAATCAAAATAATTCTTACTTTTCAACTTCCATTCACATGAATTATTTCTCATAGTTTATTACTTTCTCCAAAAGTTAAATAATTTTAGATAGCTCACTTTTGATTCAGCATTAAAAATTAATAATGTTGAACCTTCCTGTACTTTGATTTTTTGTTTATTTTTCTCTGAAGCTACCAATAAACTTACATTAGGTAAGCTGTAAGCCTTCTTTCAGAGATACTAGGCTGGCTTGAACTTCAGTACATCTCATGTTTCTATGCTGTTTCCTTAGTGGATTACGCATTAAGTAAGAAAATTAATACTCCAGATAGTTACCAGAAGATGGCAATATTCTTTAAGTAATGCTTAGAGTTACAGATAAATTTGATCTTAGATGGATTTTTAAATAACAAGAAGCTTAAACTTCACTTAGCAAACACGTAAGAAACTTGCATATGTTAAGCTGCCTATGGTTGAATCTGTACAATCTTGTTTAAAAAAGCCCACAAAACAGAACACAGATTCATCTGTTGGTTTCTGCCATGCATAACAGGTTCTAACTGTGCTAGAATTTGTCCTTTAATATTAGTTCTGTGAGTAAATGACTTGGATTGGGTGAGTACATTTTACACTGTTGTATCTAACAGCTACATACTGTGTTTGCTGTAGGTATCTATCAGAGTTCCTCTATGCCTGGTTGATGTCAACACTGAGCCGTGCTGACAGCTCTCAGATGGCAGAGGAGAGAATAATGGAGGAACAACAGAAAGGCCGCAGTAGTAAGAAAACAAAGAAAAAGAAAAAAGGTATCTATGTGTAGAGTGTAACTCATTGTTTTCTCCTTCATGGAGCTGTGTAGAAATAAAATACAAATTTTACAGAGTCAGCATTGGTGGTGTTACTGAATATCCTGAAGTTTATGAAGGCTGAGTGTTAAATTTTAAAACAAAAAGTCAGTTACTCTGTAAGAATTTTGCATTTATGTAGTTAGTTACTTTTAAATAGGTCTTTCAGAAAAACCCAAACTCACAGCTTCAACAGTTGTGTTATTTGTTGGATCCTGTGAAATGTGATTAACAGGTTCAGAGCAGAATTGTTTTTTGTGACTGGAGCTAGATTCAAAGACTAAACTTTTAATGTATTTCTGTAAATTCTCTTGGGCTTTAGAAGTTGTTCAAACATGCTCCTAACCTTACAGTGATGAATTGCCCCGTTACAATTCTGTGGAAGTACTGTTGTGCAAAAGCTTATCAGAAATTCATGCTTTCTCTGCTGCATATGTATGAGAGAAAAAGAGAATTTCCCTTCATGTATCGTAGTGGTCAGGCTCTCTGGTCAGAACTGTAAGCCTTCTACCAGAAAGGCATTCAAAACCAGTAGCGTTTGATAGAGATTTTCCATACTTACATGGCTGCTAAGATTGTGGTATGTTAGACTTACGTTAGCATTAACATTTCAGTTAAGCACCGTGCAGAAGCTCACTTTGGTTCTTCACTGTTCCTTCTTTTTTGTGTCTTTATTTTCCACAGGGAACAAACAATTAAATTTGAACAGCTCAAGGTCATATAAACTCAATTCCCTTCTCCCTAGAAATTCAGACAATTGCTTACTCTATTTTATGCTTTTTTTAAAAGGTGCCAAGGGTGAGGCAGTTTGGCACTAGTTAAACCCTGAAAGCAATTAACAAAGCAAACAGGCCTCTTGACTACAAGCTTTAAATTCTAGACTGTTGTTGATGTTGTATAGTGACGTGCTGATACCACTGACTCTCTGAACTGGTTTATTTCATTGAAAGCAGTATGGTGTTCATGTGGCTATTAATATATTGAGATACTCTGTGTGATCAGGAGCAAGATGAGCAGAAATGCATGTCCGTTATTTTTTCACTTCAGTTTTCTTTAATTATTTGAAAATATAATTAAGGATTATGTCACTTACTGAAAATTTGAAATAAGTGTTTTGATATGAAATTAATATGCCTACCTAATGTGAGTAAAAAAAATGTTTTTATATGAAATTTGCAGTTCGCCCTCTCAGCAGAGAGATCACCATGAGTCAAGCATACCAAAATATGTGTGCAGGAATGTACAAGGTAATTTATTTCTGCTTGCTGAGCAACAGATTTTATTTTATTTTTTTTTAGTAGGAATCAAGCATTGCATACCTTCTTTATTTTTGGTGGGACTGGAAATTAAGTTCAAGTTTATACTCTGATATGGTACATTATCTTGTTTTTTTGTCCTTCCAGTCATAGCTAGGTCATAGCTTTCATCTTGCTCACAGCAAAGTATGACATAGAATCACAGAATGGTTAGAATTGGAAGAGACCTTAGAGATCATCTCGTTCAAACCCACTGCAAGGACAGGGACACCTCCTACTATACCAGGTTGCTAAAAGCCCCATCCAGTCTGGCTTGAACATTTCCTATGAGGGGATACCCACAGCGTCTCTGGACAACCTGTGCCAGTGTCCCACTACCCTCACAGAAAACAATTTTCTCTTAATGTCTAATCTAAATCTTTCAGTTTGAAACCATTTCCCCTCCTCTTATCACTATCTGCCTTCGTAGAAAGTCACGCCCCAGCTTTCCTGTAGCCCCCTCAGGTACTGAAAGGCCAATGATAAGGTCTCCCCAGAGCCTTCTCTTCTCCAGGCTGAACAGCCCCAACTCTCTGAGCCTGTCCTTACAGGAGAGGTGCTCAAGCCCTCAGATCTTCATGGCCTCCTCTGCACCCACTCCAGGTGCTTATGTTGAGGGCTCCAGAACTGGACCCAGTATTCCAGGTGGGGTCTCACAAGAACAGAGTGGAGGGGGAGAATCACCTTCCTTGATGTGCTTGTCATTCTTCATTTGAGGCAGCCCAGGACATAGTGGCTTTCTGTCCTGCAAACGCATATTGCTGGCTCATGTTGAGCTTCTCATCAACCAACACTCCCAGGTCCTTTTTCTCAGGGCTATTCTCAATCCAGTCTTTACCCAGCCGGTATTTGTGCTTGGGTTTGAACTGACCCAGGTGCAGAACCTTGCACTTGGTGTTATTGGACTTGATGCTGCTCGCGTGGGCCCACATCTGGATGGGCTCTCTGGATGGTGTCCCTTCCCTCCAGCATGTCAACCACACCATGCAGCTTGGTATCTTTGGCAAACTGAAAGCTAGCACTTTTCATAATATTTATCCCTTTGATTTTAGACAATGATCGCATTTGACATGGATGGCAAAGTAAGAAAACCGAAATTTGAACTGGATAGTGAACAAGTTCGATACGAGCACAGGTTTGCTCCATTCAACAGTGTTATCACACCACCTCCCGTGCACTACTTGCAGTTTAAAGTGAGTAATCTTAAAACACAGTGCCACTCATGCTTGTAAAAATAATTTCTTTACCTGCTTTAGATATTGTTTCCATTGTAAAAAGTCTTTAATATCTCCCAAGTTTATATTGACCTATTAGTCAAAATGGCAGGGAGTTCTAGCTTTAGTTATGTGCAAGGAAAATATATCCAATGAAATTCTTGCTAAAATTAGTCTCTTGGACATTTAAAAATAGGTCTGATGTGGCAGTTCATGAGATGCGTGTGTTGATTTGCATGAAAATCTCTTTTGAAGTCTGTTGAGAGACTTTCTGGCTGTGGTTTATATAGCAGCATGGTTTTATTACTGCAGCAAGCAAATAGGAAAATATCACAAAAGGGATTTTGAGTGTTATATCATAGAAGTGTGTTGGTTGGAAGTGACTAGTGGAGGCTTGTCTTGTCCAGTCTCCTTGAAGTAGCATTGTAGATCACACCAGCTGTGTCTTTGTCTAGCAAAGTCTGAAAAAGTCAAGGGATTGATATTTTCCAACCTCTTTAATTAACCTGGTCCAATTATTTTTTTCTGGTCCACAGTCTTTGGATAATCGGATTGAGGGCTGCACTATTCACCTTTTTTTCCTAATGTCCAGTCCAAGTTACCCAAGCCCCAGTTTGCCACCTCTCCCTGCCAGGTTATATTGTCTGCCATTAGCAAGGAGCATTCGTCTTCTGGCAGCTTTGTAACCGTCTTTCAAGCCGTTGGAGGCTGCTATTAAGGTTACCCATTAGTCTCTTTTTTGTCTAACTGAGAAAGCACAGGTCCATTGACTTGTCATTGTGCATCATGTGCTCTAGGCCCCCAGCCATCTCCCCATCTCAGCATCTTTCTTGAACTGAGTCCAACACTGGATGCTGTATTTCAGGTGTCATAGCGCCAGTAGTGAGTACAGGGTGATAGATTTCTTTGACCTGCTGGCCATAGGCCTGGTTGTGTTGTCCCATATGAGGCTTGTCAGATGGGTAATAAGGGCACTTTCATTGACCAGTACTCAGTTGTTTCACTGTAACCCTCCTGCTCATCCAGCTGCTTATTAGCCCTAGTGATTTTTGTGGTTATTCTGCCTTAGGTGTAAAAGTTTGGACATTTCATGTTGAGCTTTTCTGGTGGCCAAACTTGTAAGTTTCTATAGATCTGTCTGAACTGAAACTGTGCTATTTTGCATGCCAGTCATTCTCCCTAATTTAGTGTTATGAAAAGCTGTGTTGGAAATTAAGACTATCATGGCTTTCTCCTTGTCATTGAAGATTTTTTATCTCTAATAAAAATTTTTAAAACCCAGAAATGTCAAAATTATAGAAAATGAAATTTTGAGCAGTTTTAGTATCTCACTTGCTGTAACCTTGATTTGAGTAAACTATATCATACACCTTTTTTTTTTTCTCCTTTTTTTTTTGGTAATTTTATACCCTGTTGCAAGGCATTATTAGAGCAAATGAATGACAGTCTTTCAGGAGAAGGATTATTTTATGAAGAGTATAAGAAGTTCATTGCATTTTTGGCACTGGAAAATAATCATTAAACAGCATGTTGCTACTTGGTGTTTGCCATTTTAAATTAATGTTTTCAACTTAAGTATTTATTCTTAAACTAGTACTTAATTGATATAGCGTTTTTCTTGAACATAATACATTTTTTTTCATTTAAGGTGATAGAAATACAATTTGTTACCAACTGATTTTAATATCCTTTTCTGTAACATGCTAGGAAATGTCTGATTTAAATAAGTACAGCCCGCCTCCTCAGTCATCAGATCTTTACATGGCAGCCAGCAAACACTTCCAGCAAGCTAAAATGATTCTTGAGAATATTCCTAATCCAGACTATGAGGTAAGACTTGAAACACTGGGAGAAGGAGTGTTTACTCATAATTATGTTTGTTTTCAGCTGGATCTGCTGGAGATCCAAAGTGTACTTGTTGAAAATGTTTAGTAAAGCTGAGTGCTTTAGGGAGCGGACAGAAGAAGGTGGTGACATCTTAGCACGGTGATGTGTTTCAATACATAGCGTGATCAGGGTTGTGCTCACTGTTCCAAACAAAACTACTTACTTCCTTCTTGCAAGTTGCCTTCATTTTTAACAAGGTGACATGTGCCTGCCTGTCCTGGAACTTGGTACTTCACATGTTCTCTTGAGAGGTGGGAAAAACAGGTTTGAATGTCATCAGGCTGAAAAGGAGATTGAGTCAAGCACTTGTTTCCTGGAGCCGTTTTCTCAACATTGGGCTGTAAACATGGGTAGGATTTCTCCCTTTTTGTCCATAGCTGAAAAACTGTTTGTGTCTATATTTCAGAGCAAGGAGGACACTTACTCTGACATTTGAGCAGGTTAAGATGAATAAAAGAGTTACCTTCTCCTGAGAATGTAGGGATCTGTGCCTGTTCTGTGGATCGTGGTTGTACTCAGAGATCTGGTTGAGGCTAACAGGATAGTTAGATGGAGTCTGAGTGGGCCCAGAACACTCCCATGCAAACAGCCACCAGTTTGATACTTGAGTTTCCCCTTCTCCTTGTGTTTGGACCACATTGTTGTGGGCAGATGCCTAGATAGAGTCTGTCTAAATATGTGTGTGGATGAGTGCCTCAGAACTTGCCTTAGTTTAACAGTTTTTGAACACAGTCATGGGGAGGGAGAGCAGTGGTTCCATGGTCTTCTGAATAAAAAAGTGACTGTTATAATAAATGCCCTGTCATTAAATTTCATTAATCCATCCGTTATATTTCACACCCAAAATGCCCTGATGTCTGTTAAATGGATATTGCAAGAGGACTGCTGTATTGTTAGAGTATGTAAACATTTGAGTATTATCTTTGAAATAATGTTGAGGTCATATGCTTCCATATGAAAACTTCTTGCTCCGTGTTTAGGTCAATCGAATTCTGAAAGTTGCTAAACCCAATATCGTGGTCATGAAGCTACTGGCAGGAGGCCACAAAAAAGACTCAAAGGTAAGAAAATGCCAGTCAAATACAAAGTGAAATGCAGCATTCTACACAGTGCTACCACAGATCTCTTTGAGCTTAATGAGCAGGTCAGGTCAATTATTCTGTTAGAACTGAGAAAGTAATTCAATCTGATTTTCCATTGGAGATAGTTTGTTGTAGTTATTTGTATATTTAAAAGCTCTCATTTCTAAATATTTTGGAAAAGCAATTGTGTATGTGGGATGGCATGTGCAAATATGGGTATTCTTCAAGAGCTGGGAGAAGTAATTGGTAGCAGTGTTACCAGCTCCTTTTGCGAACACCATTGGGAGAGTGGCTGCCAGGATTAGTGGCTGCCACGTGGGTTAGAGGGAGGAGGGGACCTTCAGACTTCTCGGCACAGGAGAGTGCAGGAGCACACTGAAGAGGCACACCAGCACTCTACAGCTTTGTGCCCTTCACTTCTGGAGAATGGTTGGCATATACAGAACTGGAGTGGAATATTTTTCATATATAGAATTATTTTTTTTAATCTGTTGCTGTTGAAAAGCTTTTCTTGTATCTGTACTCCTGTGTCATGTTTTACGTCTTTTCTTTCCAGGTTCCTCCTGAATTTGATTTCTCCCCACATAAATATTTTCCAGTTGTGAAGCTTGTTTGAAAGACAAAGACATTATTGTTAGGATACCTGAAGGATACTCTGTGTATCAGATACCAGCTGTAGGATAGAGTATCTAGAGTTGTACCCAGACTGAGAGAGATCTCCAGGATAAAAGTACTGTGATGTGGAATATCTATAGTCTGCCTTGTTTACGTGGTCTGATTGACAACTGCTGTTTTAAAGTGGTCTGTGTAAAGTTTTACAGGTGAAGCTGATTTTAATCAACTGTATCGTTAAGGAATGTTGTACCTTAATCTTACTACAGATTTAATCATAAATCATTATTATTACTAAGCTGTGACAGAAGTTGGTGGTTTAGAGATTTAATAATATTCAGGATGGAATAAAAGTAGTACAATAGAGCATCATGTCTGATACTGAGTTGAGCAGCTGGAACTCTACTTGGAGCAAAGCCACTTGGGAGAGATTTGTGACTTTCCATTTTTTTGCCTAAATTTCACCAAATGTTCTCACTTTGCAAGTAGAAAAACTAGGTTCTTCTCTTGCCAAGTCCTGTTAGCTGTAACAGTCTTTGTGGAAATGAAGAGCAGATGGAAGCTAGTAATTTTGTTTCTTCTGCACTGAACTCAGTGATTTTTCCTTTACTGAAGTCATTAGTTTAGGAGGTGCTTTGTCTCAAATGTAGAAGTCTCTGAAGTCAGTAAGAAACAGAGTAAGTTATTTCTGGTTGTAGTTTGTTCCTTTGTCTTTATTCTTCATGGTACTGAAGAATCTGCATAGCTTAGCATTGTTAGCGGCACAGAATATGAGACACCAGGCGTGTATTTTAACTACTCGGTAACTTTATGTCAATACTCTTGTTACTTTGCCATAAGAGGGATTGCTGATTTGTTCCATCGCTTAGTCAGCATGACCTTCATTCTCTTATTCTTGACTGCCATGCTGCTGCTGATCTTACCACTTTCTGTAAGAGTTGATAAAGGTAGAAAACAACCCATATAGGAGGAACCCCAAACCTACCCTTTTTTTCCTGGAACATTCTTCCTCTTGTGCTTCTGGATGTGAATAATAGAAGTAAGGTGCTGTGTTGACCAATCTGCTACCAGGAGGAAAAGGGAAAGCTGATCTGCTCTTGGATAAACCATACTGCCAGGTCTTACCTGCACCACAGAAGCAAATCCTCCAGGTTTGATGGTGTTGAACAGGACAGCGCCTCATTTTGGTGCAGAATGGCTTCCTCTATAGTGCTGAGCTTGGAACTGCCTCCTGACCATGTAAAACTTCAGTGTTTTTCTTAACATATAGTCATACTGTTGAGTAATACCACTTTAATTCCATCAGCTAAGCAGCACTGCTGAGCTAGAGCTGGACAACAATTTTTAAAACTCTTGACTGGAACACATCTGCCAGCAATTTTCAGCTTGCTTTTCCTGATTTCTCTAAGGAGGCTACATACTGCCTTATGTTTTCTCATCATCATGATTAGTATATTGAAATGCTTCTTCATGGTTGACAAAGGAATGAAAACCCTGCCAACGGTTTGTAAAGATGGCAAAGTGGTCCTAGTGCAGGGCGCTGAGAATTCATCTGGCTTTTGCTGCCTTTTTGTAAACATCACAAAATCTGTCTTAAAGATTTTGAACTATATGGCAGCATATCAAGGACACCTTTCAGTATTTCTCCAAAGGAAGCAGCAATTAAAAGAGAGACCTAGTTCCACATCACTTATAGAACTAAAGAAATGGAAATTGTCTTTCCCATTTTCATTCATGTTAGAAGTTGAACTGTACAGAATAAGGTGAAATAGAGAGTAGAGATTATTTTTATTTTAAAATGCTTATCTGATGATATGGATCAGGCTTAGTTAAAAAAAACAACCAAAAAAAAATTATCAAGAACAAGTTTTAATTTAATCCCGAGGTGATCACAGGAAAGGAGCATGCCCTGCCCCTGCAACTAAAAATTTTAGTAATTTTTTTTCACTTTTAAGTAAACCACAGTTACAATTGAATCTCGTTTTGTACAACTGAAGTTATTTAATTTTAACATCATATATGGTAGACATACAGGCCCCTTGTCTCTTGGAAATCTAGCACCAGTTACATTCCACTAGAACTTGAAGCTGTTGAGAATTAAGATTGTATTTCTTCATTGCTTTTTACACAGGTTTTCAGATGCTCTACTGTCAGAGATGTAACCAGTGTGCACTGTACATAGCTGGTCTTGTTTCTGTGGAGGACTACATCTAGCTGGCCAGTGAGAAGCCCAGTTGGGTTGGGTGCTGTATAAAAACAGTCAAAACAATTTGCTTTAAAATAATTCACTGGCAGTGTATTAATTACCTTAAGGATTTTGTTTGTGATTTTACCAGGTTTAGGTTAAAGCTGTTCATTCAACCTGAATACAGTGTTTCACTGTACTTTTTCTACTGTTAAATATCATATATTCTAACAGTTGCTAATAAAATCCTGATTCACTTCATCTCAGCTACATAATTGTTTATAGATTAAGCCCTAAGAAAGTGCCCTTTTTACTCAGAATGTGTAAACATTTTGACCTTAAAACCTGCCATTATTTCCAAAAAATAACCTAATATTAAGTTTCCCACTACTTGTCAGTTAGAAGAGACGCTTATGCTTACTTTTCTCTCCTGCTTACAAGCATTTGTTTTCCCTGCTCTATTGACTGTAGTAGCCCAGGCCAGTTAATAAATCTGACTGAAGTGGTGAAGAAAAAAAAAAAGTAACCAGGAACTCAGTAATTAACATTAGTGCTTTTCTTAGAAGAATTCAAGTTACTTGTGTCAAGTTGTATCAGTGAACTGTTTTATGGATTCAGGCTAAATAGGCACCATTTGACTTGAGGTCTGTCCTTCAATTGATGACAATTAATACTCATCGCATACTAAATAACCAAACTCTCACATGCATATTGAGACATCTTAAGGTACCAGAGTTGTAAACTGATATGCTGAGGAATGACACACCACAGAAGTAGTTACAAAATGGAAGTGCAGGAAGAAAAAGCCAAGACAAAGCTGTGTTTTCTGAGGTGGGAGTTGCTGGTTGGGAAGTCAGTCATGTCTGCTGTCACGCTGTCTTGAGGGAGGCTGGTTCATACTCAAAAAGATTGCTCCAAACACACGTGTCAGTCTTGAGAACATAAAAATACAGTCTTCACACAGCTGGCTACACAAAATGCAGGTTGGACTGCAGTTACAGGTGTCTTTGTGCTAGTAGAGGGTTACATTCAACAAATTACAGAAGAGACAAAGGCTATAGAACATTTAAGACTTCATAACAGCTTCACCTGTGGGAGACCTCAAGATGTCTGGTAAATGTCCTGTTTATCCTCCCTACAAGTCCAGCACAGAAGATTAGTTGCTTTGAACAGCTGAGATGATTGCTCTTCTACAAGGTAAGCATCTGCCTTTCTGCATTTTGGCAAAAGATGGTGGAGGGTATTGGTTGTAGCATGCCATTTCAGATGCCTTCTGTCATGAAAAGTTCATACTGTGTAACATACAAGGACTATAGACATGCTTTCTGAGTCTTACCTACATTTCAGTAAAAAGGTGCCAGATAGGCACATGGGTAGGCTGCAGCATGGGCCATTTTTCATCTTTCCCATGTTTTGTTAAGTTAGCTCTTCTTACACTGTTCTTAAAAGCTAGGCTGGGAATTTCTGTACTGCATTGCTCCTGGGAGAAGTCTGTCAGTGGCAGAGGACTCCCTCATCTACCACCTATCCCCACAAACTGTTACTGTACAAGTTAGCCAACTTCAAAGTTACTATACTTGCTGCTGGCTGGTTTCAATTTTGTAATCACTAGGAAGGGGAGAGTCATTGATTGCAGAGGTCAAGCTGCTTCAAAACAAGCCCCTGAAGATTGAAGATTATTTTTTCAGCACTGAAATAGTACTGAATAGTACTCAAAAATCACAAGAAAACACTGGTTCCTTTGTGCCATTATTGAAGATGTGAGAAGATAATCAAAACATTCCCAGATCACTTTGACTTTCAACACTGCTGCATTTACATGAGAAGATGATGATGAAGTTGCATCACGAATCTCCTTTGTTCACAACCTCTGTCATACTTCAGCTTGCTCAGGTAAGTGGTTCTCAATGTCTTCAGGGTTTTGAACTAACCAGGAAAAAAATAGTACAGAAATATCTTTAAAGAGGGTGAAGTGATAGTTCTGTATCTTGAAAACAATGTAAAACACAACAGGAGAAATTACGAACAGGACTGTGAAGTACTGTAGAAGCTACGTACACTGTCCCCACTGCATGTTAAACAGTAGCTTCAGTGAGGCTACACAGAAAATGGGTCACATGTTCAAGGTGAAAAAAAGCTCAAAGACCAAACAGAAATTAGCTGGCTGCATCTGCTATAGGAAACCATTCAAAATACCATCTTGAAAAGTTCAGCATGCAGTACTTAGTTTATAACTTTTTTTTTTTCCTTTCTCTTACCATTTTCAATCCCTGCAAGAGCTGCTTGCTTGTCTGTTTCTGATTCAGCTTCATTCTCATCCAAATTGTAATCAACGTTCTTGTCCTGGTTCAGTGCTTCATGTGGTTCCTGGTTGTCTGGAAAAGCATTAAAATTAACTGGTTTTATGCTGTATCATAAGGTCATCTGCACAAAAAACAATACTCCACTGAATTACCTCTGCTGCTGAATTCACTGCTATTTAGGTTTTCATGTTACTTTCCTTTAGAACTGTTAAATTTCAAAACAGTTTTCACTGTAAATCTTGCCTGAAAAACTAGATAAGACTCTTTTGGCATGTGGAAAGTGTAATAAAAATGAGTCAGCATTCTGATGGACACAAAGAAAAACAAAATCGAACAATTTCAGAATACATTAAAGACAGCTTAAGAACAGTGAAATCTGAAGCCAATGCTGAAAACTTGGCTGTGGTGTTTAAATGTATTGCCACCACTGCTGAAATAGATCTCTGCTCCCTCCTTCTTCTTTGAGCCTGTTCATCAAAGAGAAGGCTGTGAATATAGCATAAAAAAGCATATTTTATGATGTGCTAACTTGACACAAAAGGGCTTTTCTATTAGAGATTTTTCTTCACCCAGCCATTAATTCATATTGAGCAATTTCTATTCAATATCTGAATAGAGCCTCAGAAGTAAAGGGAAACATTGTTTTTGATTGCTAAATTACTATCTTTATTTTTCAGTGAGCTAGCCATTAAAAAAAAAAAAAGTAGGGAACAGAGGTACAAGCATACACTACTTAGAAGAAATCTGAGTCTCTAGTTCTGAACGTTCTCAAGCAAAGCCATCTAGAACAGGTTAAAAACAGGCTTGAAAATTTTAGAATTACATTGCCTGTATTCAGACAACCACACCAAACAGGTTTTTATAGTTACAGACCTAAAGGTCATACGTCTAAAATAAGCTTTTACTGAAAGAGAAAGGGTGCTCAGAGAATGCAGAAGTATTTTTCTACCTTAGGTTCACTTAGGCTACAAAGGACCCTATGCAGTAAGGTATGGTACTTTTGTTGAACAATCCAGCCCAAGGAACGTCCTGCTGGCAATTCTAGCTCACAGAAACTCTGACCTTTCACAGGCTACACAGCGAAGTTTTCTCTTCCACTAATTGCTGGATGATTTTTTTACCTAATCTTTCTGCTATTTATTTCTGTTAAAACAGAAACAGGTTAGGTAACTTACATATTCACAGCTCTTTGGGGACCAGCCTTCTCTGGCCAGTATCTTTTTAGAGCAGTTAGAAAATTGCTACTTTAGCAATGCAGATGAGATTATTTATCCCTGTCCAGTTACCAACACGTGTTAACATCATGACTCATGATTCTATGAAGGCATTCACCAGGAAAGCATAAACATTTTTTTGTGGACATCTCTTCCCACTCTGCCATAACGGCTTTTCTAGGTTACTCTGTGTGGACTACTGGCTCCTCCTGAGACTGAATTCCTCTAGAGGTGGAGGTGTGTCAAGATTCTGGTAAGGTTTAGGCATGACATCAATACTCTGCTGCACAATGCTGTTCACAGGCTGACACATGGTTCAGGATCACATGTAGATGCCAGAAACTGGTATCTTGGCAACATCTGATCTTCACTTTCCAGGCTCACAATATTTAACTTCAGACACCTGAAGTCTTAGGTCAAGTTTTATTCAGGCTAGCTTATTTTGACATAGGGATAGCTAACATTTACGCAGTGACACCACAAAAAGACTACCTGCAACACATCAATACATAGTATCTCCTCATCAGTGCTTTGGATGGTTAATTATTATCTCATCCCATTCAAATGCATCATATTCTTACAAGGCTTTAATACCTAAAAGTTTAAGGGCCAGTCTCCCCATGTCCCAACAGCCAACAGAGTGAGAGAGACAAGAAAGTTGCTATGGTGATGTAGAAGAACTAAGACTTGTAGCACCATGTTGCACTAACAGAAGCCTCCATTTACCCACGGACTGTAGAAGGCTGCTGGGGACTGACTTAACGCTTTTACATCTCACACCAACCTTTATGAAACCTTATACTAAGCCTGGCCAGCTGCCACCACTCTTGCAGAAATTGTGCCCTATCCCACACTTTAATTTTTTTACTGCTCTTAACAATATGCAACAAGCTACCAACCAGCCTTTTCAGGGGGCAAGTCATCCTGCTTAGCATCGTAGTTTAGGAGCTGCTCCCTCTCCGTTTCCTCAATAGCAGCCTGCTCTGCTGGTGGCTCTAATGCATCTTGCCCAGCTCCGTGTTTTTCATCTTGAGATGGATTTGGCTCCTTCTCTAACTTGGGCAGCATCTCCTTTTGAACTGCAGCAGTCTTGAGTGAATCCTGTGGCATTTTCAGTTCACTGGGAAGTTTCTCCTCTTCTGCTCTAGGCTCCTGTCTTCTGGTGTCAGCTAGGCTGTTTATTCTTTCTGTAAACAAAAATTATTCAAAGTAAAAAAACCCTATGGCTTCTCATTACAGGACAAGTTAAAAACCTTTAATAAATACTGCTCTCTTTCTCATTACACTCTTGTTTTACCTCTGAAAAAGTATTTTTCAACCACATCAATTCCAAAGATAAAAAGACAACAACCCATGTTTTTCCTACTGGGAACAGCTCAAGGAGAGACACCGTTTCCTGTCAACACATCCATGCTTCTACCTGCTTATGTTTGGTATGAGCAGTTAATAAAATGGGCAAGTGGAACAGAGCAGTTTACATGAACACTGCAGTGTGCTATATAAGAATCAGGTTTGTGGGTTAGATTTCATTAATGACAGTAAAACTAATTTGGAGTTCCAAAGTAGCTCAGGAGAAAGTAGTCACATGGGCAGATCTGCAAATAAGTACAGCTGTTCTTGTTTTTAAATATGAAGAGCAAGAGCAGAAGTACTATTCCTTTTAGCAGACATTACCGTATCTTTTTTTCCTATGTATCTGTATTTTTAATGAAATAAAATCATGATTAAATTTGCCTGAACAAACTATACATAAATGTCACCTTCAATTGCTAGGTAAAATGCTTTGCATACTCACAAGGCTTTTAATTTAAAATAGCATGTAGGAATAATTAAATAGGAATTTGAAGTGAATTACACACACTACTATGCAAGACTGATGCACAAAGATACATCCATTCAAATTAATAGTTTCTGTGAGTGAGTGTAGTGTCAAAAGCAACCATTAGTTTAAGCAGTCGGACCTCCTGCATTCGTTTCCCTAATGTGCATTTTGCTCAGTGACAACATTTGGAAAACACAGATGTGTGTTTGTTTAAAGACGAACTTGCAGCTATTCCGTAGGGAGGGGTAGCAGGGTAAATATATCAAACTTTTGCATTAAACTTATTTTAAAAAGCAAAGTCATTGCTTCTATAAGCAGGATATTTTCTCCATAGTAAATGCAGAGTATGACTCCAAAACTGTACATGTATTTTCCTTTACATGCAATGTGTCAATCACCACAAAACTGAATCAGTAGAAATGCTAGTAATAAAAATGGTTGAATACATACTATACCTCTCCCCAGCTGGAAAACTGGTTAAAGTTCAGTCTGCTTCTGTTGATTTTTCCATCTTAATGTTTTGTACAAAAATGTTTTCTAAATGTTCAATTAAATTACAAACACTCTTAACCAGCTGCTAGTCAGACTGATTCCCACCTCACCTTCAGCCTGCAGGTCTATCTTTTTTACTGTAGGTACTGCTTTAAGTACATCTTCATCAGGTTTCTGCTGTTCCAAGTCAGCCTGTTTCAACTCTGTTGGCTTCAAGGCTGGCAGCTGAACATCAGCCTATTAAAGACAATGTACACAGTTAAACATCAGTCCTGGATTTGGAAAGGGAAGTGAAAGTGAGACAAGAATTCAGTAGGGGCAAATATTCCTAAAGCACTCATAAATATTTGGACTGAAATTTTTACTGGTGATGGATGTACCCTACAATCTTGAATATGCATTTATATTTCTATATAACAGCATAACACACCAGGAGAATTTAACAGACCTTTAATCTAACTGCAGTAACCATGAGGTTACTGTTCTTGCTTAGCGTTCCACAAGCACAAAACAACAACCTGTTATTCTCTGAGGGTCACAGAACTGTAACACCACACATTTCTCCACAGCTGCCCTGCTACAGCGTCAGCACAGCAAAAAAACAGACTACATGAACTACTGTTAGTAATCTGTAGGGAGAGGTAAACTGAGTTTGGGCGTAGTAAGACTTCCTAAGCAAGCTTTCACAGAACTGGTCTAAAACAACACTGAATTCAGGATGAAGAGAAGAAAAACAGTAAATCAACCAACTAAACAGCAGTATCTGTTTTAACACGATGAAGCTTACTTAATAATGTATTAAATACTGGTACTGCTGCCCTCAGCATCTGACCTGCTTTGAGATTAGTGACTGAGATGTACATCACCTTGAAGATCTTCCAATTTAGCATTTTAAAATTTATGTACAACTTCTACTCATATTAGCATTTAATTGGCTGAGAACTTTGTCAGTTTGGTTCACACAAACAGCAAACATGAGAAGTGCGTGGAGTCTGTGCTATAGCAGCTTTGGCACAAAAAACCCCAACAGTCTTATGAAACTGTTCTATGGGGAATTTTTGTTTTGTTTAAAAAATCAGAATATGCAGAGAAGGAAAAAGCATACAGACACTAAGAGACATAAACCTTTTTATACTTGATGCTATAGAAATTAGTAAGAAGCAGTATGGTATACAGTAATACAGCCAACAGAACATTTTTTGTTACAATTGTTGGGAAGACTGTAGCTACCCATTGTTCTAAGCAGGTCAATAAACCACTAGGTTGTCAAACACTCACACAGTCATCTGGAAAACTGTCTGTGGAAATAAGTGGTTAAATAACAAAAAAGCCAAAGTTGTAGATGATTTGTAGGACATGATTACTTGGCTGTTTTTCTGCCAGGCAGAACTAAAGACCTTACTGGGCCAACACCATGAAGTCTAACACAAACAACAAGTAATGTAACATTAACTCTCGTGACAACTTGAGAAGCAAGTATTACCACACAATATTTGGTTACTGCAGTAAAGATATCTAGAACTCCATTTTCCTTCAGTCATTAAAACAAAAATGCTATATTTAAACATACTTTTTTATAAATAACAGATTCAAGATCACTCTCTGCAGTAGAGATCACTGGAAACCTAATTTAAGACCATTTTCCACTTCATGCTTGGCATGAATTCTTATGTAAAAATACACTTAAGCACTTAACAGAAATAAATTACATCTTAATTAAGCAGGCAAAAGCCCTTAGCTCATCTTAAATTTCTAGCTTAGTAATTTTTAATGATGGGGTCAAATAAATTAAAAGGTATTTGCTGCAAAAAAATGTTAAGGTGAAGTGTTCATGTAAAATATAATAATTGCAACATGTTGTATATTCCTCAACTGAGAATTGTATTATCATTCTTAAAACACAGAGCTATAAGAAAAGCTGTGTGTTTATTAATCAACACTCCATCTTTTTTATTTTAACTCTGACTTTTCCATTATATAAGCATGTATATCTTACCAGGAATTCTTCCAACTAAAAACACTGCCTAAAAATGTACATAGATTTCCTCAGGGTTGCCCTGCACTAATGATGAATAGCTCAGCTTCTGTACAAGCAAAAAGCTGCAATCCTTGGGCAAATAACTCAGAAGGTTACAGCTTGATGTAAGAAACACTGTCACAGATACCAGGGAACACAACCAGAAAAAAAAATTAAGGCTGTAGATTTATTAGTGGTTATGTCATATGGGACCATCCCATCTATGGATTAAAATACAGATAACCTGCCCTGCCAACTTTGAGTAAAGGCTGCCTCCACCTATGGGGCATGTTGCAGGAGACTGAAATTGTTCTGCAGAGGGACAAACTCCTTGGGTTCCTTCTGGCATGATTTCTCTTTCAAACTGGAAATGGTTGGAAAAAAACAGCAAACCCAAACAAACAAACAAAAAGCATCTGGTACGAGTAATGTAAAGTCTTCTGCAAGGAACACTGCAAATGAAGTTTACACAGCTCTCCTCCATGGTCTTCCCACACCAACTTTCCAAATAGTGAGAATTTTACATCTTGACATTAAACGAGATAATTTCCAAATCATGGACTTTTAATGGACTTACTATTCTATATTCACTATAACTTTTAGTGATTTTATTTACTTATTTGACACTGTTGGTAAAATTTATTGACAAATGATATTTCACATGTTTCAGTTTTTGTTGTTGGGGTTTTTTTTAAGAGAGAACTAGTTAGCATTTCCTGTCTCTAATACTTCATTCATCTTACAACCTGCATACAATGCAGGTCCCTGAATAAAAGGCCGTAACTTCAGTTCTCTCTCCCACCATTTTACATAAAGGACTGGACACAGACTAGAGCCATGATGGGAGCACATGGGGACCTCTGGGCTGGTATTTCAGCTATTTTCTCCCACCCATTTCCAGCTTCTTGCAAAACCTTCTGAAGTAATTCAATTGCTTCTTCTTGTAGCCTTTTGCTGGACACAGAGAAAAGACCATATACCACCAAACCCTTGCCTTTGCAATGAGAGTTGGCCACTCAGTGATTTGGGAAAGGCCCCATTGCAAACACATGTGAAAAAACATTGCTTCTCTAACTGGTGCTCAAAGTCTTGAAGATAGGTCTACTTTGGTACATAGGAAAATAAAATCAGTTGCCTTCTCAACCAGAAGCTTCACTGTATGTTTCCAGGGCCATCTGAATCTAACTTAACAAATCAAGTCCTATCCCTAAGCAAATCCTGTGTGAATAACTCATATGCCAAGACAACAGAATGATCTGAAACTTTCTCAGGATTTCCGTCCATCCTGTGTACCCCGGGAAGGAGTTTGCTAGTACAAAGCCACCCTTGCAGCAAGCCTGTCCTACCCTTGTGAACGTCTCATATCACGTACAGCAATACTTTCTGTGATTGACTCAGAATATCCAATAGCAAACAGCTGACATTTTATACACCCCTCATTCCCACTGTAAAAGGATGAAATTAGGATCTCTTTGAAATTTCATAGCTGGTGGACATCAAAGACCCTTGGACTACAATATCATATGCAAGGATTGCTGGTACTCTGAAGTGATTCACAGTTGAGAAGGACTTGGTGGTGATGATGGACAAGAAGCTCAACATGAGCTAGCAATGTGCACTTGCAGCACAGAAAGCCAACTGTATTCTGGGCTGCATCAGAAGTGTGGCCAGCAGGTCAAGGGTGGTGACTCTCCCGCGGTACTCTGCTCTCTTGACAGAAGAAGTACATGGAGCTCTTGGAGAAAGTCAAGAGGAGGCCATGAAGATGATATGAGGGCTGGAGCACCTCTCCTATGAAGACAGGCTGAGAGAGCTGGGATTGTTCAGCCTAGAGAAGAGAAGGCTCTGGGGGGACCTTATAATTGGCCCTCCAATATCTGAAGGGACCTACAGGAAAGCTGGGGAGGAACTTTTTATAAGGGCTTGTAGTGATAGGATGAGAGGGAACAGTTCCAAACTGAAAGAGGGCAGATTTGGATTGGATATTAGGAGGAAATTGTTTTCTGTGAGGATGCTGAGACAATGGAACAGGTTGCCTGGAGAGTGTTCAAGACCAGGCTGTATGGGGCTCTGAGCAAGTTGGTCTGGTGGGACATGTCCCTGTCCATGCAGGGGGGTTGGAACTAGATGATCTTTAAGGTCTCTTCCAACCCAAGTCATTCTGTGATTCTGTGATTTATCCTCAACATATATCTTCAACACACAAAGCAACTAAGTCTTTAAACAAAGTCAAAAGGAGCTGTGAACTCAGCAGTGGGCTCCACACCACTCCCAGCACCACCTATCAAATTCTGCCTGTCTCTGAGACCCAGTGATTTGGAGTCTCCTGCAGGACCTCTGCCTTGTTCTGTCCTCAGAATCACTCAGAAACATTCAACAATTGTGAAGGAAAGCAGTGCAAAACTTCATGAGATGGGTTTATGTTGGTTGGAAATAGCAGAAAGGCAGAAAATCCCTTAAGAATTTATTTTTTTTAAGTTTTAAAAAAAATTATCCAAACCATACCTGGCTTTGTTTTTTTACATCTTCTGAGAAGTCTTTGTTTTCTTTGATTTCTGGTATATCATTACCCTTTTTTGTAAGCTCGTCTATCCTTTCTTCATATTGATCTTTTAATTCTTTCATCTGGTTGATGCACTGTGACCTAGAGAAAATATGAACAAGTGAGCAGTTGTTAACTGTCCTCCACACTCTTGTAAAATATTTATTTTGTAAAATGATTTATTATTTTTTTTTCCATGTTACTACTTTCTTATTTCTGTTGTCTGCTTACATTTGAGAAGTCAGGAGGAAAAAAATGGGGTGTTAACCTAAGTCCTAAGGACAAATTCATAGTGCAGGTGGTACTAGATCTACTGGAAGAAGTTAATTTAAACTGCTTTTGTCAGACCAGCTCAAAAAGCTACTTCCATTTTCTTACTTTCTGCACACCAGTTTCAGTTAAGTTGAAATCAATTTTGATCCCATGATAACAGAAACATATTTAGATTTTAGCTGAGGAAGGGAAACAGGAAGGTACTAGTTGAAATAAAAGAACAGATGTAAGCTACTGCTAGCAAACTGAAGTCTTTCTCAAGATGTCACCAAAGTGTAGTGCTGCAAGACGTAACAAAATACATCTTACAGAAACTGAGTTCAGCGGTAGCTACTGTAAATTCCAAAAGGAGTATTTCCTAAAGATGCAACTGTTGTGTATCTTCTACACACTTCTACTAGTAATACACAGTGCCACAAGTGCCTTAACCTTCCTGACACCAAGGGTCTTCCGTTTACAGTTCTGCCTTTCCCTGCCAGCTCCTTAACCTCTAGGTAAGTCTCCAGGCTGCTGTGGCAGCGCTTTTCCTGCAGCTGGTGGGGCAGCATGTTCCCCTTTTGTGGCTGTGCTGAGGATCCTGTGCAAACCCCAAGAGCGTTGTTAGGCTGGATTTCTCATGGGAAGTGACTGCTCTAAGGGCAAGATCATCCTTTCACCAGCACTCTCTCACAATCTGTCTTGTACCTGTTGCTTTGTATTAGAGGAAGAATAATAGCTAGTGACTAACAAGGCAGGTGAGCATTGCCCTGTAGCACACATGCAGAAGGCTTAGAAACCAGTCAACTTGCAAACCCAAGTATGCTTCGTCTCATGGTGAACAGGGACAAGCAATAGTGGATTTGAGTGGAATCTCCATGACAAGTGCTAGGGGAAAATGTGGTGAAAATATCATCTCCATTGTCAGCACACACTCACTGAGTAGCATGCTGAAGGAAAAGGCTTGGCTGGGCACCACACTGCTTCTCTTCCCTCATGGCCCCAGTGCCAAAGGTATTTTTAAAACCGTTTTCCTTTTTCTCTCCCCTCTTTGGTTTATTCCACTTTGCTTTTTACCGTAAGTTACAGACCCTGTGTACACATCCTTCTGCACGCAAAAGCTCGCTCAACATCCTTTGTACAACAACATGGTCAACATAAATTTTACTTCCTCCTCACTAAGACAGAAAGGGGGGTGAATTTCTGAGCCTGGCTCTGGCAGTGTTAATACCTCCAGCAGCTGTTTTTTACAGGCATGTTCCAGTTTCTCAGGCTGAAAATAAACTATTACCTAATCCAGAGTAATTCTCAGGGTGCATTCCCTCTACAACAGCAAGTCACTTATTGCACTTTCTTTCTTCCCCATCCCACATCCCTATTTAAAAGCAAAAAATCTCTTCCATAGTTAACAACTAGAAAGGAAAAGGAGTTGCAGGCAGATATGCTATGAACTGCCAAATTAATTATCTTTATTACCATTTCTGCTTGATGAGGCATTTTTCTAAAGTCTGGTTTTGCTAATACATGGAGGAGTCATGAAAATAAGCAGTGCTTTATAAGTTGGTGGACACTGGAAACAATAAAACAACATAGGCTTGAGTTCTGCACAAAATCACTGATTTTTTTAAGGAAATAACAGGAAATCAGAATTGCCTGCACCTCAGTTTGCAAGCTTGAGAAAGATGCAGCAGACAACCTGAAGTTGGAGATAGAGCAACCTTTCATAAATGTTCTTTCATCCCACACTGCACATTAAAATAATGTTCAATAATATCTGTGATGAATCCTCATAATTTTAAATTTATTATGTGTGAAGGAATTCCCTTCTTGTAAAAGGAATTTCTGGAGATTTTAGTCCTTTACTCATGCATACAATGACTTCTGAAGTGTTAAGGACAGTGCTAGTTTCTCTGCCTCATTCTATCAACATGACGTACTTCAAGTGTGCAAAACTCATGCTCTTACATTCAGTCTCAGTTGTGTGTTTTTTCTCTCTCTCCCAAGACTGAGTTGTGTTAGTTCCTGTGATAAAGACCTCACCTGCACACACAAGCACAACAAATATCCTCCTCAGCTGCTTCCAGGCTCATCAGAGGAGTCATATGTCCATCCAAGGCCCACCTCCATGACCCCAAAGGAGCACAGAGACACAAGGCCAGTGTGGAGACTAAATTACAGACTCAGAAAAAGGCACATCTTGTCCAGACAACCCCCCTATTCCCAGGGCTATCTCAGGTCAGCCTCAGTTCCCATGTCCAGGCTTGGAACCCACCAAGATGAATCAACAGGAGCAAGGTGTTTCCTACCCAAGGCGGGGGACACGTTACAGGATGCATGGATAGAACATGTTAAGACTGCATGAGATTTTATATGGGACAAAAGGCAGGCAAAGGGATGGATCTCGGGTAGGAACAAGCATGAGAAAAGCGAGAGATAAGGGGATGAACAGTCAGTTGCACGTACACACGTTGCTGGTCAGCGCACTTGTCTGGCTTTGCCCTGCACCTGCTCAGCTCAGTCATCTCGTTTCTTCCTGCTTGCTTTTTAACGCTTTCCTGGGTGAAAGACTCTCTGTTCAGTGCATGTATGTGTGTGTGCAGGGGTGTGGGCACAGCAACTGGAGTCAGGCTGGGGTGGGAAGGCTGCACCAGGACAGTGGTGGTGGGCGGTGCAGGGACTGGTGCCAGCTGGGATGTGCGTAGGAATGTACCCCAGCATGTCCTGCACCAGCAGACCTCCTTCCTCAGGGGAATGGTGTGAGGATACTGCTTCTGCTCAGCCTCCTGGCTGCTTCCTGTGTCTGTGTTAACCTGGCAGGTGCACACATACATGTGTGCACAATAATGCTCCTACAGCCTCTCCCCCTCCCAGGATGCCGGATTTGCTGCCCTTGCCCTCGTTGTTAGAAACAGAGCCCCTTTGTCCTACAGGAGCATATCATAGGCTCTCTTCATTCCTGCCAAAAGACGTTACTTGTGCACTCACACTCTTAGATACATCAGGGCTGCAAATACCAACTGAATTATCAGACTTTTTACCACTAGCAAAATTTCCAAAGAAGCAGCTATGCAACAAACAAAGCTCCTAGGAATCAAAATGTATCTGAATACTAAAACATCTTCAAAAGATGAGTCCAGAGGCTTCTGTTTCTGGTTGCTGCAGCTGAGGAGGGTCAGTGCTGCCAGTCAGTCTTGGCTGAACATGCTCCCCGGTGAGCAGACAGCAGTGGGCACAGCATGCACCAAGATCATCTCAGTAAGTTGACTGCTGAGGAATGTGTTACACTTCCTGCAGGCAGTACCAGTGAGCTCACGTAACTCCTGCTGACTTCTGTTTGGAAAGAACCAGGCTTGCTCAAAATAGATTGCTAACATGAAACTCAAAATAGAAAGAACAACTATTTTCATGCCTTCCAAGTTAGGAGATGTTCTTATGCATTCCCCACATGCAACTTATTTTATCACTGTCCTCTACAGAGTACTATCCAATTCTTTAAAAAGACACGATGCGTGCAGCTGTTTACAATGTGTGCAGTTAAAAAAGGCATTTGACTTCTTTTTTTATAACATCTTCAATTATACAGTTATTTCGTTTTTCCACTGTGCAAAGTGTACTTGATACATAAGGTGCAAAAACTTCATTCATGTAACACCAAGGAGGAAACACAAGCATAGCAGAAGTAAAGATGAACAGAGAAAGACAACATGTTGGTTTACTCCCATTACTGAAGGGAGGAAGGAAGAGAGAGTAAAAGTAACTTTTTCAGTATTTCTAATACTTGTTTCCTAGGCCTATAATCATGTCTGGAAAAGGTTGGTTTGTAAGCATTTAAAATCACAGTACTAAGTAACCATTTAGTAGCAGCAAAGAAGGACTATAGGTAACAAGTACAATCAGATGTTCCTTTCTACAATTACCAGCATGCAATGCAAGGTCAGTAATGTAACTTGACTACAATGGTGAAATATTAATATTCCAAGATCCCCTCATAAGGTACACAACAAGCAACAGTTTAAAAATGCATTTATGTATATTCTTGCTAGAATTATGTGACTAGTACAGGATCATTCCATAAAATGTACAAATAGTACAAACCATTCCATAAAAACCTGAGCGCAAAATTTGTTTTCCTCACTTGCATAGCTACCAAAAAAAAAAAATCATTAAAAAAAATTCCAGGAATAGAAAGAAGTGTTACTCAGCAAAGCCAGAGAAGAAAGCATAGCTCCTTGACTGAGGTAACATGACTCCCATTGAAAGATGGCAATAAATAGTGCTACTGCTCCAGGACCAACTGGAGGGAAACTAGCTAGCCAAGCTCCTTACCAGCCAGAACTATCAGTAGAGGTCCAGGAGTCCCAGCTCTGTCATTTAACTAAACAGCAAAGGGATGGTACTTAACAACTGAGGTACACAACAAACTTCAGACGGCAGAAGTACCTTTACAGAAACCTAAGTGCAACATAGCTTAATAAAAGGTTGGTACAAAATTGAGTCTCCAACTTCCTTCTACTTGTCTGTTAGAAGTCCTAAATTATTAAAATTCCTCTAATGCATTCCAGCTGGGTCATCATTATTAAATGAATAATAATGCCCTAAACCAAAAGCTTACACAACCAACTGTTAATCAGTCAGTATCCCCAAAACACTAATCCTTAAATCTTAAGTGAGGAAAAAAACAACAGAAAAACAAAACAACAAAGCAAAAAAACCAACAACAGGTATTGCAAGTTTAGCTTGCAAAATTCAAATTACTTGATTGCCAAGTTGAGCTTTGAGTAATAATTCCCACAAAATACGGTTAAATTGGCTGCTGGAAAAACAACTTATAACTAGAGCACTATATTCTCAATGGAAAACCAGGAAGGACACGCAAACAGAAAATTCTGTTGCTTTTATTTATCTACGTACCAGAGGGAATACAATAGGATGTGAAGACAGGTAGAGGGAACATTACTGAACAGAAAGAAGTAGAAAATTCTAGCAGAAATTCCCAGAAATAAGAAATGTGTATTCAGTGCAAGGATACTGCTAATGACTTGTGTTCAGTTACCCATGCCTTATAATTCAGTGGGAAATCTCTACCAAAAAAAACAGATTACTAGATATGAATCATAATGCAGAACACACTGCTCTGGCCATAGCTGTACCAGGAATTTTCTGAGACCTCTGAGGTACAGTTTCTCAGTGGCTATTCCCGCATCTTAGTTCTCAAACTTCTTCAGAGTTTAGCCTCTTAGTTTTTCAATTTTCCCCACAACTCTTACATGAGAGTCTTTCTACCTTTCTCCTCCTGCAGTGGAAGGAACGTAAAGAAGTGTGGAAGAAGTCTGTGAATGCTGAGATGGCAAGTCTTGCACAGCCTATGCTCTTCTCCAAGATCAACTGTGAGCCACTTCAGAGGACATGTTAGATGTTACTTTCTCCTTAAAACTGTACATTTACTAACAGTGCTACAGTTATGACAAGAATACTCGGGGTTGTAGTCAAGTCTGCAACTCCAGAAGCCGTCTTTTAGAAAGAACATACTTACAGGTCATACGAGAACTTCCTCTGAAGGTTAGTCTGGTTCTTCTGAAACCAGTAAACATCCAGCTGTAGCCTTCCATATTCTGTCTGTAACTCTTTCAAGTGTTCTGACCAAAACAAGATTAAAATATATATTAAAATACACGCACACATAAACACCTACATATATTACAATAGTATTATCAAAAAAACTATCAATAGTAAGCACACTAACTCCATCCATTTGTCATGCTCACTAAATTTTGTGTACAAATGCATAGATAATAATTTAATTTATTCATCAAAGATGCACAGGTAGAAATAGCCTTTCAGCCTAACATATTAACAAAACAGTGTAACGTAGATTTTTAGCCTACTTTTCTTCATTAACAATACTCTAAATCGCATGTTAGGTTTTCGCCAGAAAAATCTCAAGGTCTATGAAATACTGATCAGAACACAGCATGAAATGGCATTCATATTTACTAGCCATCTAAAGATAAGCTTGTAGTACTTCCCTGGATCATATGAATTCACAGTTTTATTCCTCAAAATCAGAGGTATCTCTGATTTAGAGTTTTCCTCCTGATAGAAAGCTCTATGTGAGGACAGCAAAAGAATGCACTACAACGTATTTACTTGTTTAGAGAACTCAGGATCTTCTCCCTGGAGTTCCTGAGGAATAAATTGCTAAGAACAATTCTGAAGCACGAACATTAACAAAAAAGTAATTAGACTGAACTTTCTTATTTAATAAAGGACTTTGTGAACTCCCCTGGTGCTAAAATGCATGACCCAAACACCTCTGGCAGGAACACAAGAATACATGCAAAAGGTAGAATTAAGAACACATACAGTAACAGTACATATGTAAGTTGCTTTTATTCCATATTATTTTATATCATAAGGGTCAGGAGTCCTGCATCAAGCATTAAAGGGACAAATCCTTCTACTGCTGAGGCAGATCAGTCTGACATTTCACTGAACTAGAACTATGCAGATGCAGGACCTAAGTCACTGCAGCTCCTGCATCAATACCAGGACTTGAAGTTGAAAGGAGCTTTTTCAGAAGATGCCAGAAGAATGCAAGTCTTAAAACAGGGGGCTTTTAAATCAATACAAGGAGATGCAGGGGAGGTATTACAACACACCTTGTAGACTCTGAATCAGTCGTTCATTTGCTGTGATGTTGCTCATCAGTGCTGCCTAGAAGGAGCAAACCAGAAAACACTTCAACTGTAAAGGATCTGTGTTACCATTAATACCACAAACACCAAAGCACTCGTTAACAAGGTATTTTCTTCATGAAGTGCTGGGTTTGCCAAAGCAAAAAGAATTCTAGCTTCTTGGGATAATCCTGTAAATGTGGGGGGAAGGGAATATATCTCTTCACTTAAACAAAAAGAGGAGGAATTTAAAGCGTCCACTACTAAAACTGCTTGCTGCTTTACGGTGGTTTACTGTCACAATTGCAGTCCCAGTAAGACTTACTGTATTTAACCCTTCAAGGAAAAAGAGACAGCATAGTGCTGTTTCAGATCAACTGCCCCCTCGCCAGGGAATTAATACACCTTCATTCAGGCATTCCAGGATAAGCTATGAAAGCATCAGTCATAGCGTATAAAGCAATTCTATTAAAGCAATGTGAAGCCCTTGCAATGCACCACTTTTCTAAAAATCCTCTCCCTCGCTTTGATAAGAAAGTGCTGGAGTGACCTTTCATTCCTTCACTCTGCCCTCTCTCTCATTCTGAAGAGCCAGCTAACATGGTTTGTCATTCTTTCATCAACCCCCTCTACCAACCCACACACACACGTGTCCCAGAACACTTGAATATGGACAGGATGAAGCAAGTCTAAATGAAATTAATTCCTGTGGGTCAGATGCCAGGATAACTGAGATTCATATTTAACATTTAAAAAGCCTTTGGACTACAAAAGGATGAGATCCACAAAACCTTCAGAAACTACATTTCACTGCCAATTTCCTCACTATCCTTCTCCCAGAACGCCAGCATTTTGCAAGGGTCCCAGATCAAGATACATTAAGTCTCCAGTTGCCCAAAGTTTTTGCATAAGTAGTGATGTGTTTCTATGTCCACACCACTTTAATGTAAAGAAACAACTGCATCCATTCCACCTGCCCAAGTCACCCTGAAACGCTGACAAGTGTGTTTTTTCACAGAGACTACAGTTAACAAATGCTGGTTGACTAGGGAAAGCAAAGCATTCAGTCTGAGTGAGACAGCACATAGCACAGGTGTAGATTTTGTCTTTGCTGAGCCTCTACACAGGCCTAGTTCAAAGAAGTGATCATTCACATGTTGATGAATAGGCAGCCATTTTTAAACCAATAAAAGAAATAGTCATATACCATTTTACATATACAGACTGTGAACATCACTGTGAAACCTTGAGTGCAAACACCTTGCTCCTTTGTTAAAAATGAAAAAAAAAGTAACAAAACCAACATGAATAACATCTTAGGAAGGTTTAATACCTCTCCCTCTCCTTTCCCACAGGACAGGTAAAAAAAGCTTTGGATTTGTTTTCACTGGTTTATTGGGGAAAGGAAGTTAAAAGTTCTGATGGAAATGTCAAGTTTTGCTAATGCATAAGCAACATAACCAGGTTGCTCCATGATTACCACCTTCTCAGTTTCCAGTGTTGTCCATTACCAGAAACTGTCAATGGACTAGAAAAATCAGTATGACATGGCAACTTCATGTTCCTACAGTTTGTTGTATTGCAGTTTTCTGTTAGTTGTCGGGTTTTTTTTCTTTAAATTCATGTCCTAAAAACCAGGACCACTTATTTGATGGTAAAATAGACAAGTGGTAATTGTTTTGTACATGAGAACAACAATCACTGTTATTAGCTGAGGTCAATAAAATTATTTGCCATGTGAAAGAGGCTCCTTCAGTAACAACAGGGAGGAGGAAAAAAAAAAAAAAAAGCATGTATTTGTCTTTCTGGATTGCATATAAAACTTCCTTTTGGCAATGCCATACCTACCTCCCTGAGTTTGTGGGTGAGAGTCCAGGAAAGAATCACAAAAATCTAGTTGGCTGTTTAATATGAGCAGGATATACTGTTTAATCATTTACAGGGCAGTGCTCCAGCGCTAAAACTTCCCATCTGCTCACATCAATAACACAGGGTTTCTGTTCCAACTCCTGTTGTCCAAATGTTAACTCATCTTCACCTCATGGCTGTGAATTGGCAGAAATTGTTTTATTTTGCAGTTTTAGGCAGGTCAAGAAAGCAAACTGCTGGGAAGCACTCAGCGAACACATGCCAAGACTCAGTTCCAGGAAGAAACTCACATTTTAAAACTCATTCAGCCCACAAAGCAACACCTATGATTCCCTGAAGTCAGAATCCAGCTTTTGGAAACTCACTGTATCACCATAGAGATATCTAATCTTCTGTAACAGAGTAAACCCTGTAACATAGAACCAGCTGTTTGCAAGTCTGCACACGTCTTGCATAGAATTCCTTATGACTAACACAGAGGAAAAGTCATTTTCCTGATTAGAGCCAATGTGGTGGACAGCACATCTTTAGAAACCAAAAGCCACCAGCAGTGATGGAAAAATCTCACTCTAGCTGGACAGCAATTTTTCTAATGAAAACTGCTAGAGATAAATTATTATTTTTTTATTCAACATAGAACAACAGAACTGGTTTATGTGAGTAATACTCCCCCTAAGAAACAGAAGCTAGAGTTCTTGTTTACAAAAAAACCCAAAACATAACAGACATACCTGCTAGGAAGCTGAGATAATTTATTTCAAAGCATATGCTTTAAGAACATATTCCAAACTACGTACATGTATGTGATTCAATTCACCTATTTCTTTGAGGCACTGCTCCAGTAACTCCTTCAGCATTTGCCAGAGTCATCAATCAAGCTAATCCAAGCACAATGAACTGATGCAGGTGCTAACACTGACTATACGTGATATTGCAAAAGGAAGAAGGAATAAAATAGTGAAGAATTTATGAGAGTAAACACTGTGGTTTCAGAACTAAAACCTAAGAAAAAAAGGAGCTTTGCACTCACAAATACAGCTCCTACAAAGAGAAAAAGGTGAACCACGACATCAGTAAACCAGCTGCAAACAACACCACCAACTGGGAACCAAGCAAGCTGGGAGGGGAAGGGTTACACATGCAAAAAAACTGCGGAATCAAGCATTTCTAATTAATCAGGGAGAAGAAGGGCACTTACCTCATGATCAACTCAAACTGATCTAAGTTCTTACCACAAAGAAAAGGAGCACTTTGGCATTGCTCTCCAATTTGCTCTCCACCGCTATGCTGGCAGCGCAGCACAAGCCGTATTTTGATTATCTGTTGTTCATGTACTAATTACATCTGGAAATTCCCACTCCCTTCTCTATTTTTGCAAACACACCTCCCCACACACTCATCCTTCTAGTGCTGTGCATCATCATGTTTTTCTCTTTGTCCTCTCCTTCTTTATACTTCTGAAATAATCTTCAGGAGTAAAGAAACCATTTATAATAGCCAATAAAAGGATTTTTTCATTCTAGGATTAATGGCTAACTCCGTATTAGGAAGTGGGGAAGCAGTTAATAAATAAAATCTCTAAGACAATATTTCTCTTTCAGGTTGCTCTGTGTGCTGCACTCTTGTATACTTCAGTGGAGGAGCACTCGTTGAAGGAAGTCTAAAACAAATATTAATCCCAAAAACAGAGGTGTCATTGTTAATTTAAAACTTATTTCTCACTGAACTGAATTCCATACAGAAATCAGACTTTTCTCCATTCTCAAAAAAAGGAAAAAAATCCCAACCAACAAAATCCAAAACAAAAACCTAGCTCTATTGCCAAAGAGTGATCCGATCGTGGTAAAAATTGGGGACTCAACCTTCATTCACATACTCGGCTAAAATCAATCTAGAGTATCTTTTGTTGTAACGAAGTACACATGCACTGTGACATGGTGCAGTTTAGCCCTCAAAACAACAGCAACTGTTAAAATTGTAAAGTTAACAATTTCTTACATTCACAGCAAAAGAGAGATGAAGGTGACACATATGAATAAAAAATTAGTTTTACAGGTGCAAGGCAACAGCAATTGGACTGGAGAAAATAAGCCCCATGCAGCTACACAAATTTAATCACATGGTTGTATTTAATTAAAACCAAAATAGTAGGCAATGTAAACAAAACAGAACCCTATGATGTCAGAATATTAATACAAAACCCATACAGATATATATAATGTACCTTCTGTTTTCCTTCTTTTGCATTCAGTCTCCTCTAAGCAGAGGTAGAAGTGGTCCAGTAGTTAACTTTTAAGCTACACATACTCTAAATTTCCACTGTTAGGGCAGTACCCAGATGATCCACTTTTTTTATTCACCATGTAAAAACAAATTTTAAACAGAGGTAGTTTTCTAGACCTCTGTCATACCAGCTATGAGCACACAGATCAATTTATCTTGCTACTTTAATAACATCATGCTGAGTGGGGTGCAAGGCTGTGCTTGCTTTTCCTTACAGCCTTTTTTTAAAAAATAGAAGATTTAACACTGTTTGGTTTAAAAAACAAAACCAAAACACATATAGGCACCTTCTCCTTTTCACAGCAGGCTTCCTTCTCTCTTGCACCTCAGAGAGTGTAATTCCTTTTGAGTGACTCTCCACATATGGATAGGTATTTTGTCTCCAAAGGCTGTCTCAGAGGAAGGGAATCTGGGAGCAGCTGTGGCCATTGTTAGAAGACATTGAGCAACAGACAGTGATGTGCTTCACACAGGATGTACAAAGTTTGGCCCCTTTCCTCAGTAAAATAAGATGTGGGCTGGGTAAGAATTACTTCAATCCAAAGAAAATCACAAACTGCAAAAGCACGTCCTAGCAACTAGAAGTAACAGCTTACATGTACTGTTCTGCTACACTCTCCCAAAAGACTATCATGGCTGTGTACATCCCAGAAACCATGAGTCCTGAATAAGAACCGCACAGCATATTGCTCTTCAGAAAATGTATTTTGGATTAGAAACAGCACTTTTACACTCCTGGTTCCTTATCTGTTGTTACTAAGAGTTCATGTAAGCTCTCTTGATCTATTTAGCCTATTTCTGTATGATTTCCAGAAGCCATTTGCTAAACCCACGTTAAAACTTAAAAACTCAAGATTTTTTTTAAAGCAGGCTGGTGATAACTATGCATACTCAGACCTAAGGGAATAATTACAAAGGCATTTTGCCACAATTACATGGCCAAAGTGCAAGGTGAGCCCACAGGGTACTTTGAAGGCTCTGATTATCTCCTACCTTTTATGCTCTCGCCCTTTAAGTAGCACAAGGAGAGTTCTAGAGAAGAAGGCCAATCAAACTGAAAGGTATTACCACACTGCCACTGACAATGACTTGAACATGGGAAGTATCTTACTGGTGTATTAGTTTGGTATGAAACTAAATCAGTGGAATAATTATTCTGAATTTTATCAGCAGAGTAGTAAGATACAGCGAGCAGAGATGAACACTACTTAAGAGTTGGTTTTGGTAAGGAGTCCAGATTGTGAAGGGTTGTTCACATATAGATTCCTTATATAACCAGAAGAACCATAATTTCTTCCTTAAATTTCTCCCTCCTTTGAGACACATCATTCACTCATCAGCTGAAATTATTCTCATTTTTCTTTAAGAACAACAAGAACTAAATAAAATCCTGTTTGCAACTCAAAGATCTGTCTAGTTATTTAGACAGTTTGTGTGACTTGTAAAAAGCAACTTCAGAGACTCAAGTTTTGGATCCGCACTAAACTTACCTGGACTATGCAAACACTTGCTGCTAATTCCCCAAGGGATAAATAAAGTTCTGTTCAAGGACCAAGTACCTTACAATCAGAAAGGATTAATTCACTACCGGCTTTCCAGGAATCTCAGATTCAACTGGAATCCGTGGAGCCAAAACCAAGGATTTGTGTCCCTGTGTGCGTACACAAACACGTATGTATGCATATGTGAATATGCAACACACACTTATACACAGATACAGACATAAGCACACAAAAAACCCCCTCCACTCAGATACTGTCTTTTCTTTTATTCCACATCCCTCAGATGGTGGGCAGCTTCTTCAGATCAAGGTCCTTAATAAGGAGACCTAAGTTTCCCTCCCTTTCCTGCCACCATACATGGGGCACTCCTAAACTAGAGTGGATGAAAGCCAGCTGGCCTGATGGTATCTTTTGACAAGTACACAGGTTCCAAATAAAACAAGTCTCCTAACCCATAAATCACGCAATTGGAAAACAAGCAACATCTCTGCAAGATACTTGCTCACATGTCACAAAGTGATGCTTAGGCACATACACGCTCATCTGACGACTTCAGGCGCCTAGGACATGCTCTTTTCCAGTCAAAAAAAAGGCAGAAGACAGGAAATCAGTCCATTGGACCACTTTTATCTAATGCTTCCTACAGCATCAGCTCCTGCCATTTCAGTAACAACCTTCATAGACTGTATCATTATTGAATATCTGCATTTTAGGACTATGGAGGGAAAAGCACTTAAAGAGGAAGGAACAGCTATACTAAATCACCCCCAAAATCCACCTCGCTCAGCATCCAGCCTCTAACACTGGATGCCAAATGAACAACAAGGCTGCCATCATGCACTGGATTTTCCAGGCAGCAGCTACTTCTGGCTGATAAATGCTTGGAGTCAGAAATAACACCTTTGTATTGGGTTATGGGGCAGGTGTTTGTCCAAGGTTATCCTGTTGCTTTTTTAACATACACACACCCACTGCAACTAGGTTCTGTAAATGTCACACAAGCAGCCTGACTATCTATTGTGTGACAGAGCACTTCTTCTGTCCAGCCTAAACTACAACTTGCTGACTGCACTTGAAGCCCATCAATGGACAGAGAAGAGCCATGCCTTGCTTCTCACAGCCACAAGCATACTTCCCACACCACTCGGGATCCTGGCAATACCTGTGATGGCTCTTGTCCAGCCTCTAACCTTCACTGTATATTCCTGTAGAGAAATTACTCCACAGCTTTGGCTATCCTCCTTTTTCTCTGCCTGCATTTCCAAGGAGTCAAAAACTCCACTGGTGACCTCCCCACAGTGCAACAAATTACCCAGTTTGTAGCTAAGCTGCTTTTTAAGTATTGCCTTTCATTCACTCTGAAGTAACACCGTCTTACCACATGGCTACATAATTTCTCTACCTGCCATGCATGTGTAGCCTTTTGCAATTCCAGGTGTGAATGCATTCATTAGTCTCCCTTCTTCCTTTCTTTCTTTCAGTCAATACTTCACGCAAACAGAAGAGAGAAATTATTTAAGAAACACATTTGTCTCAAAAGAGGTAAAAAGAATTGGTTTATTATTTCTTTGAAGACTTTGGAAAAAAAATATTTCAAAAGAAAAATATGCTACTGATGTGCATATTAGTGAAACAATTCTACCTTCTATTTTTATTTCCCTAGGCTCTTCAAAGATTATTCTGATGACATTCTGTTCATGCACTGCAACTTTTGACAAGCGAACAGGCACCTGATGGTGAACCCTTAACAGCCCTTGAGAGCTGAAAACTTCAGTCAAGAGACCCCACAGGAGAAGCAACAAACCCAGAATGAATACTCTCAACTAAATATTTCTGCCTACAGTGAGAAAAGTGACATTAATGACCAACGACCATACCTGAGACGGTATGAGTATTATGAGGAAAACACACAGCAGAACAGCTTGCAAGATACTACACAGCAGTAAATGCACACACTGCTACTTAAGTAAGAATCTTCATCTTCAACTTCTATCCTTTTCGCAGTGCTGTACTGCTAGGAGCACTGCCACAAAAGTCTAGTATAACCTTGTGATGTCTCCCAGTGCTACTGGGTTTTGGAGGCAGAAATCCAAGGCATTTAGAAATAAACGTCAACCATTTATGCCCACAAATATATACAACTACATCTGGGAATGCAAATATGTCTGCTGGTGCAGCTTCTTCTATTATTTTAAATTTTAAAATATTAATGTCCAGGAAAGAAAGCCAGAGGACAACCCAAGATTAGTAACAATGACCTATAGAGGGGGTAGAGGGCTTATTCAGAAGTGTTCTTACTGTCGTATTTCACATAACAAATGCTATAATGTGCATTGTATATCGATTTTCCAAATATTATACAACAATACAGGCCAATGCTGACTGTATGCCCAGAGGCTGGAACATCTGAGCAGCCCTACTTAGTTGCAAAGACTGTATTTCGACAAACCAGTCTCACAGAAAACTGGCTGGAAAATGCCCTACCTTCTCTTCCTGATGTACTCTGTTGGCATTTTCCATCTGAAGGCTGTGCAAGGACAGGATTTTGTCGATCTGATGTTGCTGCTTCTCTAGCTCCCCTTGGAATTCATTCTTTTTGAGCTCCACAGCACCCCTCTCTGCTGCTGCCCTGCGGACTTTGCCTTCCAGATCCATGATCCGACCCTGAGGAAAAGCAAATTAGCCAAAGCAAATAGACATGCTTCCCCCTTGCTGGACTCTTCTCCAACACATTCAGGAAATACCAAATTTCACAGAACTAACAATGTTAATGTCATCCAAGTATTGTGTCAGCTGGTGATGCCTCACACACACACACCAGTTTTACATAAATCACCTGTGCCGTGTACTCTGTAGAGACTATCAGAATTTCAGTTAAAGAGACGTGCAAAGCTGCCACAGTACTTGAACTTTAAAATACTAAAAAAAACACCACCAAAAATATCACAAAAAAAACCCACATAAAAAGACTGCACTCTATAAACTCTTTGAAGTACAAGGGCAAATAATTTTTTACATTTAATCCAGACAATTTTGACATTAGACCCTGTTACACAAAGACACATGACAAGAACTCATTTATAAGCAGAAAATCATTGATCTTGATTGCTGAAAGGGCAGTGACAGTCAGAAAAAATTAACACTATCAAATACTGCTCATACAAACACAGAGGCATAAGATAAAAGAATCAAGCCTGATGCTTTTCTAGTTGTTTCTTGTTGTTCTTGTTGGGTTTTTTAATACTGATTTAGTTTCACAGTAAATGGTTTCTAAACATTTTGGGTAAAAATGGATCTTCAGCAGAAGACATGTAAGGGCAAGGGTAGGGGGATAGGAAGGTGAGGAATATCAACAGAATCAATCCAGGTAGGAAGACCTGGGCATTCTAGGTGGAGTAGTAAAAACAGATAAAATAAAAACTGTGCATCTTCCAAAACTCTAAGAAAACAGACCAGATTTTTCTACACCAGAGTATGCTGCATATTACTGCCCATGTAGTCTGCTTCTCTGTCACACAAAGCAAGAGAACTGAGAGGAGGAGGGGGTGGTGAAGGAAGACACTTGCAATTTAGCTGGAAGAGCAAAGAAAAACACTTATTTCTTTCAGTCGTAACAGCTACAAAGCCTTGCCAGCAGATGAAGGGGCTGACAAAGAGCTTTAGGAGGTCCATCCAAGCCTTTGGCTATGCTTTTATTCCATTTAGAGTGCATGACTACACAGAAGTGAAATTATTTTCAAGCTAACTTTGGGAGAAACAAAGAAGACAACAGTAAAACAGTAAAGAGGACCTTACGTTTCTAGGATATTAAGATCAAGAATAAGCTAGTAGGCTAGTTTATTTTCCTCACCATCAGCTGCCTCACAGCCACGCAGCAAAGCTTCAGCAGTACCGACAAAGCTACAAACTCCTGGTAGCCACCATCCTGACACTACTGTCTAAGAGGAAAGCAAGGGATGGCCAGAGTCCCAGAAGACAGGCACCATACCTTCTGCCAACGGAAAGCTATGACATATCCTTAATCACATGAACAAAGACATGTATCGTGTTTGAATAGTGCCCTCTCTGAGGTGAGACAGTTCAACTCCTAAAGCTGTCAAGTCAGGGCTAAAATTTGGCTCAGTCACAAAGAGGGTATAAATTCAGTGGAAAAACCTAGGAGGACCTCTCATCAGCCATTTTTAATCACCAGACTGTTAGTTTTCAGGCTTGCTTGTTAAACAAACAAACAAACAAATAAAACATCCAGCACACATTGTGACAGACCAGAACCTTCACTCACATATTGCTCAACTTCAGAACATGTGCTCCAAAAAACAATTAATACTCAAGCTCAAATGTTACTGAAAATAGTTACCATTACACAAGGTAACAATTCCACATGAGTTTTGTGTCCTCCTTAGGAAAGGTTTCTAAGAAACACAAGTTCAGATTTTTAGACTCTATTTCTGAAAGGCAGATTTCTTTCTACTTGCTGGGAAAGCATGCATATGCTCTTATGGGTCATGTAGGACAAAAAACCTAACATATGCAAATTGAAGAGGCCCATTCAGATTAAAAATGGCATGCCAGTCTCAGTGCACACATAACTAAGAAGTAAAACAGAGGATGGCATCTGCCACATCTGCAAATTGAAACGCTACAAGATAGCTGAATGCTTTGTGTGAGCAGAAGTAACAAGTACCATACAGACAGGTCTTCAAGTTTTGGATCCCCCTCACCTACAAAGAGGTATTCCTCCCATTCCCCCCACGTCCCACTACTAAATAAGCAACAGCAGTAATATTTGTGAAAATTCCTACAAACAAGCTGAAGCTCCTGGCCCATGACAAGGAAGGGAAGCATCCTTCTTGTTGAGGAGTATGGTTATTAAACACACAAGTACAGGACAACACGCAGAGCAATAGGAAAGTTACCTGCAGATCCACGCTGCGAGAACTTGTAATCCAGTAATTGAAACCCAAAACAACAATGCACGCCATGAGCGCAACCACAAGAAGAGGTGGAGACTTCATCCTCTGCAGCTGTTTCCTAGTCCTACCAGATCAAGAAAAAAGCAACCCCAGAAGAACGACAACAACGTGGAAACCTGCAAATTAAAACAGACATGTTACCTTGCATCCTCCACTAGAGGTGTTCTATAACACACTTAAACTTTCACCGCAGTAACCCAGCAGCTCTCAGCTGAAGAGACTACACCCAGCAAGAAAGGCACACTGCCTAGGAATTTCCATCTGAAGGATGAAGAAAGGCCATCTCATTGAATCACTGAATAGGCATGGTTGGAAGGACCTCTGAGATCACTGAGCCCAATCATCATAAAAAAACCCAAAAAACCCCCACATACAACACCCATACAACAAAACCCCCAAACAAATAAACACATACACCAGCACATAATACTCACAAAAAAACCCCTCTACAATCTCAGCCACTAGAGAATGCCCTGAAGTTCCACCTCTACACTTTTCTTGAATACGTCCAAGGATGGTGGTTCAACCATCTCCTTGAGCAGGCTGTTCCAGTGCATCACACCTCTTTCAGTAAAGAAATTCTTCCTCATGTCCAATCTGAACCTCCCCTACCACAACTTCAGACCATTTCCTCTGGTCATGTCATTATTCACTTGGGAGAAGAGGCGAACACCCACCTCCCAACAACCTCCTTTCAGGTAATTGCAGAGGGCAATGAGGTCTCCCCTCAGCCTCCTCTTCTTCAACCTGAACATCCCTAGTTCCCTCAGCCTCTCCTCATAGGACTTATTCTTCAGACCCTTCACCAGCTTGGTAGCTCTTCTCTGGACACAGTCCAGCCCCTCCATGTCCTTCCTGTAGTGAGGGGCCCAGAAGTGAACACCGTGCTGAGTACAGGCACATAATCACTACCCTACTCCTGCTGGCCACACTATTCCTGATACAAGCCAGGATGGTGTTGGCCCTCTTAGCCACCTGGGCATACTGCAGGCTCTGCTGTCCTGCTGTCAACCAGCACCCCCAGATCCCTCTCTGCTGGGCTGCTCTCCAGCCACTCACCCCCCAGGTCTGTAGCACTGCCTGGGGTTTTTGTGACCAAAATGCAGGACCCAGCACTTGGCCTTATTGAACCTCACAGAATAGGCCTTGGCCCATGGATCCAGCCTATCCAGGTGCCTCTCATACTTTTAGCTTGTACATAGAGACTCATATGGGCTTGAGGTGGAAGTCTTGAATATTCTTAATAATATAAGGAAAATCTGCAATAAACAGAACAAACCACGCATCCTTTTACCATGTATTCAACCCAAAAAGCTAATTGTACAACACTGATCTACAGATACAGGATAGATTCCTTGTTATCTCATTTAGTCTGAAAATAAACTTAGCTTTACCATTTCAGGAGTATTCCCAAACTTAGGTAGTTTTCTACTTAGTCCCTGTGATAACACTATTTTAACCTTTTGGTTCCAAGCTTTTAAATAAACAAACAAATCAGGTTAAGGATAAGCAAAAAAAAAATAAAATAGCAGACACACTGTTGATTTCAAGGGTAAATTGTGTTAAGTGACATTCGTTTTGATCCTCAGATGCTTTCTCTGCTCCTAACAGAAAACAAATAAACTTCCTTTAACAAAAAAGCAGTACCACGGGTACTTGTGTTTGTTATTGAGACACAAGTTGTTTCCGTGGAACAGCCCATCGGACCAGAAAAGCAGGGGCAAAGGACAGTTGCAATTCTGTTGGAAATAGACCATACTGATCCTACAAGATGATGAAACCTGGTCTTACTGAGTGTAATAGCGTCTAGCTCGATGTATCCGTAAAACTCCACTGGGAATCTTGGGCACAGTCTGTAAACCAAGACGAACGTTTTTCTTTCTGCACTCCTGCAGACAAAAGCCAGCAAGTAAGAGCAGAGAAGACCAAAGAGACAGCAAACACAGATGTAACACAAGACACTAACTAAATCGGAAATGGCTACATCTACTATTAATATATTGTGCAGTCTCTCAAGGTGAGTACTCTTAAACAAACTAACTTCTTCCTTAGAAATACCATTCACAGCTTGTGTTGTACTTGAAAATTAATAAATGGCAGCAACTCTCAAAGGATTTACCTGTGGACACATGCTGTAATCACAGGGGAAAGGAGGTGATGCCAGCAGTTAGCAGGCACCAGCAATGCTGATTCTACTGCATATCCAGCATCCAAGCCTGTCAACAGCTCATCTACACCTACACCATAAATCCCCTGCAAAATCCTCTTTTCCAATTCAGTTTATTATATAACCCACCTTCCTCTTTCCTCAGAAGGGAGTGCACAGTACTGCCAGACTGGTGAACATTTCAAACCTATTTATTAATTTGCAAAGTCTGTGATTTTTTTTACTTTTGTGGACAGGGTATATATAGCACCTACAAGCAAAATGTGTTTCCTGAAAATGCTGCTTCTTTATTTATGTACACACACAAAAATCCAAACCAAGAAAAAAAAAAAAGTGTGCATAGCTGCATAGGTTCAACACCCAAGGCCAATGTTTCTTGTCTAAGGAAACCTCAGCTACCAAGCAAACACACATGCAAGCACAGCTCCAGTGGACACCCCTGGGGCCATGCACAGCTAAGATAAGTTAAAGAGAAAAAGCAAAGGTACAGGGAGGAACCATGTATTTTTTTTGTTGTAAAGCAAATAATAAAGACGTAGTAGACTAAAACACACACACACACAGATAAGCACAAATGTTCAATATAAAGCTAAGAGCTGCAGAAACACGTACATCTTGCAGAGATTAATCTCCCACTGTGCCATCCCAGCAGGAGCCCCTGAGAAGAACAGAGCCATCTCAATTTACACAGATTCCCTAAAAAGCAAGAACCACAGATTGCCAGAGTGGCAAAAATGAGAGGTGGAAAATGGGGATGATCAGCACCACCACACTGGCTAAGAACAAGATAATTTACTTGCTTTTGCCTACTGGAATAAAATGCTACATTTCAAAAAATGCATCTTGGAACCTGTCATGAAGTAATTAGTATCTTCTTCTTGTCTGTAAGAGTATTAATTGGTACACTTAAATATGGAAAAATTACTAAAGATGACACTGCACGACACATTTCTAGCATTACTTGAATAAAATAATTGGTATTTTCCTTCTAGGAGTCACAAGTAGAGACAGTAGTCCACATAATCAGCAGTAACAACTTGCACTGAAATTTAGCTACTGGAAAAATACATGGAACCAGCTGTTTAGCTTGAAAATTTTCTGTGGTAAAGCGATTATATTTTTCAAAGGAAGAATGAGTACTGCACCATGCAATTTAAAGCCCAGGCAAAATATCAGGCTAAGGAATGCTGATACACCTACCAAGTGCAGAAACAACCAGGCAAGAAAGCATTGATTTCACTAAAGCAAGTTTGACTACAATACAATTTTTTTCTCTAGGAAATCCTATTATCCTTAAATAATTCATGGGAATATATTTTTTACTCAACATAAGGAAAGACAAAAGGAAGAGGAAAGACATTAAACACACAGAAGGATCTTCCATCAGACTAGTCAAAACCTCTTCTACTGACAAGATAGTTAGTTATACCCACCCATGAGTAAGTTGAAATAAAAGGTACTAGAAAACTGGTTTTATATTAAAAAAAAAAAACAAACAACAAAAAACAAGAACAAACCAACCACCTTAAAAAAAGTAATTCTTAAAAAAAGTGAAACAGGCAGCAAACATTTGTGCACCCACTCTTTAAAAAAAAAAGTTGACGGTTTGGGTGTGGGTAGAAAGGGAGAGGTGGCAAAAATAAGTCAAAACCTTTCGTTTTTAGGTTTTTAGATGGTTCACACACAGTAGTGACCATCCTTGAAAAATAAATCCAGTTAGTGGTTCTCACTCACGGCGGGATGTCACCCAGAAGTGCCACCATTCCCAGCTGCATGACAAGAACCAGTTACAGCCAGCAGCAACCTCTGTGCTTCCAGGGGTGCACTGACTGCCTGCAGGGTTCAGAAACTGGGTCTAGCACACTGCCACAAAACACTGCACACGGATTTCTTAAGATCTTTTGCTGTAACACTGTTTAGGTGTGCTTTTTTTTTTTTTTTTGCAAGCTGCAAGCCAAAGAGATCAAACAAACGTTTTTACTATGGAGATTTAAAGTTTGTACAATGCACTCAAGCCTGCTGACCACTTTGTAAATACCTTTCACAGAAACCCACAAACTGCAGGCTGAAAGTCAAAAAAACCAAACCAAACAAACCCACAAAGCAACAACAACAAAAACACCAAAACAAATAAGACAATGAAACAACCAAAAAAATCGCAAAATAACGAGCAAAAAACTATTCAGCAACAGCCACTTTCTAAACTTTAGTACTCTGGACTACTGTCTCACTTTGAAGTGGCAACCACTACTAAAAAGAAGTGTAAAATCCTCAAACACCGATGTCAATGAGTCACTATTTGCCCAAACTATCAAGTTACACTTTTCACATGACTGGGAAGAACCACTTACAGCACAACGCGTTAAGCAACTGCACTCCCATACTTCTCAGGAATAAGCATCATTAGATACAGAATTCAGACTCTAGGTCTTCCTTTTCTAACGCACTTCTACCTACAATAGATCAAAAGAGCCTGAAAATACAAAAAAAAAAGCATTATCTGTTCAGGGGGAGGGTGACTGTTACCACTTGTCCACTAATTATATTTTTTTAAATCAGGAAGTATCTCTTATTTCAAATTACTCTTTTACAAGAAGCTCACAACCCATCACCCACAACGTCCTGCTCCTTTATTTGATCGAAGAGAAATCTCCAACAGGTGTGTAGCTAAAAGATGCCAGAGGATGAAGGCAGGTATTTGTTCCGATGAAGGAAGTTAGGCAAGCAGAGGTTAACTTGACAAAACCTTCCAAAATGCCCACAAAAAGTTTCTGGGTGTGCTGTCTAGATGCACCTAGGCTACCACCACCTGCAAATACTGAGGAATGAAAACAAAATTAAACACACAAACTTACACATCAGGGAGATCTCAAGTCAGTGACTGTTCATTTCTTGTTAGGAACATTGTTGTGGGTATTTTCCCTGCACAACACGAACTGCCTTGCTAGGATCACAATGAATAGGGCAAGTACTTGGATCCTTAAAAAAAAACCACGAACAATAGGAGATTAAGTATATTAAGTTTGGCGAGAAAAGCACAGAATTCCTGCCATCCCTTCACTGCTGTAACACTACAGGCAGGTTGTTGCAAAATTCCTCTAGGAAAACAAAACAAAAATAAAAATAAACAAAAACAACCGACACAACACAACCCAAAACGAACGAAGGAAAACACAAGAATGGGGTTTTTTTATGAGCTAAACACCGCGGGGAGATGACGGGCCGGGCTAAAAGGCTCAAGAGCGAGGCGAGCGAGAGGCCTGAGCTGCTGCTCCCGCCTCCCCGCTCGGGGCCCGGGCAGGAGGAAGGCGAGCAGCCCCGGAGCACGGCCCC
>NW_009952890.1:48687-51221 GCF_000747805.2 Chaetura pelagica | reverse complement strand
ACTTTTCCACCAGGAACCACTTCCCCACCGACGACATCGCTGCACCGTGGGTGGTAACTATGCTCTCTCGCTTGCTGTCCTCTATCTCTCTGCTTTCTCCTCTCTTTTCTGTCTCTGTTTTCCTGCCTGTCCTATCCGCTCTAGGGACCTTTGCTTTGTTACTCTAATAAAAGTTTGTTGTGCATGTGACATCTGACCTCGTTTGCGTCTTAATTTCACCAGTTGGGATCACCTTTATAAAAAATTGCCACGTGTCCGAATACCGGATCGTGACAATATATATGCTCTAGATGTAAATATACTCTCCTTCTCTGGAGACATTCAAAACCCATCTGGACACGTTCCTGTGTGAGGTACTCTGGGTGATCCTGCTCTGGCAGGGGAGTTGGACTAGATGATCTTTCGAGGTCCCTCCAGCCCCTAAGATTCTGTGACTCTCTCTCTCTCCCGTAGATAGATAGATAGATAGATAGATGGATAGATAGATAGATAGATAGATAGATAGATAGATAGATAGATAGATAGATGGATGAATGGGTGAAGCGGGTATTTACTCTGTTCAGAAATTTAAAGGCAAAAAAAAATAATAATAAAAAATTAGTCAACATGTTTCTTCCACTGTTACTAACCCAGCTGGACACTTTTCACCATCTAGATCTGCATGTTGTTTCTCCATGTGAAAGGAAATCAGAGGAACAGCAGGGTATGAAAATACAGCAGGCCACAGGTATTGCAAAACAATTTGTTAATCTCTTACTATTTCAAGATCAGATTCCTTAATGACGTAGTAGAGTTAACAAAAAGTGGAATTTCCAGCTGGACAAAGAACACAAACTTAACAAGAAGCAGCTTGGAGCTGTAGGTTGATGAGAAGCTCAACATGAGTCAGCAACATGCACTAGCAGCCCAGAAAGCCACCATGTCCTGGGCTGCATCAAAAGAAGTGTGGCCAGCAGGTCAAGGGAGGTGATTCTCCCCATTTACTCTGCTCTTGTGAGACCCACCTGGAACACTGTGTCCAGTTCTGGAGCTCCCAACAGAAGAAGGACAAAGAGCTGTTGGAGTGAGTCCAGAGAAGGGCCACCAAGATGATCAAGCCCTGGAGCACCTCTCCTATGAAAACCGGCTGAGAGAGTTGGTGTTGTTCAGCATGGAGAAGAGAAGGCTCTGGGGGGACCTTATAATTGGCCCTCCAGTATCTGAAGAGGGCCTACAGGAAACAGAGGGCCTGGGGAGGAGCTTTATACAAGGGCATATAGCAAAAAGACAAGGAGTAATGTTTTTAAGCTGAAAGAGGGTAGATTTAGGTTAGACATTAGGAGGAAATTGTTTTCTGTGAGTGTGGTGAGACACTGGCACAAGGAAGTTGTGGTTGCCCACTCCCTGAAAGTGTTCAAGGTCAGGCTGGATGGGGCTCTGAGTAACATGGTCTAGTGGGAGGTGTCCCTGCCCATGGAAGGGGGGTTGGAACTAGGTGATCTTTAACAACCCTTCCAACCCAAACATCTATCATTCTATGATTCTAACTTCTGCATGTCAGGAGATAATGCCAAATATGAACCTTTCTTCCAGTCCTTGAGGACCATTTAAATCTTGATCAGACATGCATTTTTGCTTTTTCAGATTATTTTTTTTTTTTTTAAATAATGGGTACAATATATTTGTCCAGATCAGAATCAGAACTTTTAGAAAAAGTTTAAGTCCACATTGGATCACATTCTTCAAGTTAGGGAGATAAGCAATTTCCCAAGAGGGAGCTTTTTTTCCCTTCTTTTTCAGTGTTAAGAGAAACTAGATCCTTGTTTAACAGCCCAGCACAGGTGAAGTGTACAATTATAGTTTGACTTAAAATAGGGTTTTAAATCTTCATGAAACTGAACTCTTTGTGAACTCACAAAAAAACAATGAGACTCAGAAAACAGCCCATTTTTCTTTGTCAGTAAGACAAGAAGATGTTAAAAATAAACACTAAAAATATTCATTAGGAGAAACTGTGCCAGCAGAAAAACATGAGGACTGTGTGCAGCTGAGCCCACTGATTGCTTAATTTTGCCCTGCCTCCTAACAGGCAGCTAAAAATTCTGGAGGAAAACCCCCACTGCTTTCCCCGTCTCATGGAGCCTAGAGGAGAAGCAGTTCTGTTGAATGGATTAATGGTGTGGGGGGAGTAACTTAGAGCTAGAAAATACTGACAAGTCTCAAAACCTTAGTGACTATAAAGCCCATCTTTAATAGGGAGATGGAAGTTTTTATTAAGTCCAGCACTGCCCACAGTATGGATCCAATGAGAATAAATTAAATTGACTTAAAAAATGACAGCTCTATGCAGTTTTACCAAAAGTTATTTGAAGAGCATTTAACGCATCAATAATAACAGACCTAGTTCAAAATATTTATCAGCAGTCATCAAGTACCAGTGTTTCAGAAAATACCAGTAACTGGTACCAGCAGAGGGGAAGTTGTGAAAAGATCAGATTCTTAAGTAAGAAAAACACCCCAACTGCTCAGTGTAGTCTTCATAGCCATCAGCTCTT
>NW_009952890.1:39286-48654 GCF_000747805.2 Chaetura pelagica | reverse complement strand
CCAGTCTTACACAAAAAATAGTGGAACTTGCAGCATTAATAAGATTGTATCTTTATTTTAAAAAGTAATGGCCATGTATTTTAACAGAGAACTAACAAAACCACAAGTTTTGTATTTAAATGTAAACAGGGTGAAGCAAAGAATTCTTGAAAGAAAACCACTCGTTTTGGCTTAGAAGCACAAAATGGATGGCATGCTGCAGCCATACCACTCAGCATGGTTTCCTGTTTCCTGCGTATACACTAGCCTACAGTGCTCCTTCAGAACTGAAATCTAACACTGCTTTGAAACCAATAGGAATGCGGATCCACATACGTTAAACCGCAGAAAGGTGGAGGACCTCAGCAAGATCTCCTGGGCTCAGCACCAGAATCAATATTCTTGATAAGGGATTGTTTATATGGGCTTCACAAGACATAGTCACCTTCAACCCAGGACAGAGCTGGCCTTGAGAAGGAAGGCAGATTTGTACTTGAAAACACTGCATTCTAGGGCTGAGTGTTAGTGTCTTACTGCTGCCAAAGTGCTGCTGTGTCTGAAGAGCGTGGTCCAGAAGTAAAGCAATTTGCAGAAGGCTTCTGGAGGTAGATGGTCTGCGTAATGTTTATCCGTTCAGAGCTATTTGTGAAAATCAAAAGTAGTGTTTAAACTGAAGGAAAAAATCTATACGTGCTTTGAGAAAGGGTGATTAAAAGCACCCAAATCTGTGTAATCATGGTTATTTCTCATTAGATTAACTGGAAGCACAGCAGTGGATGTGTGATCATTGACATACACATCTGTGTAACTGATGTAACACTGAAAGCAGGATGCATTCACATGCAAAAATTGAAAGTCAGCAAATCAGTCAATGGTAAAGGATTAGGTTACAGAGAAGGCAAATGTAAGAGCAACTGTGTTGAACTAGATTCTGAATTTTAGATTGACTTGTGCTGAAATTTAACCAACACTATGATGTTAGCTGAGCTTACCTTTCCTTCAATAAAATCCTGTCCCTCCCAAAGCCAAAAAAGCATAGTCTCTTTCTTGTTAAAGGCCCAGATTTTATCTTGTGTATTTTCAAGTCAGCAGATCTTTTCAGGATCAATGTGGAAAAGATCCTAAAAGACTAACCATAAAAACCGGGTTTTCACTGTGTTAAATGTGCTGATTATGCTTCTTTTTTTTTTTTTTTTTTACACCAGCAGAGTTGTTGCTGTGCTCTTCACCTTTTGCTCTCCAAAGGAGCCTGAGGGATTTTACATCAACAAAAACTACACTCGTGTGTCTTACCTAAACATTTACTACCATCTAGTAGTAACTGAAATAGATCTAACTTCTTCAGACTTTCTTATCAGTCCTACATCCCAGACCTTTTGTGTTTTTTCTTCAAGGATCTTTTGATTTTTTTGTTTTTAACTTTCCTATCACGTGTCAGAAAAGGAATCACTCTCAAAGCTCTGCAGAGAAATAGTTTACCTTGAACCATTCTTTATTTTGTCTCATGCTTTTTCTGCTAAACAAGATAAAACAATCCAACTCTCATTACCCTCTCAATAAAAATAAAAATAATAATAAAAAAAAATTAAACCAGAAAAATACAAAATCTTATTCTGCTTTCTCAAAGCTACTGAAAGCTTTCTGGTAGAAAAGAGTGCCAAAGCAAGTTATGAGATCATCCTCTGAACAACCATAGCTAGAGTAATGTCAGAAGATAATTATCAGCCAGCAGAGACACAAAAAAGCTAAAAGCATTCAAGAAAGGCATTAGCCATGGGAGTAAGGTCAACTGCTTTACTATACTGCTGCTCCCAAAGAAACCAAGCATTACCGCAGCGTTCGATGAAGTTAAAAGTTTAACACATTCCTGGTTTTCCATGTACAGTTAACTGAAATTGCCACACAATTCTCCCTGCTCTTGACAAGCCTCATCCATGCCATAAATAAAGGCAGCAAAAAAGCAATAGGTAGGAAGCACGGAACAGTTCGTTTGCCTCTATATTACTTCTCAGACCTGTCAGCTGAGATCTGACTGCAGTCAGACCAAAGCACAGACTTCTTATTGCCGATTAATGTTAAGGGATTTTCTTTCCCTTTCCCAGCTTTGGTATGCTGTCTCTGAGCCACCCTGGATGCTGCTGGCCCTCTGCATAGCTTCTGTAAATGGCAGCACCGTTCTCGATTCTTCAGCTCTGCAGGTTTGCCTCAGGGTATCAGCTTTCTTGCTTAATTGCACAGTCTTTTACAGAGAAAGTGTCCAGTGTGCTCTGAGAATACACAGCTCCATGGGAAATCCAGTCTAACTTTAATAATTACCGTTAGGCAAGCCTGTCTTCCTAGAAGAAATTAGACGACTTAGAATCTGAAATGGCAGTAAAATGCCAGATTGGCAAAGAACATGTTGGCTTGGAGAGCTGGGTATCTCTGTCCAGGATCATTATCAGATTAGCTGTCATCTTCACTGTGTGGCTTCTTTCTGATCACCCTACTTCCGCATCTTTGGTGTGTTGACAGCTCCCTTTTCCTGCTCTGAGAAACAGGTTTTCATTCATAGGATACCTCTGAAGGTTGCTTCAGAGGGTTCTCTGATTCATGTCACACTTCAGCATTAGTTGCTCCTATTTTCTCAGGAAACGTAGTACCTGCAGGCAATGGCTGTATTCACTCTTGATGGTTCACCTTGAATACCTATGTATCCAGAATTAGGTCACTCTTTTCCCTTCCAAAACAGCATATAAAAGACTGAGTGCCTCTTGTTCAACATTTTTAACTTCCCTGTGTGAAGCACGTGGAAGCACATTCTTCTTTCTGTGGATGTTACACTGATGGACAAATTTCTGTGATTTATAGATTTCTGTGATTTGTAATTTCTGCATATTGCATATGCAATAAGGAATGCCAGATTTGCAAGCATTTACCACAGCCTTACACACATGTATACAGTGACAGGCAGAGGTCACAAAGTGAACCTGTTTTTCTGAGAACATGGGATGCCATTTGCCAATCTTAGGCCTATTTGACTGAAAGGCAGAAAGTCCAAGTTCTAGGCTGACCTGTGCTGTGGACAAGTCAATCTTCTCTGCTCCTTACTAAGTCAGAACAATAATGCTTTTGCCACCTAACAAGGGCAGTGAGAGGCTTAATTTATTAGGGGAAGCACATGGCCAGTCCAATATAACATAAAAGAGGGGAAAGGTTACAAAATCTCTCTCCAGGTCTTGAATATCCACCCAGGAAACAATGGTCTTGTTCTATATTTTCTAGATAAACTGTCAGTGACACAAAGCTGCAATTCTGCAGGGAAGGGCAGTAACTAACATGGTAACAAAAGTACAGTTTTAGCTAACTTGCTTCACTTCAGCTCTAGGAAGACAGAACACGTAAGGATCATTGTATTAGTTCTTCGTGCCAGGGTTCACAGTAGGCTGCAGGATGTGGTAATGTATGATAGACTGTCTGTTACCTGTCAGATGCAGTATGTAGCTCAGAGGGTGGAACTTGGAACAGGGGTCTGGTCTCTATAAAGCACAGGGTGATTTACACCTCTCTAAATGAATTCCCACTACCTCGTGCACAATACACGTACTGCATATGCATAGGGGAAACAACAATAGAGGTCATCTGGGAACTGCTAGCAGTGCTTTGGAAAAGCAGGTGGGGAACTTGGATCCCATTCACTCTGTGACTGTTGCTTCTGCAAACCTGCAAGAATTGATACTGCACACTCCTTTGCACAGCCATGATCCAAAACTGCACATAAGGACCTTTAATGAGATAGCTGCCTTGCCACACAGAAAGGCACAGCTGGCCCAAAATAGTGCAGGAGGTCATCAGATCTGCATGCCATCCACTGCACTACCCGGAATAGCCCTTAGTGGCCACCCCTTTTAGAAGTGCAGCCAGAGCTGGCCCTGAGCCAGCATCCATAGGCCTTCATAGATTTGAACGCTCTAAAAATAATGCATTTGAAATAATTCCCTCAAAAGGAAGAATAAGACAGCTCACTGGAGCCCATCACAGATTTTCTGTCTTGCTGCCTGAGGAGAAGTAAGCAGGGACTAATTGCATTGATCATTTCTCTTCCTTGATTGTACTAACATGATTTTTAAGAGTCTGGGATCTGCTAAAAGTACAAGCAGTTACAGACCTGAGAATCATTTCCAAGTTATTGCTGCCAACAGACTTATGCCTGACCCAGAAGACTCCAGGACACAGGGAGAGTGCAAACATGTTCTCACCTCTTTTTTTGACATGGCTGGTCAGCAGGGCTCCAAGTCTGCAGAGCTGCTGTTGGGCATGACCTGTGTGGAACTCACCTTGCTAATATTGTTCTCCCATCTCACAAGAAGGAACCTTTCAAAATCTTCCCTTATGACAAAACAACCTTAGCAGGAAGAAAAAAAAAAAACACAACCAAAACAACAAGGAAAAAAAAACCCACAAAGAAAAACAACAAAAAAACCCAACAAACCAAACACCAAACATTAAAGGAAACAGAGGCTTCCTATCTCTGAGCAATCACCATGTCAGGTGGGAAGGAAGATCCAGGCTGTCTGTAGGTGTCCCCATTCAAATTCAATCATCCCCCTTTTCCATACAGGAGGTAACACTGTGACGAAACTGGAAGAAGAGACTGGCAGCTGTTCTTCTGTGAATCTCTGCTGTGATTTGTGCCACATCTCCAACTGTTGCTATACTTCAGGCTGTAGTGTTTGCTATCTTATAGAAGTGTTTGAAACTTTCTCTTGCACTGCCCTATTTATGCTCACACTTGAGTCACCAAGTGCTGGTTTCTGAGAGGCTGGGGACAGCTTGTGAATTACCCACTGAGACTTGTAAGCAGTTGCATGAATGCAGGAGAACACTGCCACTGTGTTGGAACAATCACATAAACTAACAAACAGTGGAAACTTTCTACATTTAGAACAAATGTTGCATATTGTAGCTTATTAGATATTACAGCAACTGTATCACCCTCCTGCCACCACTGCATGTTACTCTTATAACAAAAACAGTATTTCAGTGAGGATTATAAATTTCTGGTAGGGATGGACCACTTCTTTCCAATGTAAGACGTGTCCCTGGCTCTTTGTGTTTTATGTGTAAGTCATAAAAAAGCCTGGTCTTCTGTTCCCTCTACAGTATAATTGTACAGTGAAGCTGTGCTTCAGATGTGAGAAAAAATAACCCACTGTGACACAGCCATTCTTAAATATATACTTCTTAAAGTACTGATCATGGAGCAAAGAACACTGGTGTTGCCATATTATTAGTTTAGAGACAAGAGTAGCCTTAAAAGGAAAAAAAAACCTACCTTTTTTTGGTTTATTTATTCTATTTGTTGCATGAGAACCCACACCATGTTCATAAGGCTGAAATGCCAGAGAGCCAATAAAACCTGTACTAGAATGACTCACGGGAAAAAAGGACAGAGAGGGAAGAGGTTTAAAATCAGCTTTAAAGAAGTAACTTCAAATCATCTTGGTGCATAGCAGTATTGGAAAACCCATGTCAGACAGAGAGGCTTCCCCTGCAGCGTGCAGGCAGAGTACAGTGAGACAGATCCAACCCCCTGTGTGGTATAAAGCACTTCAGAATTAAACATCTAACACCACAACCATGGCTGGAAGTTAGGCTCTTACATCTTTTATTAAAATTAGTATGAGAGGCAGTAGCTCCAATGACTTCTCAAAACAGATACTGAAAGCTCAGGAAAATACTTTATTCCTCCTACATACCTTTTGTTTACTGAGTTTGAACAACGATGTTAGAATAATTTATATTCAACTCTTCACTGTAAAAACTACTGTATCAATAAAACTATTGATAGAAAACACAGGTTAAAATGCAATCCTTCTTCTCATTTGCTTTCCCCCCATGAACTTCTCCAAAGACACTTACACTATTTTATTCGGTTTAGGTTGTCCATGAGTTTTAAGCAACATAAAGACAACCTGAGCTGACCTCCTGGACATTATGCAGTTTTTGGTTTATGCTAGGAAATCCATCTTTCCTGCAAATTACAGACAGTGCATAATTACAATAGTGCTATAACTGAAACACAAGCACTGGTTTCCTTTTGTTTTATAGGCACTTGATCTAAGGTTTAATTTGTGTTACGTATTGTACTCCAGCAATATTAATTAACCTAAATAGAGTAAGATTCACATTTTTAGTCTGCTTCTGTGTGCAGAAGGAATCAGAGGCGTGGAGTCTGCTTTACAATTCTGTAGATCACTTTGCAAGGGAAGGACATTCCCCAGTGTGACACCACCATCAAGCTGTGAAGCACAAGTCTCCAGGAGCTGCAGATCCAGTCTCCAGTCTTGCCTCTGAGCAGAATTAGAACACCTCTTTTTTTCTTTTCTTCTTTTTTAAGAAGTCACCTTGGTAGCAAATTTGTATTATCCTCCTTCAGCCAGAGTCCTTTTGCATGGTTTTTCAGATGTAGTGCTTTCTCGCAGCAGTAAATGTCTTTAGAATTAAGCTACTTGTCCTTTCAAACTAAAATTCTAAAGTAGGAACACCTATTATTGAAAAGCAGCTAAGATACTCACTGGGTAGTTCTCTCTTATGCCAGAATAAAACCATTTTGTGCTTAAAGGTCCTAATGTAAAGTTCACTGAAGCCTCAGCTTTTTCATTAACTGTGATGGGTTTCAGATAATAATAATAATAATAATAATAATAATAATATCACTGGGGACTTGAGTTCCCACCAGATGGGTTCAGCAAGCACAAGTTGACCTGTCTTGGAGGTCTGACCCAAGGTGAGGAAGCTGCACCCATCCCCAAAAGGTTGCATCTCTTGAGTGGGTGTAGCCCAGAGAAAGATGCCCGAGGAGGGACGTGCCCTTCGCACAGGTAGAAGATGCTTCCTGAGGACATGGTCTGTTGTCCAGCCCTCCAGCTGGGACAAGAAGTTAAATTGTAGCAGATGAAATGTAGGTTTGAGGCTAGGAGGACACCTGCCTTACCTGTGGCACTGGTGGTTTGGTTTGAATTTGAAGGGAGGTCCCCATCCCTGGAAAGGACACGAGTATTGGGGTGGGCCAGGTAGAACTGGGATGGTGCTGAGGCTGGGATGTGGTGGAAAGGACCTCTGCTTTTTCATGCCCAATGGGTTTTGGGTCTCTCAGCTTCCTATTGGTCTTTGGAAAGCTGTTTCCCTCCAGCCAGAGACCCAGCAAAGGTGTGGCAGGACATGAGACCTTCTCTGGCTCCCACAGGAGAAGGTTTTCTAGGTGGCACCTTTCTGTTCTGTCCTTCAGCAGTAGGTGTTTAGGGAATGGACCATCCTCTGCTTCCTGAGAGACACCAAAGACACCTGAGTAGCCTGGCTGCAGATGGAGCAGCTTCTGGCTGATCTCCTCAGATGTGCATCTCCAGGATGGCTTTGTGGAGGGGTCTCAGCAGGGAGAAGAAGCAAGGGCCACGGCCACGAGTGAAAATGGGGGCAAACAGGCTGAAAAATCATCTCAGCTGGGACTTGAAAGGTTTTCCAGCCTCTGAGCAGGGAGGTTCTGGGATGGCCTCCTTGGGGGAGTGAGGAGCAGCAGCTCAGCTTGTTTTAATAAGGTTTCTGAGATGTTTATGAGCAGGATTTATGATGTGGGGCCTGGTGGGAATGGGATGTGATGACTGAGCTGAGCCCTTCCAGTCTTTTCTTCCCATTATAGAGGGTCTTTCTGGTTTGAAGTCGACAAATTTCTCTGCTGGGATCTCTTGTCTGCTCTTCAGCCTTCATTTCGTTCCAGTTAAACACTCTGACCCAGCCAAAGTGATTTTCTTCTGGCTTTCCAGGGCTCCCAGGGAGTGATCAGACACACAGACACGTGGCTCAGCCAAGTTACCAGCTTCTCCTTTGCTGCATGGAGGTTTCACCCATCTTTTGTTTCCTTCCAGGCCATTCCCATCACTGTCCTCCTCTTCCTCCAGCAGCTTTGGGGAGAAACTCCAAGTGGTTTCTGTTTTGTAAAAGGGGATCCCAACCACAGGGGAGCTGCTGTGATGCCTTGGTTGGATGGGGAGATGTTCACAGCTGCTGGGGGCAGAGTTAGTGGCCAGGAGCCCTTGTAACAGAGCCCAGAGAGGCTGGGGAGTCTCCTTCTCTGGAGATATTGAAGACCTGTCTGGATCTGATCCTATGGGATCTGCTGCAGGTGACCCTGCTCTAGCAGGGGTTTGGACTAGATGATCTTCAGAGGTCCCTTCCAACCCTGATGACTCTGAAAGAAACTCTTTCATGTGAGGTTGATGAGAGCCTGGCCCAGGTCACCCAGAGAAGCTGTGGCTGCCCCATCCCTGGCAGTGTTGAAGGGCAGGTTGGATGGGGCTTGGAGCAGCCTGGGCTGCTGGGAGGTGTCCCTGCCCATGACAGAGGGGTTGGATCTAGATGATCTTGAAGGTCCCTTCCAACCCAAACCATTCCATGACTCTATGGCTTGATCCCTCCCCAACACCGTTGGCCATTGAGCAGCTCCAACATGAAGCTCTGAGGTTCTTAGATACCTGTTGCACCTTCAAAGACACATTTTCCTTCCCTGTCTTGAGGTTGGGGCTGCCTCACTCCTTGCAAGGAGCAGCCCTGGAGTGGAGTGGGTGAAGCTGGATGATCTGGGATGGAAGTTTCCCTCCCCCTGGACCCCGTGCTGGGTTGTGGTCTCCCCCCTCCAGTCACAGCTGAGCCCTTTTCTTCCCATGGCTGAAAAGAACCTGCTTTGCATCCCTTAAAACTGGGGTTTCCATCCCTTCTCCCAGCTGAGCAGCTCAGGACCACCCCAGAGAGCAGAACCAGGCCTGAAATAACTGTCCTATTAAAATAAACCCCACGAGTCTATTTATAGGCAGAGTTTTCTTTCGAGTAGTGTGAAAAAGCTCCAGCAGCCCAAGGGAGGGGGAGAACAAGGCTAAATTCAGCAGCTCTGGGCTCCTCTGCCTTCCAAGGACCACGACCAAAGGCAATAAATCTCCTTCCAAAACCACAGGGGGTTCTGAATTACTCCAGAAATGTTGTAATAATAATAATAATAGTAATAATAGTAATAGTAATAACAATAATAATAACAAACAGCAACAATAATAATAACTAAAAATTAATAATAATAATAACAATAATAATAATAATACCCAAAACTGAACCAACAAACAAGAAAAACCCCAAAAAAAGCCCCAGTGGTACTTCACCACCTAGCTGCCAGCCTCTGGGTGAAGATACAGTTAGAGCTGAGCAAAGTAGAACCCAGATGAGGTTTTCATACAGCTCTTTTGCATACCCCTATTGCATCTGAGAAAAATACTTTATAAATTTAGACAAAATTTGAAACTCTTATATAGGTCTCACCCAGTGGGATTTCTGAGAGGATGTCTATTGGTGGGTAGCTAAAGCAG
>NW_009952890.1:29665-39259 GCF_000747805.2 Chaetura pelagica | reverse complement strand
CCATCTAGTGCAGCACCCACGCTTGGATTCTCATCCTTGAAGATATGACTGTTTCCATCTGCTGTATTTAATAGTCCCATGTGCCTCCAAGGCATAATTTATTTGCATGGTGAAGACAGAAAAAAGAGCGCAGTTACCAGGCAGCTGCCCACAGTGAAGACCTCAGAGTACCTGTCTCTTGAAATTCAGACTCAATTATTTTCCTGCTTTTAATTTGTTTCCTGTTGTTCGTAGATAACCTCATTTGTGCTATTCTGAGACATCCATAAATCATTATCAGCATAGACTGCTCACCATTAGAAGTAATAATGTAGACATGGAGGAAGAATTGAAACAGAGCAGAAACAAAGCCACAGCCTTTGCACTGCAACAAAGCATCCCCCGTGCAAGACACAGCGCTGGCAGGTTCCCACCAGAGTGCTGTTTTCAACAAAGCAAGGTTTAGAGAATTGTGTGCATGCAAAAGCCTCTTTATTGTGACAGATGGAACTAATTATAAAACAGGGATGGTTAAAACAGTTTAAGTAAAGCCCTGGCATCACAAATCTTGGTAAGACACAAGAGGGCAAATGCATAGACCTAACATGAACAGTTTATTTTTAAAAGTATCCAAATCTGGAGTCCAAAACTATTTTTCTGGGTCTCTTCATCCTGCTTCAGAGTTCCACAGTGGGCTACGTCAACCAAACAGGAATGACAAAGATCATGCTTAACAAACTTTGGTTGTTGCAAGAGCATTTTAATGTTCTCAATTGCTTATAGAAACCAGAGGTTCTTCATGAAAAGAATACCATGGGATGCAACTTAAGAGTATCCTTGCAGGAGATACATCAGGCTCTCTAAGACATGGGGAGATGATCTCTAGTTCTTCTTGACAGGGTAGTTTAAGTATGTAAACTACACTCACTATATAACTACTTACCACTTTGCTGAGGTTTCTCCACATTTTAGCTCAAGTAAACAGGTTCTTTCCTTGGATCATGTAAGTGCACAGTGCAACACAATAACATAAACTCACCCTCAACAGCTGAGGCTCAGGTTCTTTTTTTACAGAAGTGGCAACCTCCAACAGAGGAGACAAGTAGAGAGGACTTTGTAAAACCACTCCAGCAAGATTTGCCACTGATTGGTTGGTTGAATCTCTGTTCATAGCTCAAACAGTAACGGCAGAAATTCAGGACATTTATCTCAAGGAGAAGCAATATGATTTTTCTTCTCAACAAAGTTTCCAAACAGCAGATTCACATTATCAGTTTCTATACCCAAGTTTTGGGGTTTCTATTTATTTATTTGGGGGGAGTATTAATTAGGTTTTCACTAAAATACAGACCCGTAGCAGCCATGAGCGCCACGTGTGCCCTCGGGTTTATTTAAAACCCCCTCCAGACTCGGGGGCAGAAGTCATGGAAGTACATCTCGACTGCCGGGAGCCTCTGGGACTGCAACGGCTCCCGACAGCCTCACTCCACAAAATTACTTAGTGTTTAGTCAGAATGACTGCTGTGATTAGGAATGAAAGTTCTATGTGAATGGCTCTGGGTGAACAAATTGAAGATTAAAACAAGTGGCTGAAAAAGGAAGTGACTGGTTGCAAATCCTCTGTGTGAGTTGTGTTCTGCTACTCAGATTATTTCAAAGTTTTTTTGCAGGCTGTTTTGTTCCATTAGCTAGTAAGGAGAACTTAATCCTGTCGTCCACACTTAGCTTTAAGGAAGCTACCAAAAGTATTTTTCATTAAAATAATAAGCAGTTAAATAATTGTGCAACCAGTAAGAAACTGTGGGAAACTTGTTTTGCTTCACATAAGTCTAAACAAAATGCCTTTTAAGCCAGTGACAGAAACCCAGATAAGAAAGTATTTGTTGTGGATGGAGACTACACTGTTTTGTGAGATTCTTTGCCCCACTGGAGTGTACATCTCTGCAAAAAAACTTCTGTTACCCTAGAAGCTACCACCATTAGAAACAAATCTGCAATAGGGTGTAGTGGACACATTAATGAAGTACATTAGCAGGCTACTAGCAAGGGGAGGAATGGTGAAAAATACAATGCTTCAATGAGCCAAAGCTGGTCAGAAAGCTGCCCTCTTCTTGTCTGCTTCTCTTCACATGGGAAGCATGAAGGGATTTAGTGTTTTGCATTTCTGCAGTCATCTGCCACCCTTGAGTAGGTAAAAAGCACAAAGTAGAACACAAGAAGGACAAACATGTCAGGACAAGAGTTTTCACCAGTGTAAGCAAATGTACTCTGGCATTCCAAAATAAGATGGTGAATGCAGCAGAAACGTGGCCATGCACCTTCTGACCTCTGCTGCAGGTTAAAAGCAGCAGCAGGGAACAAAGCCCCACACAATGCTGCCTGCCTGGCAGCAGTCACTCTCTAGACAAAAAGCTGTCCTGGTGATGAGAAAAAGTAACTTTCCACATCCTATTTTGAGGGTTCTTTTGGGATGAACACAGAGATGCATGCTGCCACATTAGCCAATGATGGAATTCTTCTGTCAGAAGAGGCTGCAAAATTTTAGGGTCATAAAAAACGTATTTAATAAATGGCCAGGCAGCCAGTGTAAGCACAGTAGTGTTACAGTTGGAGAATTTTTCCACCAGTGAAGGTGTTGTTTTAAATAAATGAGGAGAATGACAATTAAAAAAAAACACTAGAAGGAACCTACAGCAGACAGCATTTAATTTTTTAAAAGTCTCCTCAATTAAAAAAAAATATCATAGTCCCATTATCTGTTATTTTTTGTTTCATTTTAGCCCATCGTCTGTTGTCAGGGTGACTTGTATATTGAACTGTTAAATGTTTTCCTAAAGAAGTCGTTCTTGTGCCATTCAGAGAGAGCTGTAAGAAGGCGTGGATCAGGAATACTGACTTGCTGGTGCAAGTGTTTTTTCCAAGTTCTGTAAGAACTGCCAATAGAAAGGTAACAGTTACATATCCAGGCTCATGATTGTCTGGCTGGCTGTCTCTCCAGCATCATGAATATGCAACTATATCAGCAAACTCTAGCATTTTCCCAAAAATTATTACTTCACCCCCAATCATCATTCAGAATCTTCTCCTAACAGGAAAATAAAACTTTGCTTTTACAAGAGGAAAGTGCCAGAAGAGGAAATCTAGAATGTGTCATGAACTCGGTACACTACGGCTTATCCATGCCAGGGTGCAGCGCTGAAGGGAATACCTATCGATTCCCACCTTCAGTTGCCTAGCCAGTCAAAAAACTTTTACATCCTTATTCGAGCAAAATTATTTCCCTGCACTAAAATGTGCTCCATTAAATTGTTGGCATTTAGAAGCCTTCAAAATACGCATCTTGCCCTTTATTCGGAGAACGATACATCATGAAGTTTTAACAGAAACCTACACATCTACAGCCCACCCTACCAACAGGAGTAAATACTTTTCTGCACATAGGTTATTACATTTTTTGCAGCCTTCTTCTATGCTATTCCAATGCTGTCAACATTTGGAAAGGTTTAATATATCTGAGAAAGACTAACTCAGGTAACAGTAATTCTGTATCTACTTTGTAATCCCAGCATACATACCTACCTTCCCCTCCCCAGTGCTTATTATTGTAAACAGCATTGTTCAAGATGGGAGTATTTTGTGTTTACCAACAAGCAATGTTTATTATTGTAACTGAGAACACTACATTCAGTATGGCACAAAATTATAATGGACCAATCAAAAAAACCATGTTCCTATACAACTGTAAATAGCACTTTAACAGAAGTTTCACAAGTTGTGCATTAGGTGTTTTAGTAAAGTGACAATTTAGAGGATTATTTCATGGCAGTATGAAAGAGCAAACTTTCGTTCAAGACATATACACAAACCACACAAAAAGGATTGCTATATGTGCCACAGATCTGAAAACCAAACCAAACCAAAGCCACCCACCAAAAAACACACCAAAACAAGGTTAATCAATAAGAACTAGCACTCTTAGCAACTACCGGTGCTGCCTCATTTAAAGTCTTATCATCTAGCAAGAAGAGAAATACAAATTGAAGAAATGCCCTTAGCTTGGAGTTATAGGCATATTAATGCACCTAAATCACATTATCCCCATTTGTTTGGCATGACCAAAAGAATTACAGTACTATAAATTCACACAGCCAATGTACTGCCAGTAATTTGTGCATTACTATATATAGTGTACAACAGTTGACTGTCGAGAGAAGCAGTGTTTTCTCATCAGGTGATGTAGTATACAACCAAAATTGAAGTACTTAACCTTAATCTACAGGTGTGGAAATTCAGACCTTCTATTGCTGTACACTACATAAAACAGATCAAGAATTCTGTGTTCATTTTTAGTCTTTCTTTGAGGGAAGAGTAAAAATGTAGCTGCAGTCCTGCCTTCAGCACATTACTACACCAAAGTTGTTCACAGGCACATGGGTACAACAGCCCAGACCAATGTGTCCTCTTGATTTTCCATTTGCAGCCTTGATGGACTCAGTTCACTTCCATCTCAACACCTTCTCACCCTTGACTGGAAGATTCCAGTCGCTGTTGTCCTCTACTTTGCATCTGCACCTTTTTCACCAGTTGTTCCCAACAGTTGCCCAGGCAGACTCATTATCTTCTCTTCTGCACAACTGAGCAGTTTAGCTGCACAATGTCATCTTTGGACAATCTGAGAAACATGGAAATAGAAGGATGGAAGAGTACTTATCTCATTCCAGCTTTTGGGAAGGCCTGGATAGACATTTCTACTTCTGCCTGAGCACCAGAGGAAGAAGAGATGCAGACTTTATAAGCTTGAAAAACACTGGTTTACAAAATTCTGATTAAGGGAAAATAAGTTTACATTCCACAGAAAAAAATGGCCTCCTATAAACATTTTAATTACTGTCTAGAGTAATTGAAAACAATTATTCATTACTAGGGTTTTAAAAATCAGAGATGCTTTTTCTCCTGTTACCATGTTAACATAAAGACATGAGTTAAAAAGAAGTTATCATAAGCTTTGGTGAAAAACCCTAGTACCTAGAGAGCTACAAAACAGAGTTAAAACTGTAAAAAGATTAGGAGCAGACATGACTTAAAGAAAAAAAAAAGTTAAGATATCTCTCTCAAAAAAGCATTCATAGTTTTTGATGCACAGACAGCACATTCAAAATCAGAACCTAGAAGCAGTTTTACCAACTTTGCAATTTAAGTCAAGAAAGATAAAATTACAAATGTGAGAAACAAGGCCTGTGTGTATCCTGCTTTAGCACTCCAGTGCCTCAACCTACTTCATGTTCTCAATAGTTACTTGTTAACTACAGCAGAGATTGTGCTTTCATCAAGGAAAGGAACAGAATTAAAACTGGTTTAGCCCATTTTGAAGCATTCCTACAGGCAGTGCCAGGGCAGCCTACAGCTGTATCAATACATTAATATCTTTTTGGACTTCCCCAGATTTATGGGAAAACAAGCCACAAGAAAACCTACACGTAAAAAGATGAAAGCACCAGAAAATTAGAAAAACAAAGCAAGCATCTACATAATCAACATGAATTCTGAAGCTGAGGACTGTGTGCTCACGTATATAAATCTTTACGAGCAAACATAAATATTGTTTTTTTAGTGTGCTCCATCCTCTCCCCCAAAATCAAAGCAGAACCCACAGGCAATACATTATTTCAAATAGGTTTTGGATGGGGTAGTGTCAGTAGCGTGGACAAAGAAAATGACAAAGGGCAAGTATAGCAATATTTTATTTCCTTGGCATGTGAAAGTACAGAAATGTTACTACAGCACTTCACTGTTCTTACCTTTTGGATGCCAACTCATCACAGGTTACAGCGTAACTACATCAGCGGTGGAATTTAACACATAATTAATATTTTCAAAATTATTTTAGCTTTATTTTTTTAACGGTATCCCCACTTTACACAGCCTATGAACCTGAATAAAATGCATTTGCTTCCAAAAGCCGTAATAGTAAGTGTTTTGAGGTGTTCAAAGTCAAATAATAGCCCTCAGATTTCAGATGTTAAAGCTTTCTCCACAGCCACATGTTCCTTTGATGTTTGGATTATTGAAGACAAATTCACTGGACAGTTTGTCTTCTACATAGTCCATTTCAGTTCCTAGAAGCGTCAGCTGTGCCTTCTTCTCAATAAACACTCTAACCCCTTGAACATAACAAGGAAAAAAATAATTACACACATAAGTATCACAACTCACTTTAAAGGTCTCTTTTGACCAGTGGCAAAGAATGGAAGCTAACTACAAAGACTACCAGTGTAACCTGGTTTCTTTAGTCTAACATGGGACACGTTCATGGCTGTTTTTACACCATAAAACTCCAGTAACAGCCTAGCACTGTTACTTGTGTGTGCACGTGACTGCACATATTTGGGGGCTGGGGGGGCAGCATGGTTTTAAAAACATGATACCCTGGGAATTCAGCTGTAGAACCTGGGAACAAATCTCAGATTCAATACTTAATTCTCATGCAGTAACACATTTCCTACCATTCTTAAAGTCTGTGCATACAACAAGATGCTCCAAAACCTTGAAAAAACAAACATCCCTCACTCAAAATTATTTTTTTTTGCTCTGCCAAAACTATGAGGTCTACATTAACTATTAGCAATATTGAGTCCTATAATAAGGCAAATGTGTGAACTTTCAAGGACATCAGAACCTTTAAGCATTAAGAATTAGTAAGTAATTTAAGCAACTAGAGAGAGGTCCCTTTCTAAAATACACACAGTATCTACCTCTCTGGAAAGGTACTGAAATTTACAATGGCAAATCTGGCATAAACATGCAAGTGGGTTGCTTGAGCTGTCAACAGATGAGCTAACATTAAAAATAAAAATGTAAAATTGTATCATTAAGCAGAAAGAACTCATGAAGATACATGAGAGATGGATGGAAACCTGTTTCACCATGGTAAACACCGACACAAAACATACTCCAACACAAATCACAGAATTACTTAGGTTGGAAAAGCCCTTCCAGATCATCAAGTCCAGCCATTAACCCTACACTACCAAGTCCAGCACTGAGCCATGTCCCCAAGTGCCACATCTAGATGACTTTTAAACACACCCAGGGATGGTGACTCAACCACTTCCCTGGACAGCACATTCCAACGTCTGACAACCGTTTCAGTGAAAAAGTTCTTCTTAATGTCTAGTCTAAACCTCTCCTGGTGCAGCTTGAGGCCACTTCCTCTTGTTTTGTCACCAGTTACTTGTGAAAAGAGACCAGTGCCTACCTCTTGACAACATCCTTTCAGGTAGCTGTAGAGGGTGATGAGGTCTCCCCTCAGTCTCTTTTTCTTCAGACTAAAAAGCCCCAGTTCCCTCAGCCACTTTTCTAAGACTTGTTGCCAAGGCTCTTCACCAGCTTCATTGCCCTTCTTTGGACACACTCCAGCACCTAGATGTCTTTCTTGTATTGAGGTGCCCCAAACTGGACTCAGTATTTGAGGTGTGGCCTCACCAATGCAAGAGAATAGCAAGGATCACCTCCCCAGTGCTGCCTACCACATTACTTGTAATACATCCTGTATTATTTGTAATACAGGATACCATTAGCCTTTTTGGCCACATGGCCACACTGCTGGCTCATATTCAGCCATCTACGAATCAGATCCCCCAGGTCCCTCTCTGCCAGACACATTTCCAGCCACTCTTCCTCCAGCCTGTAGTATTGCATGGGGTTGTTGTGGCCCAAGTGCAGGACCCTGGCACTTGACCTTGTTGAACCTCATACAGTTGATCTCAGCCCATCGACCCAGTCTGTCCAAGTCAGTCTATAGAGCCTCCCTATCCTCAGGCAGATCAACACTGCCACCCAACTTGGTGTTGTACACCCATCCAAGCCATGAACAGCCAGTTTATTCATCAGAATATTGTGGGAGTGTTAAGGGCCTTAAAAAAGTCCATGTAGACAAAATCCTCAAACTCTTCCTCATCCATCAGGCAGGTCATCTTGTCATAGAAAGAGATCAAGTCCATTAAGCACAATCTGCCTTTCATAAACCCATGATGACTGGGCCTCATCACCTGGTTGTTCTGTACGTGGTGTGTAATGGCACTCAAGATGATGTGCTCCATGACCCTCCTTGGCACTGAGGTCAGACTGACAGGTCTGTAGTTCCCTCTGGATCCTCCTTTTGGCCTTTCCTGTGGATCGGTACCACATTTTATAACCTCCAATCCAGTGGGACCTCCCCTGTTAGCCAGGACTGCTGGCAAACGACGGAAAGAGGCTTGGCACTTGCATTCACCAATTCTTTCAGTACTCATGGGTGCCCCACAGACTTAGGGATGTTTAGGTGGTGTAGCAGGTCACTGACCATTTCCTCTTGGATTACAAAGGTCTCATTTCACCTCACCTCCCCATTTTCCAGTTAAGGGGCTGGATGAGACTGAGTCTGTGGGCAACTGTATTGAATTCAGCATCATTTTGCAAAGTAACTGACAGCAAAGACTAAACTCAATGGAAGAGTTTATGGACCTAACCTCTGAAGCAGTCACCACCTAAAAGCCAGAAAATTTGTGCTGGGATCAAAACCCACCAGCACACTGAGCACAAAGCTATATAAAATCAGATTGTTCACTGGAAATGTGGCTAGAGGCAAGCAAAAGACAACAGAAAGCACACAGGCACACCTGAAATGCTGTCTGGCTTTGGAACTTAAGGAGTCTGACCTGCTGGAGGGAAACTGCTTTGGGCTTCCTCAGGATGCAAACCTGGAAATGCCTTCAGAAAAGTTTACTTTCAGTCCCATAAAGCTAGAGCAGCCCTGAGTCAAGCAGAAGAGTTAAATCCAGAAGGCAACTGAATTTGAAATCAAGAGGCATCTGCAGAATTCAGTGGCAGTCCCTACCTCACATACTCTGGCTCAATTGAATAATTTGCTGAAGTACCAACTAATTCTCTGTTTAAGAGAATAAAATGTATGAGTTTGTCACAGGTATTTTAAGGACAGCTAGAAGATGGGCTCTGCCTAGCAGCAGAGAAATTATTCAGATCTCTTACTAGGTGAACAAATTAAGAGTAGCATTCCTGAACATAATACAATTGAGTTCAGTAACACCTTTAAAAACCTAACACGACCCCACAAAAGTAATTTTAGGAACTTGTAGAAAAGAACAGAAATTGAAACAAACACTATTATTTTTATGTAGAAGTCTGTAGTTGACACAAAGACAGCTGACAGATTTTTACAAAAATAGGAAAAACATACAGAACTGTGCTATTTTTGGCCAGAATAGGGTTAAATTTCTTCACAGTAGCTGACACAGGGCTATGCTTTGGACTTGTGATGGAAACAGCATTGATCACATGAGGATGTCTTTGTTATTTCTGAGCAGTGTTTACACAGCTTTAATGCCATTTTTGCTTCTCACACCACCCCACCAGCAAGCAGACTGGGGTGTGCAAGAAGTTGGGAGGGGACACAGCAGGGACTACTGATCCCAGTTGACCAAAGGGACACCCCATGCCATATGATGTCACGTTAACCATATAAATCTGGCAGAAGAAGAAGGAAGGGGGAGAGATTCAGAGTTATGGTCATTAACTGCTTTTCTTCCGAAGTCACCATTACATGCCATGGAGCCCTGC
>NW_009952890.1:22969-29655 GCF_000747805.2 Chaetura pelagica | reverse complement strand
AACACCTGCCTGCTGATGGGAAGTAGTGAATAAATTCCTTGTTTCGCTTTGCTTGCACATGTGGCTTTTGCTTTATCTGTGAAACTGTCTTTATCTCAACCCAAGGGTTTTCTCAATGCTACCATTCTGACTCTTCTCCAACACCCCACAGTGGAAGAGTGAGTGACTGGCTGTGTGGGGCTTAGTGGCTGGCTGGGCGGCTCAGACTAAACCACAACATGAACTTCAGCAACAGACCTATCATGGAACGCTCAATGAAATGATCAGGCAGAGTGCTTAAACACCAACATGTGAAAACAATTTAAAAATACCCTTACATTAAGATCACAGAACCCATTGTTACAAAGCAATGTAAAGGTCAAAGGCATAAAGAAATTAAAAACAAATACAAATCAATTAAGACTAATTAGAGAAGATAATGAGGAAAATCCCTTGCAAATAAAAGCTTTACTTTGCCAAGCCTTGGTTTAGGTATGCTGATGAAGAATTCCAGCCATTGTTCTGTATTATTCTCTAAATATCTATTAGACAACTCCAAAGCTGTAAAGGTCAGACTAGACTATACTGGTGAAGTAGTCTCTGATGGAGAGACTGCAAAGTTGCAGATTTTAACAAACCAGTTACTTCAAAACAGAAACTAAGGTGACAACTCCCATAAAAGAACAGCAGGACCTCTTGCTGTAACTTGTTACTTCAAGGAAGCTCTTAACCTGTAGGCTGGCAAACCTGTAATAGGTTACTCTTCCACACTCCCACAGAAGTTTGCTCTACTGCATCAGAAACTCACCATCTTGAACTACTTCTTCATCAGAGTCTCCTTTCGATTTTGTATATTCTAGTGTGTAAGAGAGTCCATTGCATCCTCTTGTACGAACACCTACTTTCACACCTACCTAAAAAAAGCAAAGAACCCACAACATCACATTAACGACTGCAGAACAAAACAATGTTGATATTTACTATTCTCCCCTACCTCAATGCAGAAGTGAATTATCTTAATCGATTAAGAGGTAACATTTTTTTCCTTTTATGAAATTGATGGTTAAGGTAAAAGCAAACATCAGATGTTTGCTACTCTGCAGCAAGCCTTGAAGTGTGCTTAAGTTTTGAAGTAATAAACTGCTGGCACTCCTTTAGGTGCCTAGCCTCATCAAAACAGTCAAATTTCAAAGACGAATATTTTTGTGACTTCAAATTAAAAGTTTACTCAGATGCTAATTTGGGCACTACGTTAAGATTACTGACAGGAATGCAATTATGAAGCTGCAAGGCCAAGACAAGGGAATTTACTAGACTTCCACAGAATCTTTGAAATGACACCACCAGAAAACTTAATTCAGTCTTGAAAAGTGTACTTCACTTTCATTACCTCTACAGTCGGCCTGACTTTAAAAGCAAATCCTTAAATCAAGTATGTGTATTTGCTTAGTGGCTTAATTGACTTCAAAAGCCAACCTAGTCAAGACATTTGTTGTATTAACAGTGTCTAACAAGTCTGACATAACAAGCACCCGTGTAAGTAAGGAACTAAGAAAAGGTTTCTAGGAAACAGAAAACGACTTCTGCACCATCTTCTACATAGCAATGCTCCATAATTGAAGAGGAAAATTATGCTGTCCATCTCTGTAATCAGTGTTACAATAAAAACACATTAAAACCTATCACTTCTCATCAAGTGGGATCTCAGACAAACAGGTGCTCTTGATCTTCCCAGACTAAATCTCTCTATCTACAGGATCTGCTAGAAGTTAACAGGCTGGAAAACACAAACACTGTTTATACTAAAGGATGACTGACCAGCTAAGCTGTAGCTTTAGGGCTTCCTTAGGGTGGTTTAAAGCAACAGAACAAAGAGTCTAGTTAGCTGCAGATGTGAAGGAAGCAAAAGAAACAATGTGCCTTGTATGAAAGTTGAAAGAAAAATATTATTCTTGAAATAATACTCACTGTAAAGAAGAAAATATAACGCTTGTTTTTATAATGGTTAGAAAGCAAGACTGTGTTTTTCCCCAAGAAGAAAAGACTACAACCTCAATTAGTTACTTGGAGGAATGGTCATTGCTTAAAAAAACACAGCATCTGGCAATTAGATTCATACCCACTGGAAAACATCTAACTTATTTATTAGATACTTCACAATGATAACTCCCACAAGAACTTTATTAATAACTCACTAATATCAACAGTTGAAGATCTCTCTCACTATCAGGAGTGACCACTATGCCATACTAAGAGACCTTGCTACAATATAATCCTAAGAATTTCAAAGTATATTTTTAAAAAAAAATTATTCATCTCAAATGTACCTGTACATTGCAATGTCCTTACAGTCAGGTATGTCCTGCATTTCCTTCTATAAAGAAACAAAGCTTGATGGATAAACAAACTTACACACTCCCCTCTAAAAACAAAAGATGCCAGTACCTGCAATAAACACCTCCATGTTTACTTCAAACTTCCAGCCCTGTTTATACTTACATGCTCAGGTTTATCTTTAAGCAGCTGTTTGATCTTCTGAACAGCTGATGGTGTCTGAAAAACAAAAATACACTCATCAATTTTGAACACGGGTGTTTTTTGTTTATTTGCAGCGCATGCTTGCACACAACAAAGTGTGCAACGCACTTAGTTGTACTACAGGAAGATTCTATTGCAGCTCCATGCATGCACATTTTCTGACAGTTGTCTCCTATCTGTGAAGGGCACCTGCAGCCCCAGCCACTGGTCAGTACTGACCAGCCAGCGTTCTACTTGGAATTGATGCCTGGAGACTCACACCCTCCTGTCAAACAGATGACTGCTAAATCTAATCCAAAAAGAACAAAATACACGGCTTAACTCCCCTCCTCACCCACAGTGCCTGCAAATAAGATAGCTCATGAGCTGCAGGGCTGAAGATTAGGGTATCTGGGGCTTCCTTCCCTGCAAAATCACTATCACAGTTCAATAAAATAGCTCTGCACACACCATGATAAAAATCCATTAGGCACAGAAGTATTTATGGCCATCTGTTCGTGCAGATCTAGCTGTGCCAGAAATGCAAGAACACGACACAAAAATTGCCATTAGACGCTTAAAAGCTTCTTAAACACTGAGAAAAAGGAAAAGCTTCACTAAAAGGGACGTTCTTCACCACAAGCAGGCTGAAACATACACAGCAAATGGCAAGTCTACCCTGCCTCTGCTGCAGGCCTGCTGACAGCCTCTTGGCGGGCTGAGAACGGGCCTTCTTCTCCTTCTCCATGGACATCTTGGCGGTCCACTGCTGCAGACGATCCTCGGGTGTCCAGGGGAGCTGCTGCCTCCTGAGGGAGATGCTCTCCTGGGAGTGGGCATCCCAGGGCTCGGCTTCCTTATATACCCCCATCGTCACCAGGGAGACCCTCGTCACAAGGGTGTCTGGGCAACAGGCCCCGCATCACAAAGGGCTGGTGGTGGCTGTGGAGACACCCCACCCTCAGCAGCTGGGACCAGTTGGGACTGTGCTGGTTTGGTCTGGCCACCGTCTGGTGGTAGGGGACGAGCCCCAGGGGTGGCTCCTGCAAGACGCTGCAAACCTTCCTCGCCTGCAAAACATGTGGCCAGAGCTCTGGCCAAGGCGGAGGCCTCAGAGAGGATGGCTGTGCCTCTGCCATCAACAGAGCGAAGAAGGGGAGGTGCAGAGCAGAGCTGAGAGCAAGGCGGGAGCAGAGGGGAGAGCAGTGCATGCAGGAGAGAGGACAGGGATGGAGAGGAGTGGTGCCCACAGCTTGTCCTGGGGACAGCCTGCAGCTTTGCGGTGAAAAAACAGAGGAATTGGATTCCCCCTGCTAACATATGAATGAGCTGCAACAAAGAGCCCCCCACCCTTGGAGCAGGCGTTTGGGCATTGCTACTTTTGTTAGAAATGAAATGTAGTCTTGTTCTTGCATCCTAGTGTGAGAAACATAGTGTCGGGTTTGGGGTTTTTTTGTACATATACCCTAGTGTTAGGAATATAATCGTTTGTCTGAGAGAAGTGAGACATCTGCACATTCCAAGGACACTGGGAGTGGTTTACGGTCCAAGAAGCTGAGGGAGTGACTTGGGCTCCATCTGGGGATCCGAACATGGAGCAGGATTTATGGCCCAAGATAAGACCAAACAAATGCCCATTCTGTCTTGCTCCACCAGTTGGTTACAGGCAAGGGGGCAAGAAAGGTCAAAATTTTACCTGAAAAGGTAAAAAGTAAACTGCTAGAATGGAACGTGGAAACAGGGGCGGGAAACTTATAGGATAATTGGAAGCGTGGGATGGGCTGTAAACCCTGACCTACCTAGCCAGTGGGGAAAGAGGGGAGGGACCTTTGCGTCGTGAATAGGGAATATAAACCGTTCTTCACCTGCCTACAGGTGTGCCTACTTGTTTAGGTCACCCATTCTTGCAAGAGCGTAAATAAACTGTGCTTCGCTGAGGGATCTGTTTGGGCCTGTTCATTGGCGCGACAAACGTTTCTCACAAGTACATGAAGATAAAAGCAAAAGTTGGTATTGCATTGTTGAAGTGAGTAAGAAGAGGGAAAAAATACATTATTTGCTAGCAAGCTCCCATTCTAAGCAGCCATTTCAAGCCTCAGAAAAGATACTAGCAGAGATAATTTTCAAAGCACCTTCTGTAGTTCTCAAATAAAATTTTTCTAAGGATGAGAAGCCAGTTTGAAACATAGCCGTAAGGCAAATTTCACCAGAACGATGAAATTAGGGGAGATGGGTGTGTTTTAATCTAGTAGTTACATAGCTACCAGGGATTAAATTTCATGCATAAGGACAGTGCTACCTGCTGCATTCCTGAAAAATACTTTTATTCTTCTCAATTTTTCATAGAATTATAGAATCATTTAGGTTGGAAAAGCCGTTTAAGGTCATCAAGTCCAACCATTAACCCTCATCTACCATGTTCACCCCTAAACCCTATCTCCAAGCATCACATCTATATGCCTTCTCCTTGTCTGACTCCCAGCCCAGTCCATCAGTGGCCCTGGTGGAAGATGCCTCTCCCTATAAGCTCTCTACCTCATGCCATGTGTGTGCATTCCCAATGGCAGCAACAGAGCCAAATGTAACCCAGGCCTGGGGCTGCAGGTCCATGGGGGGGAGAACAAGCATCGTGGAACCTCCGCCGATGCAGGTGCTGAGGCTGACCACTTGGCACCCCAGGGCCTGGCCCAGTCAAACAGGGCTGTGGAGAGGAAGCAGCACCTGCTCCAGCTCCACGGCAGAATCCTCTTGTGACCTGTCTGAGAGAAATCAGGTGGGATTTGCTCTGCTTTTGACTTGAATTCCTTGCCCAGCATGTGACTCTTGGTGGTACTATTTACCTGTTGGAACCTGTCCAGGATTTGTGTCTGCTGAGGATCAGGATTAAGGATGGCCAGGAGGGTTTGGAGTTGGATCAGGACCATTGGAAAGCTCCTCTGCCGCTCCATAGTTAGCTGAAGAGCATGGAGAGCAGAGACAGAGGGATCAAGGCCCGCACTGTATCCACAGCCACCCTCGTCCCCGTCTCACTCACTTTGTGATCTTGGCTGCAGCATCAGACTCCAGCAGTGGCACCCTTCCCTTGAGCTGCTCCAGGATGATCTTCCTGTGCTCCTCCAGCCGCTGCTGTCCAGCTGGAGATGGACACATCCTCAGCCAGCCACCCTGGGATGGACCATCTCATTCCCCTGGGGGGACAGCCAGGAGGGGGACCCTTGCAGAAATGCTGCCTACACTTGCCAAGACCCCAAGGGGCCAGTTTTGCATGGTAGGGACAACCAAATCCCTCACCTAGGAGTCCATTTGCTCCCTCTTCTCCTCCTCTCTCCTCTTTCTCATTGTCATGCAGCTGTCTCCTGCTGCCCCCTCCTCCTCAGCCATCTCCCCCTCACACCCAGGTGGAAAGGAGAGAGAGAATAAGGACAGAGGCTTTGCAGATTGGTAACTAAACTAGACAGCTTTAATTAAATACTAATGATGAGAGAAAATATGTAGAATTATATACAAATGTGTTCAGGAATGTGCAAACTCTTACCACCTCCCCCCACCCCCAGCAACTCCCACAGCATCTCATGAGCTGCCAACAGTCCTGAAATGTCCTGAAGCTGCTGGAGAGAGCGGCAGAGCAGATAGGAGCTGAGGGTAGAGTGATGAGGGTCAGGAATGCACAGGCCTCAGGATCAGTGGTGATGATCCCCAACAGTGATGGAGACCTTCCCAGATGCTGGCCATGGATGGAAGAAAAGCAAACTGGGTTTGACTGTCATGATCCTGGAATATATACCAAAAGGGATGTATACTATGGGACGGAATGCTCTCTTTGGCCAGGCTTGCCATCTGTCTAGCCCACTCCTCAGACAGGAGGCAGGGAGCCTGGGAGGGCAGAGGGTCCCAGCTGTGCCATGCTCAGGCTGCTGATGCTGGTGGCCCTTTTCTGCTGCGGGGCTGCTCTCTAAGCGCAGCCTGGTTCTTGCAGGCTGGCCCCAGGGAAGGGCCTGAGGCATCCCCATCCAGCAGCAGAGGGGGACTTCTCCGTGTACCGGGTGAGTTTTGGAAAGAAAGGCAACCTCCTGCAAGAGGTTGAGCTGCACTCACTTGTCTCCTGAGTGTTGCCATGCAGGTTGAGGAGCCCGAGGGACAACGAGGAGCAAGGAGCCCCGCTGGGCAGCAGCCACTTGTCACAGCTTGGA
>NW_009952890.1:18107-22936 GCF_000747805.2 Chaetura pelagica | reverse complement strand
TCTCTGAAGTGCAGAGAGATACGTGTGGTTTCACATTCAGAGTGCTGGGACTACTGTCCTCTTCCCAGTATCCCCAGGTCAGTCTGCAGGGTGATGGTGGGGCAATACAGCTGGCAACAGCTGGGCTCGTGTTTGGCTGGAATTAGAACCTGCTTGGGCTCCGGTGAGTCTGCCTGTTCCCAAAGAGCTGCTGTTGCTCAAATCTGCATGATGAAACACAAACCAGGAGCTTGCCGGTGTATCCGTTGGTAACTGGGATGGTGGCAGTGGGATGCGATGTGAGGAGGGTGTCGAGTTGTGAACATGGCAGCTCTGTGAAAGCAATCCTGCAAGACTGCAGGATGGATGTGCTGTTGCTTACTAGTCCTGAGCAGCAGCTCTCCAAGACACCATCCTCTAGCTCCCTGTCCCAGAGGGTCAGGTCTACCTTCACCCCTAAGTAAGTGACAGTGGGTGTTATTCTGGATCTCTTGGGATGACTGCAGTGTTTAGTTCAAGGAGAACTAAAAATTGACTTTCGGAACTGGTTCTGGGAGCAGTCTGGATTTACTACTCAGTGCTGTAGTGAGAGTGCATAATGGTTATAGAACCCTTTGTTTGGGAGGTGGGTAAAATTTGGGTGTATTACACCTGGGTAAGGGAGAATGTTAGACGTCCATGTCCCCAGTACAAACATGATGTTTTTCTACTTCTCTTGAACTAGATTTGGGAGCAAAGGCAAGTTAACAACTCAGCTTGGGCATCAGGGCACCTTCTTTGTCTCCCCTGTGCTGAAGTGACATGGACCTGGCAGCTACTGTTGTCCCAGATCCCATCCTTTGAACACCAAGATGCATCAGTCCAGGAAATGCAAGTCTTCTCCATGGCCCTTGGCAGCTTACATAACAATATCTTTTTTAAAAGCACCAAAACCCTGTATGATCCTTGTATGACTGTATGACTGGTCCACTTCTTATAGGTAGAAAACTGGACACTATTGAAATGTGTGAGCAGTTATTTAAAAAACAACAACAATTAAAACAAACAAATGAAACAAAACCGACCAATCAACCAAACAAACCAAAACCAACCAACCAACAAAAAACCCCAACAACCAACTAACCAAAAAAGAACAAAAAACCCAAAACAAAACCACTTTGAGCAACTCTGGCTAGTTACTTTCTTCAACTAAATTCAGTACAACGTTAGATGAGAAAAATACATTGTACAATAAAATCCTATTAGAAGTATCCCAGTCTTAAAGAGAAAAGAAAAAGATCAGTTTTCAATAGCATCCAGTTTTTTACCCATACGAAGTGGAATAGTCATGCAAGGATCATAAGGGGTTTTTTTGTGTGTTTTTAAATAAGTCCATAGGTTGCTCTTCACAGAGCTGTGACATACCCCGATGGAACTTGGTCAGAATCCCAGCTTTCCAACGGCTCAAAGGTCTGGAATTGTGGGCTTGTGCTGTGGTGGTGCAGCTCTGATCCTCAGGATGGCAGTGTTGCACTCGCCTGAGGGACAGAGGCTGCTCAGGTGACTGAAGGAGGAACTGACCTTCTACAGGCATTATTTTCTGTTGCTGTGTTTAAAAGGGGAACATTTTGTAGAGGACTGTCTGTAGATGCAAACCCAAAGGATTCCTGTAAAGTCTACATGAATGATTAGCACTGCTCAGAGTGGCGACGTGAATTAGGATAGTTTAACAGCACCTTTGCTTTTGGGAGTTCCTGCTTTCTCAAACTGATCTGTGGCCTTGCCCAGGCTCGTGGAGCATGTACAAAAGTTTATGAAGTGGCTATTGAGCTCTGGAAAACTCCTGTCCTGATCTGTGCATTTCAGTAAATCATGATGTTCTGTGTGACCTGTGATTCTGTGCTCAGGCTAATGTGTTTCATTTGTGCTCTGGGGTTCTGACCAGGGCCTGCTTCCAGGGGGCTGAGGTGCTGAGGGGGCTGGGTAGCTCCTGCCCTGAGGACCAATGAACCTGCAGTCTTTGCTGCTGGGGTGCAGGGTCCTGCACTGCGTGGGAGCTCATGGGTCCAGAGGAGGAAGAAGAACAGTTTTGGTCCCCAGTATTGTATGAGGAGGTGAAATAGCCTGAACATGGAGGCCTGGTTGTCTCTTTTTCCCTTGGTTGCAGGGTCTGGAGGGTGAAGTTCTCTCCTGCCAGGTTTGCAACCTAGTTCTGACCCACCGCAGGCGATGGGGGAGCTGGGGCTGCTGTTCCCCTTCCCCGTTGGAGCTGGAGTCCCAGGACAGGTGGATGTTTCAGGCCTCTGGTGGTTTAACACGCTCAAGATGTGCATGAGGGGGCACTAGGGCATGTTCCACTTCCCCAGATCCTGTGTCTTGCTCCTTTGCTGGAGCACCCTCTCCCAAACTGGATCCTTGTTTGTTCCTTGCTGGAGCAGAAACTGGGGGATTTGCAGCTGGGTACCAGTGCAAGAAAGCAAATGCCCTCGGGTATGTTGCAGCCTGAGGTGCAATCACCTCTGTGGGTTAATGAGAAACTTTTGGAGAGAGAGAGAGAGAGACAGAGACCATCCCTCTGTCCTTTGCTCCACCCTCATCAAGACCCTCAGCTGTTTGTGATTTAGGGAACTCATGGAGTTGCTGTAGATCAACAGCATTCGAAGATATAGATCCAGCATCCTAAGAGTCCTTCTCCCCACTGAAAAGAACACTTGGCATTAAAGCTTTTCAAAAGTAGCAGGGCTGAGGTGATGGACGAGAAGGCCACTGGGCTGCAGAATGTAGACCTTGGCACTGGGGCTCATCCGGCTGGTTTTCGCTGGATCTGCCCTGCCCTGCCTGCAACTTTGCTGTAGTTTATTAACATGTTTACCTGGAACAGCAACTCCCAAGCACCAAGGTGGCTGTTACCTACTTTAACAATTGAGTTTGCATACTTTTGTGTACCTGAGGTACAATGGCTGTGCCTGTGGTAAATGGATGTGCTGTAAGGAGGGAAGGCATGAGGAGCTCATGGAGGACATGGATGGTGGAGGGAGATTGCAGTGCTTGGAAAACCACAAGGGAGCCAGGGCCCAGGAAGTGAATGGGAAAGGCAGGTGGGTGAAGAGGGAGAATTTTCACCAAGAGCCATGGGATTCCTGGAGAAAAGAGGGATATCAGGCTGGAAAAAAGAGGCCAGATCCTGATGTATTTATCCAAGGACTCTGCCCTCAAACATCCTTCCCAGCAGAGGGATGGAAACAGTATTTCAAACTTGTTTTTATGGGGTGTCACGATCTACGACTTATTTTATTTAATTTTTGAAGTGATTTTAACTTACTGGGATCTGCCGAGAGCTCCGCATGCAGCACTCACCTCTCACAGAGGAGAAGTGAGCTTCAGCACGGACTTTTCGGGTGAGACACTTGTTCAGTGCTCACTAGTGTTTCCAATAACAGCAGCCAATCCCCAATTAGGATTTACGAATACAAAATTTATTGATGGGAAAAAAAAAACACAATTTGGGGCAGGAGGCTCAAATAGGGTAATCAGAAGACATAGGTTCTGTGAAATGTCTTTAAAACACCAAATGCGAAACACTTATATGTGTCCTAATAAGTGTATATATAAATACACCTTATCATTTATACACCCAGATTAACTCTTACTATCTAAGAGGGGAAGAGGAAGGAGGGATATGCCCAACTCCTGTGCAACTCATTCTCATGTTTTGGGTATACAAGCAGCCCCTGTGCTTCGGGAAGCAAAGGGCTTGGGAGTGCCAAGGGCTGTGTGGAGTCACAGGGACATGTAAAGGGCTGTGGGAGGCCTAAGGGGCGTGCAACATCAGCCTGTGCACAGGGGTGTGTGAGGGCCCCGTGTGCACAAAGGAAGGGGTGTGCAAAGGGTTTGCACGTGCACAGGAGTGTGCAATGGCAGAGGAGCGTGTAAAGGGCTGCGAGAGACCCGGGCTGTCAAGGGGGTCCCGTCCCAGTAGTGGAGCTCGGGGGAGGTGACCTTTTAGGCAGTCTGTTGCAGGGCCAGGAGCCACCACGAGGACTCAGGAGGGACAGAAACATCCGAGCAGCCCCTGTCACTCCGCCAGCCCTGGGGTGGAAATCACGACACGTGCCCCTAAGTGGTCAGAAAAGGCTTTATTCCACACAAGCCTGGCTAATTAGGGGTAGAGGATATCCAGGATAAACATCCCAAGGTCTAACAGGGAGGTAAGATAACTACACTTAACACCTAACTAAGAAAACAATGCTCAACACCCCACAAAGAGTTAACTACACTGAACACCTCACTCCTAAGGGAACACTACCTAACTCCTAAAGGCTCAGGAAACAAGGTGCTGCTGGGCCCGGAGCAGAGGGAGCACAGGGCCTCTGCAGCTCTGCCTGTGGCACAGCTCTCGCCTGCTGCCCCTGTCTCCCACAGACGCTCCCTGGGGGGAACCTGTGAGATGTGATTGTGCCCAAAGCGCGCAGGGCCGAGCAGAGGGGCTGGCAGCACCATGTCCATCAGGGCTGCCCACTGCAGCTGAGTGCCTGGAGCAGTGCCCGGGCCCCCATCCCTCGCGGGCCTCCCCGGGCCGCTCCTGCGGGCGCTGCGCAGGCTCAGGGCTGGCAACCATCTCCGGGGACCCGCCTGGCGCTGGCCCGGGAGGAGCCGGGCTCCTCGCTCTCTCTGGCCCTGCTGGAGAAGCAGAAAGCCTTGCGCAGAGCCCTGAAGACCCTCCGGAGGAGGGAGGGCCGGCGCCGCCGGGCCTGGGCTGGCGGGAGCTCAGTGATGGCAGCGGGGGAAGGAGAAGTGCGGGCGAGGGGCTGGGCGGGTGACGGGCAAGCTGCTGCCTGCTGCTGGGCTGCTGGGGCAGGGGGGGCTGCCTG
>NW_009952890.1:14225-16886 GCF_000747805.2 Chaetura pelagica | reverse complement strand
CCTTGCCCTTGCTGTCCTTGCCTCGCCCGTGCTGTTGGCAGCTTCCTCGCTCTCTGCCTCTGCTGCTGGGTCCTCCTCGATGGCTCCCTGGGTCACAAGCACAGCCCTGCCTGTGACCTCCCTCACGGTGAACTCTTCAGTGGCCAGAAGAGACGGGTCATCATGTGAGGGGCTGTGCAGGGCACGTTCCTGTTCCTCATTCCCTGCCTCTGCTGCTGGGTCCTCCTCGATGGCTCCCTGGGTCACAAGCACAGCCCTGCCTGTGACCTCCCTCACGGTGAACTCTTCAGTGTCCAGAAGAGTCGGGTCATCATGTGAGGGGCTGTGCAGGGCACGTTCCTGTTCCTCATTCCCTGCCTCTGCTGCTGGGTCCTCCTCGATGGCTCCCTGGGTCACAAGCACAGCCCTGCCTGTGACCTCCCTCACGGTGAACTCTTCAGTGTCCAGAAGAGTCGGGTCATCATGTGAGGGGCTGTGCAGGGCACGTTCCTGTTCCTCATTCCCTGCCTCTGCTGCTGGGTCCTCCTCGATGGCTCCCTGGGTCACAAGCACAGCCCTGCCTGTGACCTCCCTCACGGTGAACTCTTCAGTGTCCAGAAGAGTCGGGTCATCATGTGAGGGGCTGTGCAGGGCACGTTCCTGTTCCTCATTCCCTGCCTCTGCTGCTGGGTCCTCCTCGATGGCTCCCTGGGTCACAAGCACAGCCCTGCCTGTGACCTCCCTCACGGTGAACTCTTCAGTGTCCAGAAGAGTCGGGTCATCATGTGAGGGGCTGTGCAGGGCACGGGCAGCTTCCTCGCTCTCTGCCTCTGCTGCTGGGTCCTCCTCGATGGCTCCCTGGGTCACAAGCACAGCCCTGCCTGTGACCTCCCTCACGGTGAACTCTTCAGTGTCCAGAAGAGTCGGGTCATCATGTGAGGGGCTGTGCAGGGCACGTTCCTGTTCCTCATTCCCTGCCTCTGCTGCTGGGTCCTCCTCGATGGCTCCCTGGGACACAAGCACAGCCCTGCCTGTGACCTCTCTCACGGTGAACTGGGCAGTGGCCAGAAGAGCCGGGTCATCATGGGAGGGGCTGTGCAGGGCAGCTTCGTTGAGTTCTTTCTCTGCTGCCATGTCCTGCTGGCCAGGTCCCTGGGACACCATCACAGCCCTGCCTGTGAGCTCCCTCACAGTGAACTCCTCAGCATCCAGCAGAGCCAGGTCATCATGAGAGGGGCTGTGCAGGGCACGTTCCCGTTCCTCATTCTCTGCCTCTGCTGCTGGGTCCTCTTTGATGGGTCCCTGGGACACAAGCACAGCCCTGCCTGTGACCTCCCTCACAGTGAACTGGGCAGTGTCCAGCAGAGCCGGGTCATCATGGGAGGGGCTGTGCAGGGCAGGTTCCCTGTGCTCTGCCTCTGCTGCTTGGTCCTCCTGGCTGTGTCCCTGGGTCACAACAACCACAGCCCAGTCTATGACCTCCCTCACAATGCTCTGGGCAGTGTGTAGCAGAGCCAGGTCATCATGGGAGGGGCTGTGCAGGGCAGGTTCCTCGTGCTCCGCCTCTCCTGCTCTGTCTTGTTCACTGACTACAGGCGATGGTGCTTTGGCCTTGTCTTGTGCCGCACGATGCAGAGGCTCCTCTTCCTCAAGAGCTCTCAGCAAGGCAGAAGCTGCCAGCTCAGCCTCTATGATGCTCTCGAACTCAGAAGATGGGCTCTGCTGGCCACCTTCTGCCCCTCTTGCAGGCTCTGTGCTTGAGCTGCTGGCTTGGCTGGGTCTTTCCTGGGAGCAAGTGTGGGGGTCCTGAAGGAGCTCTGGGGGAAAGGGCTTGACTCCAATCTTGTGGCCACCGATAGCATCTGTTTGAGGCAGCTCTTGGCGGCTGTCACTTTCTTGCTCCTCTGCCTCCTTCTGGGCCAAGGCCCCTGGCTTGTCTGCCGGTGCTGGCGGGACTTTCCTCCCTGCTGCCCCCACCTGATGCTCTCCGGCTCCACGGGCTTCCAGCCACTCCAACGTCTCCTGGTTGCCCATGGCAGCCTGTGGGATTTCCCCCCGGGGAACCTCCAGCTGAGGCAGCTTCAAGCTCACTTTGCAGACCTGGAAGGAGAGCACAGGGATGATGGTAAAGGCAGCCTGGCGCCCAGCAGCAGATGCCTGGTGGGCACCGGCCAGCAGTGGTTGCTGGGGCAGGGATGCAGGAGATGACGGGGCTGCAGCGCTGCAGAGCAGCAGCTGATTCCAGGCAGAGGGAGGCTCCATCACCCTGTCCTTCCCCCACCCACGCCCTCCTTGGCACTCACCTTCTTGGCTGTGACACTGAGCTGCAGCGGCCTCCTAAGGGAGAAACACTGCTCCTCGCCCTCCTGCTGCTGGAGCTGCCTCTCCTCTGGGATGTCCCGCTGCCCCTGCAGGCTGGCTTTCCTGGGCTGGGCTGGGCTCTGCTGGCTGGAGGCCAGACGGCTCCTCTCCTGCACCTCCAGACGCACCGTCTGGACGGGCAGGACTGACAGGGGATCCACAGGAGCTGGACGGGGCGACAGCTGTGCTCTGATGCTCAGCTGGCCCGTGGCACACTTGAAGTTGTCTTCTGCCACTGGTCCCCGGCATCCTGGTCCCGCATCCCTGCCCAGGGTAGCTGGCACGGGGGCCCTGCCAGCAGCACAGCTGCCCCGCTGACGC
>NW_009952890.1:13777-14088 GCF_000747805.2 Chaetura pelagica | reverse complement strand
AGCCGTGCTGATGGCCTCACGGACCAGGCACCGGGCTGTGCCCTGCCCAAAGGGGGCAGAGGCTGCGGGGCTGTGTGGGGCAGGCCTCCAGCTCTGCGCCCCGGCGCTTCTGCCCCGCTCATCCCAGATGCCCCGAGCAGGCGGGACGGGCTGTTGGTGGTTGCTGCCTGCCGAGCTGCTGGACATGACCCTGCTGCTGGGCAATGGTGCAGCGGGTGTGGCTGGCAGAGGGGGCAGCTTGGGGCAGGTGCTGGCAAAGGTTTCCCTGCCTGCAGCACTTCTAGACATGCCCCTGCTGCTGGGTTAAGCTG
>NW_009952890.1:9524-13734 GCF_000747805.2 Chaetura pelagica | reverse complement strand
CTGCAGGGGGAGCTGTGGCAGGGAAAAGTGACGGGCTGTCTGCTGCTGTGCCACCTTGTAGACCAGGCTGTCCGACTGCAAGAGAAGCCGAGGAGAGAGGCTGTGTGAGTGTGGCCTTCATCCCCGCAGCCCCCGTGTCCCGGCTGAGAGAGCTCCTGTGGCCGGGCTCCCCTCTCCTCCCACCCCATCCCTCACATGGTGCCTCTGCTGCAGGCCTGCTGACAGCCTCTTGGCGGGCTGAGAACGGGCCTTCTTCTCCTTCTCCATGGACATCTTGGCGGTCCACTGCTGCAGACGATCCTCGGGTGTCCAGGGGAGCTGCTGCCTCCTGAGGGAGATGCTCTCCTGGGAGTGGGCATCCCAGGGCTCGGCTTCCTTATATACCCCCATCGTCACCAGGGAGACCCTCGTCACAAGGGTGTCTGGGCAACAGGCCCCGCATCACAAAGGGCTGGTGGTGGCTGTGGAGACACCCCACCCTCAGCAGCTGGGACCAGTTGGGACTGTGCTGGTTTGGTCTGGCCACCGTCTGGTGGTAGGGGACGAGCCCCAGGGGTGGCTCCTGCAAGACGCTGCAAACCTTCCTCGCCTGCAAAACATGTGGCCAGAGCTCTGGCCAAGGCGGAGGCCTCAGAGAGGATGGCTGTGCCTCTGCCATCAACAGAGCGAAGAAGGGGAGGTGCAGAGCAGAGCTGAGAGCAAGGCGGGAGCAGAGGGGAGAGCAGTGCATGCAGGAGAGAGGACAGGGATGGAGAGGAGTGGTGCCCACAGCTTGTCCTGGGGACAGCCTGCAGCTTTGCGGTGAAAAAACAGAGGAATTGGATTCCCCCTGCTAACATATGAATGAGCTGCAACAAAGAGCCCCCCACCCTTGGAGCAGGCGTTTGGGCATTGCTACTTTTGTTAGAAATGAAATGTAGTCTTGTTCTTGCATCCTAGTGTGAGAAACATAGTGTCGGGTTTGGGGTTTTTTTGTACATATACCCTAGTGTTAGGAATATAATCGTTTGTCTGAGAGAAGTGAGACATCTGCACATTCCAAGGACACTGGGAGTGGTTTACGGTCCAAGAAGCTGAGGGAGTGACTTGGGCTCCATCTGGGGATCCGAACATGGAGCAGGATTTATGGCCCAAGATAAGACCAAACAAATGCCCATTCTGTCTTGCTCCACCAGTTGGTTACAGGCAAGGGGGCAAGAAAGGTCAAAATTTTACCTGAAAAGGTAAAAAGTAAACTGCTAGAATGGAACGTGGAAACAGGGGTGGGAAACTTATAGGATAATTGGAAGCGTGGGATGGGCTGTAAACCCTGACCTACCTAGCCAGTGGGGAAAGAGGGGAGGGACCTTTGCGTCGTGAATAGGGAATATAAACCGTTCTTCACCTGCCTACAGGTGTGCCTACTTGTTTAGGTCACCCATTCTTGCAAGAGCGTAAATAAACTGTGCTTCGCTGAGGGTTCTGTTTGGGCCTGTTCATTGGCGCGACAAACGTTTCTCACACTTTCAGTGGCAGCGAGGGGTTAGTTAAGCAATCACGTGTGCGAGTGACAGAGAAACGTTAGAGCTCAAGTTCTTTCTCATGCTTTGGGTATAAAAGCAGCCCCTGTGCTTCAGGAAGCAAAGGGCTTGGGAGTGCCAAGGGCCGTGTGGAGTCACAGGGACGTGTAAAGCGGTGTGCGAGGGGTAAGGGGCGTGCAACATCAGCCTGTGCACAGGGGTGTGTGAGGGCCCCGTGTGCACAAAGGAAGGGGTGTGCAAAGGGTTGCACGTGCACAGGAGTGTGCAATGGCAGAGGAGCGTGTAAAGGGCTGCAAGAGACCCGGGCTGTCGAGGGGGTCCCGTCCCAGTAGTGGAGCTCGGGGGAGGTGACCTTCTAGACAGTCTGTTGCAGGGCCAGGAGCCACCACGAGGACTCAGGAGGGACAGAAACATCCGAGCAGCCCCTGTCACTCCACCAGCCCTGGGGTGGAAGTCACGACAAGGGCTCCCAAGTGGTCAGAAAAGGCTTTATTGCACACCAGCCTGGCTAATTAGGGGTAGGGGATATCCGGGATAAACATCCTAACGTCTAACGGGGAGGTTAGATAACTACACTTAACACCTAACAAAGAGCTGAGATAACAACTCTTAACAACAGTGAGGTATGAGCTCCTAATACCTAACAGTGAGGTAACAAGTCTCCAAATCTTACCATCTAAGAGCACCAGAGTGACGGCGCCATTGGCGTGTTCCCACCAGTGCTGCCTGTCCTTGGAGACTGGGATGTCCCAGTTGGACTGCTCACAAGCCAGGTGGATGCAGACACAGGCCACAACAGGAGGAGTGTAGTGCAGGCTGAAGGTGGTCAGGTGCAGGCTGTTCTCACCAGCAGGGAGAGAAGCAGAAGGCCCTGAGCTCCCAGGCCTCAACTTCAGCCCTCATACCTGCCCCAGGACCGGACACAATGCCAGACGTGGACGTGGTGAGGAAGTCCCTGCCCACAGTCTCTCTGGGCAACCCACCCGAGTGCTTCATGATGCTCACAAGGCTTTTGGTTTGGATGCCTTGTCTCCAGCCTGAACCTCTCCAGTTTCAGGACTTGCCACCACCTCTCTCCCTGCCACCAGGCAGTGCTGGGAAGAGCCCGTCCCCATCCCCTTGCTGCCTTCCCCAGAGGCAGCGGGGTGTGCTGTGAGGTGCCCCGACGCCTTCGGGGCTGCACGCTGGGCTGCAGCGCTATTTGGGCAGGGAGCGAGGGGGAGGACAGGCTGTCGGGAATTCCTGAGAGGTGATTGGTGAAGGCCCAAGCAACAGGTGCTGGAGCCACCCAATCAGGTTGCAGTTCCAGTAACCGCCACTCCAGCTGAGCCGTTGGCGAGGTTGGAGCGGCGGGTGTCCCTTGGAGCTGAGCTTGTGGTTGTGGAGCTTATTCCTGGGAGATCTTCCCCCTCGGCGCCAGAGCTAGGAAAGGCTTCTCCCCGGCCCTGCCAGCTGCAGGCAGCTGCAGGCAGCTGCAGGCAGCCGGGGCACCAGGAGGCACGCTCGCAGCAGCAGAGGTGAGCTGGCAAGGGAAACCTCACCCTGGGCAGCTGGCAGGGTTTCCTTCTGCAGGGACTGGGGCATTTCTTTGCCCCTGCCCAGGCCAGCCCGTGACTGGGGCTTCTCTTGCTTTTCTAGCGTGACACCAGCTTCTGCAGGGCTGTTGACAGGGAGCAGCTCAACATGCCCAGCACCCCCCCACCGCAGCCCAGGGAGAGCAGGGCTGCGGAGCTGGACAGCCGCTGTCCCATCTGCCTGGGCAGCCAAGAGGACACCAGCCACGTGCTGCCGTGCCTCCACCAGTTTTGTTACAGATGCATCCTGCAGTGGGCCCGCACCAAGCCCGAGTGCCCCCTCTGCAAGAGGAGGATCTGCTCCATTGTGCACTCGGTGCAGGCAGATGACAACTTTGAGGAGCACGTCATCTCGCCACCTGCAGCTCCATCAGTTGTCCACCAGGAATCAGGAGGAGGTCCTGGCCATCCAGCTGTCCACAGCCCTGCAGCATCAGGACAAGAGCCTGCAGGGCAGGTGCCCAGGGCTCCTCCAGGTGACCTGCAGCCCGACATCTGGGCAACTCTCTTCCAGGAGCGCCCAGCTCTCCTGCAGACCCTTCTGCCCTGGGTCCTTGAGGAGCTGGAACTGTCCGTGCAGAACCAGCACTCTGCGGCACAGGTGATGGAGGATCTTGTTGTGCCCCTGCTGGTCCTCTACAGGCTGGATGAGGACACACTGAACCAGCTCCTGGGGGCCTCCCTCCAAGACATCACGGCCATGTTTTTGGAGCCAGCTGTTCAGGCCGCCATGCAACGGGCCGTCGGGGAGGCCTTTTTTTTCGCGGGGGCGGGGCTGCCGAGAGGCAGGAGCGTCCTGCTGCCTCCTGAAGGGGCCCTCCTCTCAGCAGGCCCCGAGCAAGAAGAGCACGAAGGCGCTCAGCCCCTCCGCTCTCCCCTCCCGCTGTGCCACCCCGGGCACAGGTGGCAGAGTCGGGGCCCAGGGCTCCAGTGGGCGGCCTCCAGCCCGACACCTGGGCCACCCTGTTTGATGACCACCCAGAACTCCTGCAGCGCATCATGCCCTGGGTCCACCAGCAGCTGGGGCAGATCTTTGCCGAGCATCCTTCTGTTGCAGCCACCCTGGGGGAGCTCGTCATGTACGTGCTGGGCTTCTCCGGGCTGGACGAGGAGGCC
>NW_009952890.1:7666-9450 GCF_000747805.2 Chaetura pelagica | reverse complement strand
CTGGGAGGCCCGGGTGCCGGCCGAGAGGCGGGAGCGTCCTGCTGCCTCCCGAAGGGGCCCTCCTGACTCTGCTCCAGCCCCCTCCAGCGGCCCTGCTGCAGCCTCTGAAGAGGAGCGTCCCACCAGCCCCACTGCTGCTCTGCAAGGGGGTCCCACAAGCACCACCAGCGTCCCCATTCCCGCCCGTGGGGAGCAGGAAGAGCAGGTTGAGGAGCCAGAGGAAGCTGTGGCCGGTCCCTCGACTCCCAGCCGGGGCAGGGACTGCTCCCCTGGGAGGCCACAGCGAGCCCCAAAGAGGAGAGCCAGCAGTCCCCAGGACTCCTCCCAGCCCCCCAAGAGGCCACCCCACCAGCAGCAGTAGAATGAGTTGTGCTGGCTGGGCTGGGGTTTCTCTGGCTGTCGTCTCTCCCTCTGCTGCTGCTGCTGCTGCTGTTCCAGCAAGCTGCTTCATCACCAGAGACTATCACCATCCATCAAGACAGGTGGCCTTCCCCTGCCCCCCTGAGTAGAACGGGCGCAGTTAACAGTGTCCTGAGCTGCATTCAGAAGACTTTGGCCAGCCAGACGAGGAAAACAAGTGAGCTGGAGCTGTTAGGCTGGTGAGGAGCAGCTGAGATCCATGTTGAAAAAGGCCTGAAGAGAGGAGGCTGAAAAGAAGGTCGAGCCAGGCTCTTCCCAGTGGTGCATGGTGACAGGAGAACGGACCCTGAAGAGGAGTCTGGACCTGATCCTGGGTAAGTGATCCTTCTCAATACCATAATTATGCTTCATACAAATACAGAAGACACTTAGGAAAACATTCACAAGTACCTACAGGAATGCAACCAACCCCTGTGTATTTAGCAACTTTTCCAAAGCTATTCAGCTGGTAATGGTTCTTTTCAGAAATTACAGACTTGGTCCCTATCAGTGAAGTCCTTAGCCAGCAGTGCAGCAGTGGTGCAGCCCTTCCTGCCTTCACGTTGTCTCATCTCCAGTCTCAACCCATTAGGAAGCAAGCTCTGTACCCCCAAGCACTGCTCCTGCAGCTCAGCAGCAGAGGTATCACTGCTCACCTTCTTCCCCCCCTTCTCTCTTGCCCAGAGGAGGACCTTGAGCGACAGGAGCCTGGAGAGGCTGTTGGAGGGCCAGGCAGAGGTGAGCGTGGCTGCCTTTCACCTTCCTTGGGCTGGTACGGGTGGCAGGGAGGAGCGGTGAGAGGGATCAGCTTGTGTGGGAGGGGAGGGAGGTTCCTGCGGTGCCATTCCTGGAGCAGAGAGGGTTGGGGAGCCTCCAGGAACACCAGCTTATCCAGGCTGGTGGTGCTGAGAAGAAACCCGCTGTGTGGGGCAGGGAGCCTGGGAGGGCAGAGGGTCCCAGCTGTGCCATGCTCAGGCTGCTGATGCTGGTGGCCCTTTTCTGCTGCGGGGCTGCTCTCTAAGCGCAGCCTGGTTCTTGCAGGCTGGCCCCAGGGAAGGGCCTGAGGCATCCCCATCCAGCAGCAGAGGGGGACTTCTCCGTGTACCGGGTGAGTTTTGGAAAGAAAGGCAACCTCCTGCAAGAGGTTGAGCTGCACTCACTTGTCTCCTGAGTGTTGCCATGCAGGTTGAGGAGCCCGAGGGACAACGAGGAGCAAGGAGACCCGCTGAGCAGCAGCCACTTGTCACAGCTTGGAGGAGGGCAGGATGATGAGGGCTGGGACAGGCTGTCCTGCTGTCCTGTTGGCTCTCAGGAGCCTCTGAGCCAGAGCCACAGCTCCAGCCACTGGCTCCCTGCCTGTCCTTCTGCAGTGCCCAACACCGAGC
>NW_009952890.1:1186-7588 GCF_000747805.2 Chaetura pelagica | reverse complement strand
GCCAGCAGCAGCAGTGGGAGGAAGAGCAAGGGGCTGCCCTGGCCCTTTGCTCTGCAGCAGAGCCCGTCCACTGCCCAGGCTGCAGGGCAGGAGGGCTCTGGCTGCAGCAGGGCACTCTTTGGGCAGCCCCCGGCAGCGCTCTGCGAGGAGGATGACGTGCTGAGCCCGTCCACTGCCCAGGCTGCAGGGCAGGAGGGCTCTGGCTGCAGCAGGGCACTCTTTGGGCAGCCCCCGGCAGCGCTCTGCGAGGAGGATGACGTGCTGCCCACCCCCCCCAGGTCAGCCAGCCTGGACAGGGGGTCCCAGCCCTCCCTTTGCCTGCTCCTCGGCCAGCGTCCCCAGTGGGGTTGGGGGATTGGGTTCTCCAGGCCCAGCGAGGAGCCAGGTCTGGAGCCACTGCTGTTGGAAGGCAGCTCCTCAGCCAAGTCGCTGTCCTCCTGCCTCTGCTGCAGGAGCTGCTGGATGTCCTGCAGAAGCAAGGACCGAGGGAGGAGGAGATACTCAGCAGAGCTGCCAGCGGGATGGAGCCGTGGGAGCTGCGGGAGGCTCTGGACCACAGGGAAGACGTGATCCTGGGAAGCCAGCCTGTGCTTTACACTGTTTAGTTGTTTTACCCTTTTGCTGTTTAATTCTTTCTATGTTTTTTATTTGCACTGCTTAAGTTTTTGACTGTTTTGCTGTTTCATTGCTTAAGAGTTTTAAATTTGCACTGTTTAATTATATCACTGTGTAATTGGTTAAATATACTTGTTTAAATCCTTCATAGTTTCACTGTTTCATTATTTCTCGGTTTGAATGTTTAATTGTTGAAATATTTTATAATTACACTGTTTAATTGTTTGACTGTTTTGTTGTTTCATTCATGTTTTATATTTACACTGTTTAATTAAAACACTGTTGGCCTGGTTAAACGTTTGATAGTTAGACTCTTTTCACTGTGTCCACTGTTCTGTAAACCGAGACGACGGGAGGGACGATTCCTGAAGCAGCAGCAAAAGGTTTTGTTAAGGATCCGGCACTTGGTCTTGCAGGACAGAAGCAGAGGAAAGTGGGGTGCTCCCAGAACTGATCTGGCATTTGCATTTTTTGTACCCCAAATCCTTGTTTAGGGTTAGTGTGGCGGGGTTTGGGGGGGACCCACAAGGGTGACTCCTGTGAGAAGATGCTGGAAGCCCCCCACAGCTGCAATTCCAGCCTGGCCTCTGGCCAAGGCCCAGCCAAGCAGAGACGCTGGATGAGCCTCTGTGGGTGACATATTCAAGACAGGGAAAAGGGACCTTTTCCTCTACAGTTATCCCTAACGGGATAGTCCAGCGAGTGGACCAAGAACACTGGCATGTTTACGTTACTGCCGAAACTCCAGGGTCGAGTCTTCGTTCTGCTGCCACAGAGGCTACCAGAGCGGAAGAGTCGTGTTTGTAACTAGATGGACAGCAAAGCTGGCCAGAGATATTCCATTCCATATGTCTGCGTAAGCTCAGAGGAAGGTCAGAGATCACAGAAGACATCTTCCTTCCTTCTTCTTCCCTTCTCTTCCATCCATGCCCGGTGCCCGGGGAGGACTCCGTCCATCCATCGCTATTGACCCCCAGACTCCAGCTCTCCTGACCAAGTTCTGGGCCCCTCAGGTCAAGAAGGACGGGGAACTGCTTGAGAGAGTGCAGCACAGAGACGATGAAGGGAGTGGGGCATCTCCTGAGTCAGGATCTGCTGTCTGTCTAAAGAGAATACTGGCAGGATGCATTTGGAGGCCTGGCTTTGCTGGAGTACAAGCTTTGCATCTTGTGCGACAGCTGCTCTTTGACGGGACCCGCCATTACAAGCATGGACTTCATCCACTTGATACAACAAGGAATGAAAACCCACAAGAATAAAAAACCGGGAGACATTCAGCAAGAAGAGAATTCCTTTTTTATCCCCTTTTGCCTATTAGCGTCCTACCTCATCATGCCTGTTTTGGCAACCGCACTTGTTTCAGCCTTTCACATGGCGAGTTAACAAAAATTAACAACATGGGCATTTTCACTCACAGGAAGAGACTTAAAAGCCAATTTACTCTTCCCTTGAAGTATTACAAGAATATTTACAATTCCTGTTCCAGATTTGCCCTGAAAACAATCAAAACCTGTTAGAAAAATCCTATGTCTGGTGTGAACAGAGTTTCACATTCTTAGATCTCACATGCAGTCACAAAAGCAAAAATTGTGATCCAGATCTTGGTTGTATTTGTTAGGTCAACTAACAAATAACAAAGCTCAGATTCCTGGGGGATGCATGTAGGTACTTGCATGCATTGGCCATGAAAATATAAAGAAAACAAAAAGAATAATCATGTTCCAGTCTCGTGAAATTCCGTTTCACCACGGAACTTGTTGTTCTTTGGAAATACATGGTCCAAATTCCTTTTAAAAAATCGGAGGAAAAAACTTCCACAGTACTTAATGAATTTCCATAATAATCTGCACACAATAGCGAGACAGACAGCTCCTTTGCCCAGTATAGTTTTAGTAACACATTTAGGCATAGAACCTGAGACCCCTCCTTGGCAGAAGGAACAGATAAATAAATCAATGCAGGGGAAGAAAACAACCCACCACCCTCAGTCATTAGCCTAGGAGCCACCTCTATCCTCAGCCCCTGGGGAGGTAAATGTTTCAATGGTTGCTTCTTCAGTTTTTGTTGTATCTTTGGTATATGTAATCTATGGTGTGCCATCAACACCTGCCCCTCTCACAGCCCTTTTTCTGCCTTTCCTGAGGGGTTTCATGCTCAGATGTTCCTCTTCATCCCTGGCCCTACCAGTCACGCCAAGAAGGGCTTTGACTAGAAGGCGACAGAGGAGGTCTCTTGTCCAGCAACTGGCTCAGGGCAGGGTCAGCAATGAACAGAGACCTGGGTGCTCTGGGTCGTGGCCACTCAATGATGCTCACAAGGCTTTTGGTTTGGATGCCTTGTCTCCAGCCTGAAACTCTCCAGTTTCAGGACTTGCCACCACCTCTCTCCCTGCCACCAGGCAGTGCTGGGAAGAGCATTTTACAAGAACGCAACAATGTGGGTATCTAAAGCACCACCAGCAATGTCAGAATTGTATCCTGTAGCTATAAATATTCCACAGAATTTTTCTGAAAGAATATTTTGGCAGCAGACACTGACAATAGGTACCAGCTATTTTGGAGACTGAGATAGGTGAATTTATGGAAACCTCCATCAAACACTGTACTGTTTCTTGTTCTTGTTGCATCAACTGAAGTCAACAGCCATTCAAACAATACTATGACTACTGCAGGAAAGAAATAAGTAGAATCGCACTCATTCAAGCTCTCTCTATTGAAGAGGGGAAGAGGAAAGAGGGATATGCCCGATGCCTGTCCCATTCTTTCTTGTGTTTTGGGTATACAAGCAGCCCCTGTGCTTCGGGAAGCAAAGGGCTTGGGAGTGCCAAGGGCTGTGTGGAGTCACAGGGACATGTAAAGGGCTGTGGGAGGCCTAAGGGGCGTGCAACATCAGCCTGTGCACAGGGGTGTGTGAGGGCCCCGTGTGCACAAAGGAAGGGGTGTGCAAAGGGTTTGCACGTGCACAGGAGTGTGCAATGGCAGAGGAGCGTGTAAAGGGCTGCGAGAGACCCGGGCTGTCAAGGGGGTCCCGTCCCAGTAGTGGAGCTCGGGGGAGGTGACCTTTTAGGCAGTCTGTTGCAGGGCCAGGAGCCACCACGAGGACTCAGGAGGGACAGAAACATCCGAGCAGCCCCTGTCACTCCGCCAGCCCTGGGGTGGAAATCACGACACGTGCCCCTAAGTGGTCAGAAAAGGCTTTATTCCACACAAGCCTGGCTAATTAGGGGTAGAGGATATCCAGGATAAACATCCCAAGGTCTAACAGGGAGGTAAGATAACTACACTTAACACCTAACTAAGAAAACAATGCTCAACACCCCACAAAGAGTTAACTACACTGAACACCTCACTCCTAAGGGAACACTACCTAACTCCTAAAGGCTCAGGAAACAAGGTGCTGCTGGGCCCGGAGCAGAGGGAGCACAGGGCCTCTGCAGCTCTGCCTGTGGCACAGCTCTCGCCTGCTGCCCCTGTCTCCCACAGACGCTCCCTGGGGGGAACCTGTGAGATGTGATTGTGCCCAAAGCGCGCAGGGCCGAGCAGAGGGGCTGGCAGCACCATGTCCATCAGGGCTGCCCACTGCAGCTGAGTGCCTGGAGCAGTGCCCGGGCCCCCATCCCTCGCGGGCCTCCCCGGGCCGCTCCTGCGGGCGCTGCGCAGGCTCAGGGCTGGCAACCATCTCCGGGGACCCGCCTGGCGCTGGCCCGGGAGGAGCCGGGCTCCTCGCTCTCTCTGGCCCTGCTGGAGAAGCAGAAAGCCTTGCGCAGAGCCCTGAAGACCCTCCGGAGGAGGGAGGGCCGGCGCCGCCGGGCCTGGGCTGGCGGGAGCTCAGTGATGGCAGCGGGGGAAGGAGAAGTGCGGGCGAGGGGCTGGGCGGGTTGTGAGGGGCTGTGCAGGGCACGTTCCTGTTCCTCATTCCCTGCCTCTGCTGCTGGGTCCTCCTCGATGGCTCCCTGGGTCACAAGCACAGCCCTGCCTGTGACCTCCCTCACGGTGAACTCTTCAGTGTCCAGAAGAGTCGGGTCATCATGTGAGGGGCTGTGCAGGGCACGTTCCTGTTCCTCATTCCCTGCCTCTGCTGCTGGGTCCTCCTCGATGGCTCCCTGGGTCACAAGCACAGCCCTGCCTGTGACCTCCCTCACGGTGAACTCTTCAGTGTCCAGAAGAGTCGGGTCATCATGTGAGGGGCTGTGCAGGGCACGTTCCTGTTCCTCATTCCCTGCCTCTGCTGCTGGGTCCTCCTCGATGGCTCCCTGGGTCACAAGCACAGCCCTGCCTGTGACCTCCCTCACGGTGAACTCTTCAGTGTCCAGAAGAGTCGGGTCATCATGTGAGGGGCTGTGCAGGGCACGTTCCTGTTCCTCATTCCCTGCCTCTGCTGCTGGGTCCTCCTCGATGGCTCCCTGGGACACAAGCACAGCCCTGCCTGTGACCTCCCTCACAGTGAACTGGGCAGTGTCCAGCAGAGCCGGGTCATCATGGGAGGGGCTGTGCAGGGCAGCTTCGTTGAGTTCTTTCTCTGCTGCCATGTCCTGCTGGCCAGGTCCCTGGGACACCATCACAGCCCTGCCTGTGAGCTCCCTCACAGTGAACTCCTCAGCATCCAGCAGAGCCAGGTCATCATGAGAGGGGCTGTGCAGGGCACGTTCCCGTTCCTCATTCTCTGCCTCTGCTGCTGGGTCCTCTTTGATGGGTCCCTGGGACACAAGCACAGCCCTGCCTGTGACCTCCCTCACAGTGAACTGGGCAGTGTCCAGCAGAGCCGGGTCATCATGGGAGGGGCTGTGCAGGGCAGGTTCCCTGTGCTCTGCCTCTGCTGCTTGGTCCTCCTGGCTGTGTCCCTGGGTCACAACAACCACAGCCCAGTCTATGACCTCCCTCACAATGCTCTGGGCAGTGTGTAGCAGAGCCAGGTCATCATGGGAGGGGCTGTGCAGGGCAGGTTCCTCGTGCTCCGCCTCTCCTGCTCTGTCTTGTTCACTGACTACAGGCGATGGTGCTTTGGCCTTGTCTTGTGCCGCACGATGCAGAGGCTCCTCTTCCTCAAGAGCTCTCAGCAAGGCAGAAGCTGCCAGCTCAGCCTCTATGATGCTCTCGAACTCAGAAGATGGGCTCTGCTGGCCACCTTCTGCCCCTCTTGCAGGCTCTGTGCTTGAGCTGCTGGCTTGGCTGGGTCTTTCCTGGGAGCAAGTGTGGGGGTCCTGAAGGAGCTCTGGGGGAAAGGGCTTGACTCCAATCTTGTGGCCACCGATAGCATCTGTTTGAGGCAGCTCTTGGCGGCTGTCACTTTCTTGCTCCTCTGCCTCCTTCTGGGCCAAGGCCCCTGGCTTGTCTGCCGGTGCTGGCGGGACTTTCCTCCCTGCTGCCCCCACCTGATGCTCTCCGGCTCCACGGGCTTCCAGCCATTCCAACGTCTCCTGGTTGCCCATGGCAGCCTGTGGGATTTCCCCCCGGGGAACCTCCAGCTGAGGCAGCTTCAAGCTCACTTTGCAGACCTGGAAGGAGAGCACAGGGATGATGGTAAAGGCAGCCTGGCGCCCAGCAGCAGATGCCTGGTGGGCACCGGCCAGCAGTGGTTGCTGGGGCAGGGATGCAGGAGATGACGGGGCTGCAGCGCTGCAGAGCAGCAGCTGATTCCAGGCAGAGGGAGGCTCCATCACCCTGTCCTTCCCCCACCCACGCCCTCCTTGGCACTCACCTTCTTGGCTGTGACACTGAGCTGCAGCGGCCTCCTAAGGGAGAAACACTGCTCCTCGCCCTCCTGCTGCTGGAGCTGCCTCTCCTCTTG
>NW_009952890.1:0-251 GCF_000747805.2 Chaetura pelagica | reverse complement strand
CTGCTGCGGGCCTGCGGCCAGCCTCTTGGCGGGCTGAGAACGGGCCTTCTTCTCCTTCTCCATGGACATCTTGGCGGTCCACTGCTGCAGACGATCCTCGGGTGTCCAGGGGAGCTGCTGCCTCCTGAGGGAGATGCTCTCCTGGGAGTGGGCATCCCAGGGCTCGGCTTCCTTATATACCCCCATCGTCACCAGGGAGACCCTCGTCACAAGGGTGTCTGGGCAACAGGCCCCGCATCACAAAGGGCTGG
>NW_009952889.1:0-1006 GCF_000747805.2 Chaetura pelagica | reverse complement strand
GAGAGAGAAGATGGTGAGGTCTACTGATGCTGCTGCGTGGGCTAGGTTGGCAGCTAGTGAGGGGTATACGGTTCAGCCTGTTCAGCTCCTGCCTCCACTGTTGAGGAAGCTAGTAAGAGTAGGAATGAGGTGGGAAGTGGTCAGAAGCTTATGTTGTTTATTTGTGGGAATGCTATGTCGGGTGCACCAAACATGAGGGGAACTAGTCAATTTCCAAATCCTCTGGTTATGATTGGCATAACCATGAAGAAGATTATTATGAAAGCATGGGCATTTATGATTACGTTATAGATTTGGTAGTCTCCTAGGAGGGCTCCTGGTTGTCCAAGTCCTGCTCGGATGAGTAGGCTGAGGGCAGTTCCCACTATGCCGGCTCATGCTCCAAAGATTAAGTATAAACTGCCAATGTCTTTGTAGTTTGTTGAGAATAATCACCGGTTTATGAAGGTCACAGGTAAGATGGCTGAGTGTTAATGCCTTAGGCTGTAGTCCCTTTTACAGGGGGACTACATTTAATTCCTCTTCTTATCGACTCTGTAGTGAAGTTCATGGTGAGTTGCAAGCTCATTGATGTGCATTAAGAGTGTATCGGAGTCTTGTAGGTGGAGGCCTGCTGGTTTGGGCACCTAGCTGTTAACTAGGAGGTTGTGGGATCAAGGCTCACCTGTCCAGGTAAGGTGCTAGCTTAATGAAAGTGTCTGGGTTGCATTCAGGAGATGCAGGTTAATGTCCTGTGGGTAAGGGTGGGGATTAGAGTGTTTGTTGGTTTGTAGATGTGCCACTGTTTTATGTGGTTTGTGGGGTTGGGGGGAAGTGTAATTGTTGAGTGGTATGCGAGGCATAGGTCGAAGAAGAGCCCTAGTAGGGAGACAATTGCGATGATTGCGGCTGCTGCAGTTATTTCTTGCTTGGTTAGCTCTTGAATGGTAAGTCATTCGGGTAGGAAGCCTGTTAGGGGTGGGAGTCCAACTAGGGATAGGAGGGTTATTATTAGGGTTGCATTTAG
>NW_009952888.1:29056-41100 GCF_000747805.2 Chaetura pelagica | reverse complement strand
AACTCTCTGACTCCTTCCTTTCAACCAGAAACCATTTGTCAGACCCCTGTTTAACCTCATGCACAAGTTTGTTCGGTTTGGTTTGCGGATCCCATCCTGGACCTCATACAAAATTAATTGTTGACATTCCTTTAGTCTGTCCAGGTCCTTCCTGGAGTTTGCATTCCAGTCCGGGTTCTCCCTGGGCATAAGATGGTTAATATAATCTTGTGGATATTTATATTCCATTTCTTTAGCTTTTTCAACTCTTCACTGTTCTCATTATAGAAGAGGGTTATTTTATATAATTATTATTTTTTTTTACTCATTATTGCTTTGAGTAGCTCAAATACTTTTTTTTTCATTGGCCCCCCACACTATTTCCAATTTAACAGGTCCAGTGCTTTAAGAGGGGCATGCACATCAACAAGCCATCCCTCCACCTTGAATGCTTATCTTAAAGGGGCATGAACAGCGGGACACTGCCCCCCTCTCCCAGCCACCTGACTGGAATCTGTATCCTCCAAACGTCCACTCGCTCCCATTTCACTACCCCTCCTATTGCCAGGGTGGAGAGGGAGAGCTGAGGGTTTCATTAACTGATCCTCCATATTCTCATCCCCTTTCATTGACTTACAACTTTCCTTAGTAAACTCACATCTCATTATCATAAAACCATCCACACACAGCACATCTCATCCTCCTTCATGTTTGCAAAACCACATGACTGCAATCCACAAATCTTCAAAGGCTCACTCCCAAACTTATTCCAATCTCCAGAATACATCCTAATGGTGAGCATTTAGTAATGTCACATCCTACTGAGGATACATTATCATGTTACAAGACACAAGTGAAACAAAAGGGCAATACCAGACACAAGCTAAACACTTTTTAACAGTTACCAGACAAGTAAGACAACTAAATTTTTCACAATACCATCTTTAGAGCGGATCAGAGGGATCCCACAGTTCCTTTGCCACTCCGGATGATTTTGCAGGGAAAAGAACATATCTGCATATGATACTTCAATCCATTTTACTCTCTCCTGAGAAATAATGTAAATTGAAGGAGGGTATTATAATTTGGGGTCCCATTCATTGGCCACTTTTCTTCATTTTCTAATTGATATGGTGGCCACCATTGGTTACAATATTTGATGAGAGTCTTTTTACTAAGTGACTCTCCCAGCCCCTCTGCAATGTTCTTCCAGTAGGCCTGTATACAGCCCAGGGGACATTTCTTAAGAATTCAACTGTCCTGTGTGTTTCTCATTTTTTAACCCAACACAATATACTTCAGTGAGACTATAAATTCTTCCCACATCCTCCCCACAATTAATAATGCCAATAATACAATTGTCTCTAAAATACATACATTAGTCACATAAGACATAGGGTACTGGGACACTTACAAAACACACATTATCAATTATCAATTCAGTTATTATCCCTTCAGCAGCTGCTATGACATTTCAAGTTACTATTAACCAAACTTTGCTATTGTTTCAATTTTAAAGAGGAGATCTCTAAACATAGTTACAAATGACAAAACTTTCACTTTGTTTGTCTCCAGCCGCGCCCCTTGCAGAGCTGCGGAACCGTGGATCAGAACTCCACACTCGCTTCGTACTTAACTGCACGTCTCAGTCACACACACACCCAATTCATAAATCTTTCAACCAATCTCATGAGATAATACAGTTCCCAAAGCAAAAATCAGTATTTCCAATAATAACTCAATAGGGATCGAGAGCATTGTTGTCGGACCTGAGTCAAACTGTGACACCTGTTTCTCTTTTTTTTTTTTTAACCCAACACAATATACTTTAGTGAGACTATAGATTCTTCCCACATCCTCCCCACAGTTAATAATACCAATAATACCATTGTCTCTAAAATACATTAGTCACATAAGACATAGGGTACTGAGACACAAAACACATATTAAACAATTATCAATCCAGTTATTATCCCTTCAGCAGCTGCTAAGACACTTCAAGTTACTATTAACCAAACTTTGTTATTGTTTCAATTTTAAAGAGATCTCTAAACATAGTTACAAATGACAAAACTTTTGCTTTCTTCGTCTCCGGCCGCGCCCCTCGCAGAGCTACAGAACCGCGGATCAGAACTCCACGCTCACTTTGTGCTTAACTGCACCGCGGATCAGAACTCCACACTCACTTTGTGCTTAACTGCACGTCTCAGTCACACACACACCCAATTCACAAATCTTTCAACCAATCTCATGAGATAATACAAATCAGTATTTCCAATAATAACTCAATATCCAGATAACATTTTCCAAGTTCACAGCGTAAAATAACATTTGCCGAGTCTGATTACCAGGAAATCAATAATTGTACAAGCCCACTCTCCTGAGCTTATACCGCCAAAGCACACTCACGCGTGCTGAACCAAAAGCACACTCTACTGTGCTTTCGCCACCCTGCGGGGTTCTCACGAACTCCGACTGACGAGGTAGCCTTCCAACTGACCGGTCCCAAAAACAAACACACAAAAGAATGCCTTATTCTTACCAGAGGTCCTTGTTTGCTCCCGCGTGGATCCGCCGAATCAGTGAGTCCCTCCAGAGAACTCTCTGGGGCCAGCCTAGGGGTCACTGATGCGGCGGAGGTTCCCGCAGCCGAGCAGAGAAAAGGGTCCCATCTGGGTTGCCAACTGAAACAAAAATTTTGGAGCTTCCAAACCCCCTTGCTTTCTAACACTCCTCACCGCAGTGGGAGGCTAGGTGCGGCTGGGTAAGGATTCCAAGATAAAGACCCAATAACAACAAACAAGCTGTTATTGATCAGGCATTCTTTATTGCAGCGCTGGGCAGCACTGGGGATTCTCCAACATGAGGGCTCCAAGGGGAGCAGTGAAACACCCCAACTAATATACACCAAAAACATGCATATTCAGTTCTATGTCAATGAGCCCCCAGAATTCTTTTACATAGTCATTCTTGGAATTGGCTATCTTTGTAATTATGCATGCTTGAAGGTCTCCTGTGGGGGTCTTTGTTGATTCTAGTCTTTTGTAGTCTCTGTTCCCGTCTCTCGTCCTGTCCTGTCTCCAGTCTGCCGCTGGTAGATTGCCCAGGTGGGTCAGAGTCCACATGAGTGTTGTCTGTAGGTGCCACAGGGTCTTAGAAGACTTGATGTTATTACAACCTACAGGATGCTTGGCATAGTTGACTGATAGTTTCACCAAGCACCTTGTTTTAAAAGCAACCCTCTTAGTATAGCAAATTCATTATTTTAGTAAACTTTTATTAGGCTATATTTCTATTGAATTTACTAACGAATATCCTATGATGTATCATTTCAGTCATCATTTATGGCCATGGGCAAAACAGACTCAACTTGGAGAAAAATAATAATTTACCACTAATCAAATGCACACAGTGTTGTCCCAAAAGCAGGGTCCATTACCTGGTGTGCAAGAAGCCAATCCACAGAGTTGAGATATTTGCTTTAATACCTAGTTCTGTGCAGAAAAGGGAGCAGGGTGCTATTTCACAAAGCAAGCTCCGTTTCCCAAAACACAAGTGTTAATTTTATACCAAAAAAATGTGAGAAAGAACTTTATTTTTAACATTATTCTATCACTCTATTACCATAAAATTCAGTCACTGAAAGAACCCTCTAACACCTTAAGGTTTAGAAGGCAGGCATTCTTTATTGCAGCACTGGATGCACGAGGGGCGGGGGAGGGGAATCGTTCCTCCTAATGTATATGCCTCAATTAACAGGCAAGACTTATGTTGTCCTACGAGATTCATATGCATCAGATTTCCTGGAACTATTAATAATATTTGCATTCTCATTACACATGCACTTTAAGCCTCTAGGGGTCTTTGGTGGTCTTCTGGGGTCGCTCTGAAGTGTCCTTTGGTTGAACCTTTCCCTTTCCTGCACGGTATTGGGACCCGTATGGTTATCATCTTCTTTCTGTCTTGCTGGTCTCACCTAGTTCTTAACTGCAAGGCCCCCAGTTCCTTGAGCTTGTTCCCTAATTACATAAAAAAGGCCTGGAGACTGCTCAGGTAAAATGCCAATCAGCATGACCATAAAAGGGATGATGGAATGCTGCCTATTGTTAAAGGTATCAACACCCGATTAGTCAACTAATTCCTTGCTTCCATTTAATGGAATGCTCAGGAATTTCACTATGCATGCTTGTCACAGTTTGACTCAGGATCGACAACAATGTTCTTGATCCCCTCCCCCTCCCCCTCCCACCCAGGTAGGGAAGGAGAGAGAGAATGAGAGAGAGAGACTCTCTGGATTGAAAACTAAAGTACACAACTTTAATTCAATACCAATGCTAAAAGAAAATATATACAAATGTGTTCAGGTATGTGCAAACCCCTACTGCCTCCCCCCACCCCCAGCAACTCCCACAGCACTCTCCTTAGCTGCAAACATTTCCAAAAAGTCTTGGACTGCTGCCAGAGAGAGTGCAGAGTTATGAGGGTCAGGAGAGCTCGACCCTAGGGGTCAACTGTGATGGATGTGTCACCAAATATGGGAAAAATAACTTATCAACACCAATGTGATGTAGATAAGCAGATACTTCTTTATTGACACACAGAGGATACGGGGGATAACTCCTCCTGGCATATCCTGAATTGCATTACAATCAACAGGTTTTTATACATTAAATTTCTATTGTCTAAAATATTTAACATAAAAATGCATATAATGCTTGCTTGTAATTATTCATTAAGTTTTACCTTTGCATTTATTGGCCCTTTTGAGTTACATAACTTCATACATATTAATTTCTAACAAAAATCATTGGTCACCCTATTGATTGTAGTCCCTGATATTCAAACCAGGTTGACATTGGGAAAGGGGATATGCAAGCAGCATAGCTGGTTACTGTGACCTTGGCTACCATGTGATAGGTTCAGGATTTATTATTGTATTATTCTTTCCACGGTAACTGCTTAAGCATATCTTACTCTTTATGCAACACTAGACCTTAGGTACTTGTACGTACCACTTGTCTAGTACATGCGGTTTCTGTGACTACTGAAGTAAAACATAATTGCCCACTCCCACTCCCAATATGATGCCTATATGAATAGTTTCTCCTAAAAGCCTTGTCCTGCTCAAGTCTGACCAGGCCCAGGCCTTCTAAATAATCAAAATTTAGTCAATTCAGTAACATTTCCCCCTTTGAAAGTTTTGAAAATTATTTCAATGCTTTCACAAAAAAAAATACTACACTTTTGCTTCACTATATGCTGGCGGGAGCCTTGTTACCATTCATCTTTCATCTTGTTTTGACACTGCACTTATGATCATTTGATTAAATGCAGTTTTGCTGTTAATTTGCCTTTTCAAACAAGCATAGATCAACATTATAATTAGGAAAGCTAGTAATAAAACAATATGTCAATTAATTATTTTATCCATAAACTCACATTCCATCCTAATCCACTAAAAATCTTATCTACCCAGTCTTCTGACATATCTTCTCGAATTTTCTGAGTGTCCCCTCCAATCTTCCCTAGTAATTCTAAATCATGTTTCACATCCTGGGTTACATTTGGAATGTCTATACAGCAATGGTCTACCCTGCCCCTTAGGTGTCCACAAACCCCATGCTCCTTTAATAAGAGCAAATCTAATGCCATTCTATTTTGTAAGGTCATTCTTGAGCTTGCCTGTAACTGCAAATTTAATTCTCTGAATCCCTTCTTGGTGACATTTGTCAGTTTTTCCACCTGTCTGATCAGTTTATAAAGCCATTCCTATTTCTATATGATGCTATGGGATTTAAGAGAGATTCTAGAGCCCAGCCAATTTTTACTCCTGTTGATGGTTCATTCCATGTTTCATCTGTTTCCGACCTCTTTACTCGCCTTATTTCCAGATTTTCTAGGGATCCCTTAAAGGGAAATTTTTTCCAAATTGGGCACAGGGTTGGCATACCTAAGGTGATCTCTTTTACTTTTCCGTCCAGAGGTAAATGTGTTGTCCAGATTCCATCACTCATTGCCCAAACTAAGTGTTCTGGGCTCTGAATTGTAGTTTTTCTACAGCTAAATATTGTTCCTCTCCTGGGTATATATGTTGCAGTTAAATTTAGACCATTCTTAAGTCCTCAACATAAACATCATATTTTAAAGCTGCAGCCAAAGGGGGAATATTTTGGATTGCTAGGTTTACAGTACTGCAGTTATATACCTTTTCACATTTCCACCTAGATACTACTTTTTCCTTTTCTCGCAGTGTACTTCCTTTATCATTTACTGATTAAAACACTGCAAAAGCTGTCCCATCCCATGTAAAGCACCAGGAAGTTCTAGCCATATACTGAAATTGAGAGAATATAGTCATGGACCATATAGAATCCCTTCGCACTTCTGTCTGTTGGTTATTCTGATTGGTTTCCTGGCATTTAAGTTCCATAATTATTCGGCTAACATTTCTCTTAATTAGTTCAGTGTAAGAACAATATCCTCTATTACTTTTATCACAGGTCGGTTCCACTACAAAGAAAACACATCTGAGCTGATAGATCTCTTATTGATTCAAAATAAGAATTTGGTAACTTTTGACAATCAGCTGTATTCCCTGGGTATTTCCATCTTTTCCGAATATTTTCTATTTGTTCTCTCCATTCAATATGGGGAACCTGTTTGCAGTGGGTAGCCTCATTTTTGTGCTCTAAATTGGTCAAATTCACTGTTAAAATTCCCCATGGAATAGATTCACCTACTGCTCTTGACATTGGTAGGCAAGCAGTAATCTGTGTCACTTTCTGCAAATTGGCAAGTTGTTTAATCAAGTCAACCATCAAATTTTCTTCTGGTGCTTTCCTTGGGAAGTGTATCAGCTGATCTGTTTCTACCCGCCTTTTATTCCTTGCCCTCAGATCTAACTTATCCTCATAATTCTCAGTTTCATTTTGTTTTTCAATTTTTTTCTCAAACCAGGCTCCCACTAGCATTAGTCTCCAAATCAAAATAAGATCTATAACAACAATCCCAAACTAGTATGTAAATTTAAACGTTTTAAGGTTAATTTTAAAGTATCTGGATTGATGATCTTCCATGAAGGGGGTGCCTTCTTTGCTCTGGTGTAGTGGATCCATGCCTCTGATTCTGCAATCTTGATAGCTGTAAAGGTAGTTAGCAGCACCAGAAAGGGTCCTTTCCAGTGTTCCTGTAAAGGTTCAGAGGTCCATGTCCTCACATAGGCGTAATCTCCAGGTTGAAAATCATGTACTGGATTTTCTAAGGACAGGGGTCTGTTCCACACCATGGCGTTCTGAAGTGCAATTAAGGGTTTTCCTAGAGAAAGCAGTTATACACATCCTGTTTTCCTTTTACATGCATGCTTGTATTTGGGTCTGGGGATTCATATGGTTTCCCATATAGTAATTCCTAAGGACTGACCAGCTGTACCCTGATTTGCAGCAAGGCCAATGGGAGTGCCTGAGGCCACTTCAAATTAGTTTCTTGACATATTTTGATAATTTGTCTTTTTGGTGTCTGATTAATCCTTTCTACTTTTCCACTAGATTGTGGCCTCCATGGTGTATGTAAATCCCAAATGATTCCCATGGCTTTTCATACACTTTGCACAACTTCAGCAACAAAATGTGGACCTCTGTACAAAGAGATCCCAACAGGGATTCCAAACCTTGGTATTATTTCTTGTAATAGCTATTTTACAACCTCTTTTGCCTGTGTAGTGCGACAAGGAAGGGTTTCTGCCAATCCTGTAAAAGTGTCAACCCCCACCAGAATATATTGATACCCGTTTTGTCTGGGTAGCTCTGAAAAGTCTATTTGCCAATCATCACCTAGTTCTGTGCCAGATTTGAGCTTACCCATCTGAACTTTTTTCTTCATCACTGGATTATTCTTTAAAAACATATCACATTTTGCAGTTATCATTTTGGCTATCCCTAACATTTTGACTGATACCACTTATTTTTAAAAGGGTAACTAAGGCTTCCACACCCTAATGACATGCTTGGTGTTTTGCCTGAATTATTTCTCTCATTAGGAGGGGTGATACTACTACTACTACTACTACCTTTTTTCTTCATCACTGGATTATTCTTTAAAAACATATCACATTTTGCAGTTATCATTTTGGCTATCCCTAACATTTTGACTGATACCACTTATTTTTAAAAGGGTAACTAAGGCTTCCACACCCTAATGACATGCTTGGTGTTTTGCCTGAATTATTTCTCTCATTAGGAGGGGTGATACTACTACTACTACTACTACCTGTCCATTAGGTGTGACCCACCATCCAGCTGAATTTTTCTTTGCATCCAATAGTTTTCCTAACTTATCATCTTCCTTTGAATATATAGATTCTTCCTTTGGAAGAGTTATTGTTTTGGTTGGAATCAAAGCCATTTGACTTTTCTCTTGCCACCTTCCTGGTAGCTCTATCTGCTAAGTTATTCCCTCCAATCTCTTTTGTATTTCCCACCTGATGTGCTTTACAGTGCATGAATGCCACCTGGGTAGGCTTCTGAATGGTTTGCAGTAATTGCAAAATTTTGTTTTGATGTTTAATATTTGATCCTTGGTAGGATTATAATCCTCTTTCTTTCCACAGGATTCCATGGACATGTACTACCCCAAAGGCATATTTTGAATCAGTCTAAATATTCACCTTCTTTCTTTCACTTAATTCAAGGGCCCTGGTTAAGGCAACAAGCTCTGCCTTCTGGGCTGACGTGGTGCCAGGCAATGCTTTCGCCTCTATGACTGAGTTCGCAGTTGTTACCGCATATCCCCATGTTCCACAAAATTGCTGCCATCTGTTTACAGCTCCCAGTCGGGGTCTTCTAACAGCATGTCCTTCAAATCCTCCCGACCGGAATACACATGTTCAATGGTGGTGAGGCAGTCATGTTCCGGTTGTCCTTCTTCCTTGTGAAGAACTTAGAAAAACTGCAGGATTCACCAGGTTAATTGTTTTCAAAATCACATAATCTTGTTCAGTTAATACCACCTGGTATTTCATCATTCTGCTAGGGGATAACCAATGTCCCCCCTTTCGTTCTAAAACAGTTATGACCATTTGTGGGACATACACTGTTGCCGGGAGGCGAGAGACAGACACACGATACTCATAGAGTTAAGGTGAATGCTCCGATTTTATTAATTATTACAGCTCCTTATATAGTATGCTTTATCAGGTGCACGCGGATAAACAATATTTATGATTGGTTGCATGCTGAGTTGCACGAGGCATATAAAATCGTTGATTGGTGATGAGCCTGTGTCCACGCGCGGTGTCGTAAGCTTTGCTCTGTTATTGAAGCAGTGCAGGTGTTGCTGAAGTGGTGCCAGGGAGTTATATAAGCAGTGCCAAGGAGTTTATATTTCTCTGATATTGTACCCGATCTGTCTCTGGTTGACACTGAACATTAGCCAACTATCTCTTAGCTGTTTTCTTTAATGTCTTTAAATAGACACTAGCCAATTATCTCTGGGTTGTTTGCCTTAATGTTTTCAGATAGCTCGAAGCCCAGGTTATAGGCTTCTAGTAATTTTCCATGTCCACTGTCCCTTAAAAACCCCTCTACAATACACTGTTATTGTTCTTCCCAAAGTCAGTTTTCGGGCTTCTTGGATAAGCATCACTGTAGCAGCAACTGCTCAGAGACAAGTAGGCCACCCCTTACTTACAGTATCCAGTTGTCTGGAGAAATATCTGATGGGTCTCTTCCAGCTTCCTATTCTCTGGGTCAGCACTCCTGTCACGGGCCGGTATCGGGGCTATCAGCTATCAGGATGCTTCTGTGACTTCCCCCCCCCCAGTGTGGAGAGGTTTGTGAATGAGAACGAGGGCTCACACGTGGCACTCGCCTCTCACTGCGGGACTGTATCTTAGAGGGTAGATTAGAACACCCCCACACCACGCTCACAAATTGTTACTGAGACCAATGTTTAGTTTACAAATTAATCGTTTTATTAAGGGTCAACACAAACTGAGGGACCAAGGTTCAGGAGAGGTAGTCTAGGTGTATATCAGAAAAGTGATTCAAAGGTACTATGGTCTTATTAAATGCACACTCTCGCTCCCAATATGATTCCTATATGAACAGTTTCTCCTAAAAGCCTCCTACGGGGGGGGTCATAGATCTCTCAGTAGTGTCTGAGCCAGCAGAGCAAAGACGTGACCTTGGAGTCCCAGCAATTACAAAAACATTCCAGCATTTGTTATCATTCCAAGCTGGAACACTTTGCTACTAGCTAAAAGAAAGCCTACTGAAAGAAAAAAAAAATCAGTAAAAGGAAAATTGGCTTCATCGTGGCTCAAACCAGGACAATGCTCAAAGAGTAAGGGGCTTGTTGTTAGTAGGGGTCCCTCTATCCTGTAGATGTGAATTTTAGTATGCTAATGGCTCATAAATATGGTGATTTCAATTACTCAAAGTGTTTTTCCCCAGTGCTCAAGGCTGTAACCAAGATAAGCTGTGGGGAGTACTGCTTTCCATCCCTTTCATCATTCTACCAGGTGTCTTGCAGGCCTGTCTCAGGACTGGGCTGTTGACTCCTTTGGGTGTTGTTGGGTGTTCTGGATGCTGGTTTAGCTGTAAAAAGAAGCAGGGTCAAGGGGCCTTCACGAGAAATCCAGTTCCTGGGAATCAGGTAGCAAGATGGATGTCGCCAGATCCCAATGGATGTGATTAATAAAATAAAAGCTATGCCCCCACCATCTGCTAAAAAGGACACTCAAACATTTTTAGGGACTGTTGGTTTCTGGAGAATGCATATTCCATGTTACAGTGAAATTGTGAAACCTCTCTATGAGGTCATCTGAAAGAAGAGTGACTTTAAATGGGGTCATGAACAACAGAAAGCTTTTGAGCAGATCAAAAAGAAGACTGTGCAAGCGATGGCCCTTGGATCAGTTCAAACAGGGCCAGACATCAAAAGTGTGCTCTACGCTGCAGCTGGGTACAACGGTCCCAACTGGAGCCTCTGGCAGAAAGCACCAGGAGAGACTCGAGGATGACTTTTGGGATTCTGGAGCCAGAGCTACAGAGGCTCTGAGGCCAACTACATGACCACTGAGAAGGAGATACTTACAGCATATGATGGAACTGAAGCGCAGCTCCTCCTTGCGCCCTGATTACCAGTGCTGGGATTCATGTTCCAGAGTAACCTTTGTCCTATCCATCATGCCACCGATGTAAATTGGAGTAAATGGACTGATATAATTACCCAGCAGGCTCAAATAGGAAGACCTAATTGTCCAGGTATTGTAGAAGCAATTAAAACTGGCCAGAAGGCACCCACTTTGGAATGCCACCACAAGAAGTGGTGAGACGAGCTCAAGAAGCTCCACCATATGATCATCTACCACAGACTGAGAAACAATTTGCTCTTTTCACCGATGGCTCCTGTTGTCTTGTAGGGAACCACCAGAAGTGGAAAGCTGCCGTGTGGAGTCCTACATGACTAGGTGCAGAAGCAGCTGAAGGAGAAGGTGAATCGAGTCAGGTTGCAGAGACGAAAGCCATCCAGCTGGCTTTGGACATTGCTGAGCGAGAGGGGTGGCCAAGACTCTATCTCTACACTGACTTGTGGATGGCAGCAAACGCCTTGTGGGGTTGGCTAAAGCAGGGGCAGCAGAACAACTGGCAGCAAAAAGGTAAACCTATTTGGGTCACTGACCTGTGGAAAGACATTGCAGCTCAGATAGAGAAACTGGTTGTAAAAGTGTGTCATGTAGATGCATATGTAATCAAGCCGCTGAGGAACATCAACATAAGCAATGAGGAGATGAGGCTGCTCAAGTGTTCCAAATAGACTTAGACTGGGAACGTAAGGGTGAGCTCTTTCTGGCTCGATGGGCCCATGATGCTTCAGGTCATCAGGGCAGAGATGCAATATACAAATAGGTCCATGACTGAAGGGTGGACTACTTAACCATGGATGCTACTGTGCAGGTTATCCGTGACTGTGAGACGTGCTGCAATTGAGCAGGCTAAACAGTTGAAATCTTTGTGGTATGAGGGGAGGTGGTCAAAGTACAGGTTTGGGGAGGCCTGGCAAATTGA
>NW_009952888.1:27047-28998 GCF_000747805.2 Chaetura pelagica | reverse complement strand
GGAAACAAGCACAGGATGGTTGGAGACATATCCTGTGCCTCATGCCACAGCCCGGAATACTATCCTGGGTCTTGAGAAGCAAATTTTGTGGAGACATGGTACTCCAGAGAGAATTGAGTCAGACAATGGGACTCATTTCAAAAACAGTCTTGTCACTGAGTGGGCTAAAGAGCATGGTATTGAATGGATCTACCATATCCCATACTATGCACAAGCCTCAGGGAAAGTTGAAAGGTACAGGGTAGCTTTTAACAGATCGTTGAAGGCAATGGGTGGTGGAACTTTCAAAAACGGGGAAAAAATTTGGCAAAGGTCACCAGGTTGGTTAATACCAGGGGATCCATCAATGGGGCTGGTCCCGCTCAATCAGATCTGTTACATACTGTAGATGGGGATAAAGTCCCTGTGGTATGTGAAAGAAACCTGCTGGGTAAAAGTGTTTGGGTCTATCCTGCTTCAGGCAAAGGTAAACCTGTCCGGAGTGTTGCTTTTGCTCAGGGATCTGGACATACCTGGTGTGTGATGATGGAGGATGGTGAAGTACAATATGTACCTCAAGGTAATCTGACTCTGGGGGAGAATTTGACAGCGGGTATAATATAGAGCCTGTATGTAATATCTGGTATAGAATAAGGGGTGGAATGTCCTGGTTTGAGCCAGGATGAAGCCAATTTTTCTTTTACTGATTTTTTTTCCTTCAGTAAGCTTTCTTTTAAGTAGTACCAGAGTGTTCCACTAAGACTGATAACAGTGGAATGTTTTTGTAACTGCTGCATTTTCAAGGTCACACCTTTACTCTGCCAGCTCAGACACTACAGGGAGATCTATGACCCACCCCCCCCTATCCCCCACAGAAGGCTGAATTAGACAGACGGCAAAATTGGCCAGAGATTTTACAGTCCATGTACCTACGTAATCTCAGAGGAAGGTCAGAAATCACAGAAGACAACTTCCTTCCTGCTTCTTCTTCCCTTCTCTTCTGTCCATGGCTGGCATCCGGGGAGGACTCTATCCATCCATCTCCGTCAACCCCTAGGGTCGAGCTCTCCTGACCCTCATCACTCTGTGCTCTCTCTGGCAGCACTCCAGGACTTTTCAGGACTGTTCACAGCTAAGGAGAGTGCTGTGGGAGTTTCTGGGGGTGCGGGGGAGGCAAGAGGCATTTGCATATATCTGAACATATTAGTATGTAATTGTATATGTTTTCTTTTATCATTAGTGTTTAATTAAAGCTGTGGAGTTTAGTTTTCAATGCAGCCAAGTCTTTCTTTTTCTCTCTCTCCTTCCCTCCCTGGGTGGGAGGGGGAGGGGGTCGAGAGCATTGTTCTCTCTGGTTTAATTGCCGATCCTGAGTCAAACCGTGACAGTAATGAAAGTAAATTTGTAGCGAGTGCACTCACCTTCCTCTGACTTTCAAGTGCAGATCCACCAGTGGTATTGTAAAACCTTTCTCCAACACTAATCCTGACGATTGCCTGTTTCAAATGCGAAAACCCAGTTTGGGTACCATTTGCAGTGGATGAAAACACGGACTCCAGGGTGAGAAGCAATGGAATAGTTTATTTTGAGAAAATGCTCCCTTGTATACTTTTACAGTGGGAACTGAGAATAATCAACCGGGGTACAGAGTATGTAAACAGCACTCACACCTGCTCCTTGGCACATACACAGACCTCGGGTTCCCAGGATGTAGGCAATCTCACACCAAGCACATGATAAGAAGTGTTCTGATTTTTGTCAACATTCACAGTGGTGCTCACAGCAAGCCTTGGCCCTTAGCTGGTCTCATATTGTTTTTATCTACTCCTTTATAGATAAAGGAGGCCCGTTTTCTTTCCCATGGCTATTCTCCACATCTAAGCACTACATCTATATTTCTTTTAAACACTTCCAGGGATGGTGACTCCACCACCTCCCTGGGCAGCCTGTTCCACTGTCCAACCACTCTTTT